>NW_027513208.1:1638910-1992116 GCF_048772815.1 Callospermophilus lateralis | reverse complement strand
GGACAGGCCCATTGAGGTCTACAATGTGAAGTCCATGTGTGTTTTGACTCTCAACTATGGCTGCCATTTCTTTAAGAATAAAATCATGTGATATCCTTGCTGAGATTCCCAGGCCTCTGTGGAAATCCACCCGGGGCCTAGGTCTCAGTTTCCAAGAGCGACTTTCATGCGTGGCCTCTTAAAATCCCAACAAATTTCATGGCAATGCTTCTCTGAGTTCAGTTCCAAAACCCAGTCTCTAAGGGGAATCACACCAGAGTTCAAGCCCACGTGGACCCACTCATTTTTTCCAATGCCACACAAATGACCAAAATTAAAACCAAAACACTCCCACATGGCCCTCATCTTATTCCATAGAGTCAATCATCTTAACCTCTGGCTGGAGGTTTCCATGAGGGGCGCAGCCCAGGACAGTGTCCAAAATCAGCTCCTTTGCCCTTCATTTGCCTAAAGTCAGGGTAGCCTGGACACCGTTTCTGTGAACCAGGAGTGAACAAATAATCCTGCCGTTAATACTTCTGTGTTTCTCCAATTTGAGGCCTACTGATTTTAGGTATCGATTCTTCAGGTGATTTAGAGTCATTCGAAAACACAAGCACCTCTGCAGGGCTTTGAAGAACTCATTTGACCCAAAGAATCCCTATTCTCATTTGATGGAGTGCAGGAACCTAACAGAGGAAGGCAAGAGACTTCATCCACAATGAATGAAATTTTTTGCCATTTTGGTTTTGGAAGCTCACAATGGATCATTCTTAAGATCCATCAGGTGCTGAGAATCTAAGTCACAGCCACACACAGGTCCAAGAGGCTGATAAAGACACATCCCTTTCCAAAGCAATTAAGCAAAGAGCCACAGGTGAGGCCCATTCATTTCCATTTGAAAACTGTTTTCTTCAGGCTTCACAAAGGGGTGGCCTGAGGCAAAGACCTTCCTGACATTCAGTGCAACACAACAATAAGTAAGCAAAAGGCCCAAAGCAGGGTTTCTGCACTGAGACTTTCCTGGTCACACGGATATCTGAGTTTTCTGAGATGCTCGCCATTCTCTTCAGCTATCCAGTACATGGCCATGTCACAGAGCTTGGAGGTGGTACATATTTTGGACACAAATCCATGAGCCTATTCTGGAGAGTGGCCAGAATTCAGGAAGAAAACAACAACTTAGAAAGATAGCAGGTGGTGCACATCGATAAGACAAGCTGCAGTCCATTCATATATTGGGCAGGAGGAATTATGGGAAGATTTATACTAGACAGGACACATCCATTAATGCATTCTCTTTTCTAATGTCTACAACAACGGACACAGTGGGATACACAGAAACAGAAACACTCGCCGTGTCAAATGACTTAGTAGAAACTGTCCACTCCAAACCAAACAAACCGCCTTTCCTATCTATTCTCAGAACATGAGACAAAACAACAAACCCACACCCACTCCCACAAAGGCACCTCCTTCCCCCAAGTAGGTCTGTGACTATCCGGAGTGTCCTCTGACTGGTGGGCCATACTATGTTCCCCCGAAATGGCCTGTCTTCTCTCAGATCTTGTTTCCTTCACCAACTCTGTGAAGATGTCAGGAAAAAGTGGTTAGCCACTACCTGTTTTCTCAGGAAAGGTCCATCTTCAGAGATCTCCTGGCATTTGGCCATCCTCACATCATTAGGTACCAAGAAAACTGACTCTGTCCTTGGTAAATCCAAACATGTGAGCCCACTGGGACTGGGACTGGGACTGCCTCTGGGTTCCTGGCTTCTTGGATACCAAGTTCAGAGAGTTCCATCACCAAGGAAATGAGGTATGTCACATTCTTTGGAACTGAATGAGGTCACTGCCTTGGCAACCACTTTGTCCTAACAGTTACTTCCAAGGGTAACATAAGATGGAGGTTGCCCCTACTTCCTGTGACACTTTCAAAAGGTAGAATGTATATCACCATTGGCACCTGGGAACAGCTCTCCACTCAGCCCTGGTTTGGTCCATCTTCTGTACAATAAGAAGAGAGAGAGGCAGATTCAGACACATCCCTTCATCCTGACCAGGTTGTTTGCCATGGAAGATGACTTTTGCTCTCTCAGGTGCTTCAAACCTGCCTACAACTTCTCCAGGTATCATTTGTGCATGGACATTTGAGGTTCTCATCAGGTGGAAGGTCCCCAACTTTCCTGTATTGTAAGAACCACTCTGTCCCTGCTCTTCTGTAAAATGATTGAGGGAACACTGTATACTTGGGGTTAAAAACAGGTTTGATTTGGGTTATGAGTGATTCTGTGTGATGAATAATGGTATTGGGAACCTGCAATATTTACAAGAATATAGAGGTGAAATATAAGTAGGAAAACAGAAATCTAGGTATGATTTGAAGCCCAGAAGGGTTTTGCCCTTGATTGGGATACTTAGCTTTGAATGATGTTCTGCAAAGATGCCTCAGATAATTCGATATACAATGGCATAGGACCTTGTACATTGGATGATTGAATTTAGAAGAGAACATCCAGTCAAAAAGGGATATTCAGTAGGATTAGGAAGATAGTCGTTAGGTTTAGGAAGAAGAGTGAGTATAGGATTTGGACCAAAAGTTCTTTAGCAATAGACTTTCGGTTCTTGAGTGAATGTAAATGTCAGCACATATGAAGAGTCAGTCACTATGTTGAACTGGGGAAAATATGTAGAAAAGCAGATATCAATAGAAACATTACGAAATCAGGCAAAGTATAAAGTGAGTGATAGAATTAGACATTTTCAACAGGGTTGAGTTTGAATATATAAATTAGGAAAAAAACAAATATGTAGTCACCAATAGGATTGACAATTGACAGCATTAGGCAACCTGGACATGGATGTTTTTAGAAATCCATGTTCACTTTCCATTTAGGCTTTGGTACAATCATAAGTGTGACCTTTCCATTTTTTGTCCAGAGTATTACTGTGATAATGAGGTGACATGAGTATTTCTTTCACCATTTCTGGGAGCAATATATTGAAGATGTAAAATGAGAATCGGGGGTACAAAGAGGTGTACCCTGTTTCTAGGAACATAGAGAAAAAGCATGAATAGACCATACTGTGAATAAATAATATAACTTTTTTGAACTTTAAATAATGAATTGAACTGATATCTGAAAAATTAAAGGAAATCATATATTGATATACAATCATTCATTCCAACCAGGTATATATGTAATGGAAATATTAGTGTTTTGTTTTGTCATGAAGAGTGTGTGAGTTTTGCTTCAAAATGATTATGGAAATTCAAAATAATGTGTTTGGAAAGAAGTCTCATGAAAAGACCAGTCAAGAAACCCTGACAATACATGTGTTCTGAAGCAAGAAGTGGTGAAAGTTGAAACAAATGCTTATTAATTTGTGAACTTGTGGATGAAATGTATATCCTGTGATGTGCAAAAACTGAAGAAACAATAATGTACCAGTGTCGAATACAAATGAATGACAAATTACATATCATGTCCCATAGAAGTCTACTTGCATTGATGTTAGACTGGGTCAGTTACTGTAGAATAATTAGGATTTGTATGCACCATTCACTGAAGTTAGTTTTCAGTACTAGGAAACAAATATGTATTTCAGGTGGATGAATATTTCTGATTATAATCTTGTGAAAAGTGGATTATAAATCCACATACATGAACATGAATGAATTTAGAGAGTGTATATTAGACACATATATTTCATATTTTGAAAAATTTGGAGAGTATATCTATATCTATATCTATATCTATATACACACACACACACACACACACACACACACAACACTTACAGACATTAAAATGTACCAATATAAATGCCAATCGAAATTCATCAGTAAATATGTATCATCCACAAATGCAAAAATATTTATTTTACTGAACATGAGTTAATGTATAATGTTGTTCTACTAGGACGCTCTCCTATAGGTTGAATTTTCATTTCCAACAGCATTTAGGAGGAGTGAACTCTTCTCACAATTTGTATCTGCCAAGACAGCCACCTCACAAAAATGTACGTGTGATACCTGGTAGGATTCTATATATGCATATAAATATACATGTGTGGATAGGCTACAGAAAAGAGAAACAAGAATTCACATATTTGTTAAGTTTAAAAACACATGGAGGATATTTCAATTAAAATTTGACTAGATTTATAACTCCTACCTTATATAATGCAAATGTCAAGTGCAACTATACAACATGTCTCCTCTGTAGTACTTGTATTTCTAATGTGTTGGATTAATTTCTCCATTATATTAGGATGTATAGTCTGAGTCTACTAGGTATGGGTTAGTGTCAGGGATTCAGTATTTCGAATGGAAATTTGGAAAATGAATCCAATGTGTATGTAAATATATGCTGCACAAATATCCTCCCGCTCTCATCCAGAACAATGCCTTGACATTACCTTCACCCCAAGTAAGACACAATTAGAGGAGAAGAGTTACAAAATCAGTGAATACATATCTGGAATGGAAAATGCTCAGGAGTTCACAACCTTGGAGGTGGTAGAGGAGTTTCCAAAACTAAGGGACAGGGTAAACACTCCACAAACATGGAGCTCTGCTGGTCTAAAAACTATTTGAGAAACTGCCTCTGCGCTTCCACACTTGAAATATATGTAGTTTTCAGGAGATTTGGCTTCCTCTGTAGTGAGACCATCAAAGCTGGGTCTGCATCTATGTGACCTGGAGGACATGGTTTCTTATTTTCCAATGAACAAGATGAAGCAGTGCTGAATCCTCTCTTTGTAGGTAAACTGAGGCCACTGGGGACTAAGTGTCTCCCCGTGTGGACTGTGATGCCATTTGGTCCTCCTCCAATTTGTGGTGTTTTTGCTGCTCCACTGTGAGTTTTGTATTTGTTTCACGAAATACTAGGAGCTAAACTGGGACACAGTGCTGGAGGGAGTTCTGTCACGTGTGGTGGGTCAGGGTCTGCAAGAGAATGAACCAACTAGGCTCCTATCTCTCACAGCTTGCCCCATTGCCCCCTTGTCCATATCAACATGATTCTTAATTTTCCTCTGAAAACTCTCCATATAACAAGATGCCTTTACATATAAGGGTCTGCTGGCTGCACCATGTCAGTTACAAGCCATTTGGAATCCAATGGTAGATCCACATGGCCCTACCATGGATGTTTTATCAAACACCTCCCCACCACTGCTCTAGACCCACTACTCAGCAGGCTCCAACTTACTGGCATCTCTGTTCTACACCATTTTCATGAAACTCAGTAAATCAAGGCACTGTCTGGTATACTCGTGATCAACAACTGGACATCCAATGTTTCTCCAGTGCCACCTGGTCATAGGAATTTCAAAAATTTCATGGTATTTATCTAGCCATTTTTCAAGCATATAGTTGGAGGCACTGTGGGTTTCAGTTCATTCAGCAAACATTAAATGGTGAGGAAGCTCATTTCAATGAAATCTCTGGAGAACTCTCACAGGCATGGCTTCCCAAAGAGTGGACAAAAGGTCACATTAGGACAGGCCCATTGAGGTCTACAATGTGAAGTCCATGTGTGTTTTGACTCTCAACTATGGCTGCCATTTCTTTAAGAATAAAATCATGTGATATCCTTGCTGAGATTCCCAGGCCTCTGTGGAAATCCACCCGGGGCCTAGGTCTCAGTTTCCAAGAGCGACTTTCATGTGTGGCCTCTTAAAATCCCAACAAATTTCATGGCAATGCTTCTCTGAGTTCAGTTCCAAAACCCAGTCTCTAAGGGGAATCACACCAGAGTTCAAGCCCACGTGGACCCAGTCATTTTTTCCAATGCCACACAAATGACCAAAATTAAAACCAAAACACTCCCACATGGCCCTCATCTTATTCCATAGAGTCAATCATCTTAACCTCTGGCTGGAGGTTTCCATGAGGGGCGCAGCCCAGGACAGTGTCCAAAATCAGCTCCTTTGCCCTTCATTTGCCTAAAGTCAGGGTAGCCTGGACACCGTTTCTGTGAACCAGGAGTGAACAAATAATCCTGCCGTTAATACTTCTGTGTTTCTCCAATTTGAGGCCTACTGATTTTAGGTATCGATTCTTCAGGTGATTTAGAGTCATTCGAAAACACAAGCACCTCTGCAGGGCTTTGAAGAACTCATTTGACCCAAAGAATCCCTATTCTCATTTGATGGAGTGCAGGAACCTAACAGAGGAAGGCAAGAGACTTCATCCACAATGAATGAAATTTTTTGCCATTTTGGTTTTGGAAGCTCACATGGGATCATTCTTAAGATCCATCAGGTGCTGAGAATCTAAGTCACAGCCACACACAGGTCCAAGAGGCTGATAAAGACACATCCCTTTCCAAAGCAATTAAGCAAAGAGCCACAGGTGAGGCCCATTCATTTCCATTTGAAAACTGTTTTCTTCAGGCTTCACAAAGGGGTGGCCTGAGGCAAAGACCTTCCTGACATTCAGTGCAACACAACAATAAGTAAGCAAAAGGCCCAAAGCAGGGTTTCTGCACTGAGACTTTCCTGGTCACACGGATATCTGAGTTTTCTGAGATGCTCGCCATTCTCTTCAGCTATCCAGTACATGGCCATGTCACAGAGCTTGGAGGTGGTACATATTTTGGACACAAATCCATGAGCCTATTCTGGAGAGTGGCCAGAATTCAGGAAGAAAACAACAACTTAGAAAGATAGCAGGTGTTGCACATCGATAAGACAAGCTGCAGTCCATTCATATATTGGGCAGGAGGAATTATGGGAAGATTTATACTAGACAGGACACATCCATTAATGCATTCTCTTTTCTAATGTCTACAACAACGGACACAGTGGGATACACAGAAACAGAAACACTCGCCGTGTCAAATGACTTAGTAGAAACTGTCCACTCCAAACCAAACAAACCGCCTTTCCTATCTATTCTCAGAACATGAGACAAAACAACAAACCCACACCCACTCCCACAAAGGCACCTCCTTCCCCCAAGTAGGTCTGTGACTATCCGGAGTGTCCTCTGACTGGTGGGCCATACTATGTTCCCCCGAAATGGCCTGTCTTCTCTCAGATCTTGTTTCCTTCACCAACTCTGTGAAGATGTCAGGAAAAAGTGGTTAGCCACTACCTGTTTTCTCAGGAAAGGTCCATCTTCAGAGATCTCCTGGCATTTGGCCATCCTCACATCATTAGGTACCAAGAAAACTGACTCTGTCCTTGGTAAATCCAAACATGTGAGCCCACTGGGACTGGGACTGGGACTGCCTCTGGGTTCCTGGCTTCTTGGATACCAAGTTCAGAGAGTTCCATCACCAAGGAAATGAGGTATGTCACATTCTTTGGAACTGAATGAGGTCACTGCCTTGGCAACCACTTTGTCCTAACAGTTACTTCCAAGGGTAACATAAGATGGAGGTTGCCCCTACTTCCTGTGACACTTTCAAAAGGTAGAATGTATATCACCATTGGCACCTGGGAACAGCTCTCCACTCAGCCCTGGTTTGGTCCATCTTCTGTACAATAAGAAGAGAGAGAGGCAGATTCAGACACATCCCTTCATCCTGACCAGGTTGTTTGCCATGGAAGATGACTTTTGCTCTCTCAGGTGCTTCAAACCTGCCTACAACTTCTCCAGGTATCATTTGTGCATGGACATTTGAGGTTCTCATCAGGTGGAAGGTCCCCAACTTTCCTGTATTGTAAGAACCACTCTGTCCCTGCTCTTCTGTAAAATGATTGAGGGAACACTGTATACTTGGGGTTAAAAACAGGTTTGATTTGGGTTATGAGTGATTCTGTGTGATGAATAATGGTATTGGGAACCTGCAATATTTACAAGAATATAGAGGTGAAATATAAGTAGGAAAACAGAAATCTAGGTATGATTTGAAGCCCAGAAGGGTTTTGCCCTTGATTGGGATACTTAGCTTTGAATGATGTTCTGCAAAGATGCCTCAGATAATTCGATATACAATGGCATAGGACCTTGTACATTGGATGATTGAATTTAGAAGAGAACATCCAGTCAAAAAGGGATATTCAGTAGGATTAGGAAGATAGTCGTTAGGTTTAGGAAGAAGAGTGAGTATAGGATTTGGACCAAAAGTTCTTTAGCAATAGACTTTCGGTTCTTGAGTGAATGTAAATGTCAGCACATATGAAGAGTCAGTCACTATGTTGAACTGGGGAAAATATGTAGAAAAGCAGATATCAATAGAAACATTACGAAATCAGGCAAAGGATAAAGTGAGTGATAGAATTAGACATTTTCAACAGGGTTGAGTTTGAATATATAAATTAGGAAAAAAACAAATATGTAGTCACCAATAGGATTGACAATTGACAGCATTAGGCAACCTGGACATGGATGTTTTTAGAAATCCATGTTCACTTTCCATTTAGGCTTTGGTACAATCATAAGTGTGACCTTTCCATTTTTTGTCCAGAGTATTACTGTGATAATGAGGTGACATGAGTATTTCTTTCACCATTTCTGGGAGCAATATATTGAAGATGTAAAATGAGAATCGGGGGTACAAAGAGGTGTACCCTGTTTCTAGGAACATAGAGAAAAAGCATGAATAGACCATACTGTGAATAAATAATATAACTTTTTTGAACTTTAAATAATGAATTGAACTGATATCTGAAAAATTAAAGGAAATCATATATTGATATACAATCATTCATTCCAACCAGGTATATATGTAATGGAAATATTAGTGTTTTGTTTTGTCATGAAGAGTGTGTGAGTTTTGCTTCAAAATGATTATGGAAATTCAAAATAATGTGTTTGGAAAGAAGTCTCATGAAAAGACCAGTCAAGAAACCCTGACAATACATGTGTTCTGAAGCAAGAAGTGGTGAAAGTTGAAACAAATGCTTATTAATTTGTGAACTTGTGGATGAAATGTATATCCTGTGATGTGCAAAAACTGAAGAAACAATAATGTACCAGTGTCGAATACAAATGAATGACAAATTACATATCATGTCCCATAGAAGTCTACTTGCATTGATGTTAGACTGGGTCAGTTACTGTAGAATAATTAGGATTTGTATGCACCATTCACTGAAGTTAGTTTTCAGTACTAGGAAACAAATATGTATTTCAGGTGGATGAATATTTCTGATTATAATCTTGTGAAAAGTGGATTATAAATCCACATACATGAACATGAATGAATTTAGAGAGTGTATATTAGACACATATATTTCATATTTTGAAAAATTTGGAGAGTATATCTATATCTATATCTATATCTATATACACACACACACACACACACACACACACACACACACAACACTTACAGACATTAAAATGTACCAATATAAATGCCAATCGAAATTCATCAGTAAATATGTATCATCCACAAATGCAAAAATATTTATTTTACTGAACATGAGTTAATGTATAATGTTGTTCTACTAGGACGCTCTCCTATAGGTTGAATTTTCATTTCCAACAGCATTTAGGAGGAGTGAACTCTTCTCACAATTTGTATCTGCCAAGACAGCCACCTCACAAAAATGTACGTGTGATACCTGGTAGGATTCTATATATGCATATAAATATACATGTGTGGATAGGCTACAGAAAAGAGAAACAAGAATTCACATATTTGTTAAGTTTAAAAACACATGGAGGATATTTCAATTAAAATTTGACTAGATTTATAACTCCTACCTTATATAATGCAAATGTCAAGTGCAACTATACAACATGTCTCCTCTGTAGTACTTGTATTTCTAATGTGTTGGATTAATTTCTCCATTATATTAGGATGTATAGTCTGAGTCTACTAGGTATGGGTTAGTGTCAGGGATTCAGTATTTCGAATGGAAATTTGGAAAATGAATCCAATGTGTATGTAAATATATGCTGCACAAATATCCTCCCGCTCTCATCCAGAACAATGCCTTGACATTACCTTCACCCCAAGTAAGACACAATTAGAGGAGAAGAGATACAAAATCAGTGAATACATATCTGGAATGGAAAATGCTCAGGAGTTCACAACCTTGGAGGTGGTAGAGGAGTTTCCAAAACTAAGGGACAGGGTAAACACTCCACAAACATGGAGCTCTGCTGGTCTAAAAACTATTTGAGAAACTGCCTCTGCGCTTCCACACTTGAAATATATGTAGTTTTCAGGAGATTTGGCTTCCTCTGTAGTGAGACCATCAAAGCTGGGTCTGCATCTATGTGACCTGGAGGACATGGTTTCTTATTTTCCAATGAACAAGATGAAGCAGTGCTGAATCCTCTCTTTGTAGGTAAACTGAGGCCACTGGGGACTAAGTGTCTCCCCGTGTGGACTGTGATGCCATTTGGTCCTCCTCCAATTTGTGGTGTTTTTGCTGCTCCACTGTGAGTTTTGTATTTGTTTCACGAAATACTAGGAGCTAAACTGGGACACAGTGCTGGAGGGAGTTCTGTCACGTGTGGTGGGTCAGGGTCTGCAAGAGAATGAACCAACTAGGCTCCTATCTCTCACAGCTTGCCCCATTGCCCCCTTGTCCATATCAACATGATTCTTAATTTTCCTCTGAAAACTCTCCATATAACAAGATGCCTTTACATATAAGGGTCTGCTGGCTGCACCATGTCAGTTACAAGCCATTTGGAATCCAATGGTAGATCCACATGGCCCTACCATGGATGTTTTATCAAACACCTCCCCACCACTGCTCTAGACCCACTACTCAGCAGGCTCCAACTTACTGGCATCTCTGTTCTACACCATTTTCATGAAACTCAGTAAATCAAGGCACTGTCTGGTATACTCGTGATCAACAACTGGACATCCAATGTTTCTCCAGTGCCACCTGGTCATAGGAATTTCAAAAATTTCATGGTATTTATCTAGCCATTTTTCAAGCATATAGTTGGAGGCACTGTGGGTTTCAGTTCATTCAGCAAACATTAAATGGTGAGGAAGCTCATTTCAATGAAATCTCTGGAGAACTCTCACAGGCATGGCTTCCCAAAGAGTGGACAAAAGGTCACATTAGGACAGGCCCATTGAGGTCTACAATGTGAAGTCCATGTGTGTTTTGACTCTCAACTATGGCTGCCATTTCTTTAAGAATAAAATCATGTGATATCCTTGCTGAGATTCCCAGGCCTCTGTGGAAATCCACCCGGGGCCTAGGTCTCAGTTTCCAAGAGCGACTTTCATGCGTGGCCTCTTAAAATCCCAACAAATTTCATGGCAATGCTTCTCTGAGTTCAGTTCCAAAACCCAGTCTCTAAGGGGAATCACACCAGAGTTCAAGCCCACGTGGACCCAGTCATTTTTTCCAATGCCACACAAATGACCAAAATTAAAACCAAAACACTCCCACATGGCCCTCATCTTATTCCATAGAGTCAATCATCTTAACCTCTGGCTGGAGGTTTCCATGAGGGGCGCAGCCCAGGACAGTGTCCAAAATCAGCTCCTTTGCCCTTCATTTGCCTAAAGTCAGGGTAGCCTGGACACCGTTTCTGTGAACCAGGAGTGAACAAATAATCCTGCCGTTAATACTTCTGTGTTTCTCCAATTTGAGGCCTACTGATTTTAGGTATCGATTCTTCAGGTGATTTAGAGTCATTCGAAAACACAAGCACCTCTGCAGGGCTTTGAAGAACTCATTTGACCCAAAGAATCCCTATTCTCATTTGATGGAGTGCAGGAACCTAACAGAGGAAGGCAAGAGACTTCATCCACAATGAATGAAATTTTTTGCCATTTTGGTTTTGGAAGCTCACATGGGATCATTCTTAAGATCCATCAGGTGCTGAGAATCTAAGTCACAGCCACACACAGGTCCAAGAGGCTGATAAAGACACATCCCTTTCCAAAGCAATTAAGCAAAGAGCCACAGGTGAGGCCCATTCATTTCCATTTGAAAACTGTTTTCTTCAGGCTTCACAAAGGGGTGGCCTGAGGCAAAGACCTTCCTGACATTCAGTGCAACACAACAATAAGTAAGCAAAAGGCCCAAAGCAGGGTTTCTGCACTGAGACTTTCCTGGTCACACGGATATCTGAGTTTTCTGAGATGCTCGCCATTCTCTTCAGCTATCCAGTACATGGCCATGTCACAGAGCTTGGAGGTGGTACATATTTTGGACACAAATCCATGAGCCTATTCTGGAGAGTGGCCAGAATTCAGGAAGAAAACAACAACTTAGAAAGATAGCAGGTGTTGCACATCGATAAGACAAGCTGCAGTCCATTCATATATTGGGCAGGAGGAATTATGGGAAGATTTATACTAGACAGGACACATCCATTAATGCATTCTCTTTTCTAATGTCTACAACAACGGACACAGTGGGATACACAGAAACAGAAACACTCGCCGTGTCAAATGACTTAGTAGAAACTGTCCACTCCAAACCAAACAAACCGCCTTTCCTATCTATTCTCAGAACATGAGACAAAACAACAAACCCACACCCACTCCCACAAAGGCACCTCCTTCCCCCAAGTAGGTCTGTGACTATCCGGAGTGTCCTCTGACTGGTGGGCCATACTATGTTCCCCCGAAATGGCCTGTCTTCTCTCAGATCTTGTTTCCTTCACCAACTCTGTGAAGATGTCAGGAAAAAGTGGTTAGCCACTACCTGTTTTCTCAGGAAAGGTCCATCTTCAGAGATCTCCTGGCATTTGGCCATCCTCACATCATTAGGTACCAAGAAAACTGACTCTGTCCTTGGTAAATCCAAACATGTGAGCCCACTGGGACTGGGACTGGGACTGCCTCTGGGTTCCTGGCTTCTTGGATACCAAGTTCAGAGAGTTCCATCACCAAGGAAATGAGGTATGTCACATTCTTTGGAACTGAATGAGGTCACTGCCTTGGCAACCACTTTGTCCTAACAGTTACTTCCAAGGGTAACATAAGATGGAGGTTGCCCCTACTTCCTGTGACACTTTCAAAAGGTAGAATGTATATCACCATTGGCACCTGGGAACAGCTCTCCACTCAGCCCTGGTTTGGTCCATCTTCTGTACAATAAGAAGAGAGAGAGGCAGATTCAGACACATCCCTTCATCCTGACCAGGTTGTTTGCCATGGAAGATGACTTTTGCTCTCTCAGGTGCTTCAAACCTGCCTACAACTTCTCCAGGTATCATTTGTGCATGGACATTTGAGGTTCTCATCAGGTGGAAGGTCCCCAACTTTCCTGTATTGTAAGAACCACTCTGTCCCTGCTCTTCTGTAAAATGATTGAGGGAACACTGTATACTTGGGGTTAAAAACAGGTTTGATTTGGGTTATGAGTGATTCTGTGTGATGAATAATGGTATTGGGAACCTGCAATATTTACAAGAATATAGAGGTGAAATATAAGTAGGAAAACAGAAATCTAGGTATGATTTGAAGCCCAGAAGGGTTTTGCCCTTGATTGGGATACTTAGCTTTGAATGATGTTCTGCAAAGATGTCTCAGATAATTCGATATACAATGGCATAGGACCTTGTACATTGGATGATTGAATTTAGAAGAGAACATCCAGTCAAAAAGGGATATTCAGTAGGATTAGGAAGATAGTCGTTAGGTTTAGGAAGAAGAGTGAGTATAGGATTTGGACCAAAAGTTCTTTAGCAATAGACTTTCGGTTCTTGAGTGAATGTAAATGTCAGCACATATGAAGAGTCAGTCACTATGTTGAACTGGGGAAAATATGTAGAAAAGCAGATATCAATAGAAACATTACGAAATCAGGCAAAGTATAAAGTGAGTGATAGAATTAGACATTTTCAACAGGGTTGAGTTTGAATATATAAATTAGGAAAAAAACAAATATGTAGTCACCAATAGGATTGACAATTGACAGCATTAGGCAACCTGGACATGGATGTTTTTAGAAATCCATGTTCACTTTCCATTTAGGCTTTGGTACAATCATAAGTGTGACCTTTCCATTTTTTGTCCAGAGTATTACTGTGATAATGAGGTGACATGAGTATTTCTTTCACCATTTCTGGGAGCAATATATTGAAGATGTAAAATGAGAATCGGGGGTACAAAGAGGTGTACCCTGTTTCTAGGAACATAGAGAAAAAGCATGAATAGACCATACTGTGAATAAATAATATAACTTTTTTGAACTTTAAATAATGAATTGAACTGATATCTAAAAAATTAAAGGAAATCGTATATTGATATACAATCATTCATTCCAACCAGGTATATATGTAATGGAAATATTAGTGTTTTGTTTTATCATGAAGAGTGTGTGAGTTTTGCTTCAAAATGATTATGGAAATTCAAAATAATGTGTTTGGAAAGAAGTCTCATGAAAAGACCAGTCAAGAAACCCTGACAATACATGTGTTCTGAAGCAAGGAGTGGTGAAAGTTGAAACAAATGCTTATTAATTTGTGAACTTGTGGATGAAATGTATATCCCGTGATGTGCAAAAACTGAAGAAACAATAATGTACCAGTGTCGAATACAAATGAATGACAAATTACATATCATGTCCATAGAAGTCTACTTGCATTGATGTTAGACTGGGTCAGTTACTGTAGAATAATTAGGATTTGTATGCACCATTCACTGAAGTTAGTTTTCAGTACTAGGAAACAAATATGTATTTCAGGTGGATGAATATTTCTGATTATAATCTTGTGAAAAGTGGATTATAAATCCACATACATGAACATGAATGAATTTAGAGAGTGTATATTAGACACATATATTTCATATTTTGAAAAATTTGGAGAGTATATCTATATCTATATCTATACACACACACACACACACACACACACACACACACACACACAACACTCACAGACATTAAAAAGTACCAATATAAATGCCAATCGAAATTCATCAGTAAATATGTATCATCCACAAATGCAAAAATATTTATTTTACTGAACATTAGTTAATGTATAATGTGGTTCTACTAGGACGCTCTCCTACAGGTTGAATTTTCATTTCCAACAGCATTTAGGAGGAGTGAACTCTTCTCACAATTTGTATCTGCCAAGACAGCCACCTCACAAAAATGTACGTGTGATACCTGGTAGGATTCCATATATGCATATAAATATACATGTGTGAATAGGCTACAGAAAAGAGAAACAAGAATTCACATATTTGTTAAGTTTAAAAACACATGGAGAATATTTCAAATAAAATTTGACTAGATTTATAACTCCTACCTTATATAATGCAAATGTCAAGTCCAACTATACAACATGTCTCCTCTGAAGTACTTGTATTTCTAATGTGTTGGATTAATTTCCTCCATTATATTAGGATGTATAGTCTGAGTCTACTAGGTATGGGTTAGTGTCAGGGATTCAGTATTTCGAATGGAAAATTGGAAAATGAATCCAATGTGTATGTAAATATATGCTGCACAAATATCCTCCCGCTCTCATCCAGAACAATGCCTTGACATTACCTTCACCCCAAGTAAGACACAATTAGAGGAGAAGAGTTACAAAATCAGTGAATACATATCTGGAATGGAAAATGCTCAGGAGTTCACAACCTTGGAGGTGGTAGAGGAGTTTCCAAAACTAAGGGACAGGGTAAACACTCCACAAACATGGAGCTCTGCTGGCCTAAAAACTTTTTGAGAAACTGCCTCTGAGCTTCCACACTTGAAATATATGTAGTTTTCAGGAGATTTGGCTTCCTCTGTAGTGAGACCATCAAAGCTGGGTCTGCATCTATGTGACCTGGAGGACATGGTTTCTTATTTTCCAATGAACAAGATGAAGCAGTGCTGAATCCTCTCTTTGTAGGTAAACTGAGGCCACTGGGGACTAAGTGTCTCCCCGTGTGGACTGTGATGCCATTTGGTCCTCCTCCAATTTGTGGTGTTTTTGCTGCTGCACTGTGAGTTTTGTATTTGTTTCACGAAATACTAGGAGCTAAACTGGGACACAGTGCTGGAGGGAGTTCTGTCACGTGTGGTGGGTCAGGGTCTGCAAGAGAATGAACCAACTAGGCTCCTATCTCTCACAGCTTGCCCCATTGCCCCCTTGTCCATATCAACATGATTCTTAATTTTCCTCTGAAAACTCTCCATATAACAAGATGCCTTTACATATAAGGGTCTGCTGGCTACACCATGTCAGTTACAAGCCATTTGGAATCCAATGGTAGATCCACATGGCCCTACCATGGATGTTTTATCAAACACCTCCCCACCACTGCTCTAGACCCACTACTCAGCAGGCTCCAACTTACTGGCATCTCTGTTCTACACCATTTTCATGAAACTCAGTAAATCAAGGCACTGTCTGGTATACTCGTGATCAACAACTGGACATCCAATGTTTCTCCAGTGCCACCTGGTCATAGGAATTTCAAAAATTTCATGGTATTTATCTAGCCATTTTTCAAGCATATAGTTGGAGGCACTGTGGGTTTCAGTTCATTCAGCAAACATTAAATGGTGAGGAAGCTCATTTCAATGAAATCTCTGGAGAACTCTCACAGGCATGGCTTCCCAAAGAGTGGACAAAAGGTCACATTAGGACAGGCCCATTGAGGTCTACAATGTGAAGTCCATGTGTGTTTTGACTCTCAACTATGGCTGCCATTTCTTTAAGAATAAAATCATGTGATATCCTTGCTGAGATTCCCAGGCCTCTGTGGAAATCCACCCGGGGCCTAGGTCTCAGTTTCCAAGAGCGACTTTCATGCGTGGCCTCTTAAAATCCCAACAAATTTCATGGCAATGCTTCTCTGAGTTCAGTTCCAAAACCCAGTCTCTAAGGGGAATCACACCAGAGTTCAAGCCTACGTGGACCCAGTCATTTTTTCCAATGCCACACAAATGACCAAAATTAAAATCAAAACACTCCCACATGGCCCTCATCTTATTCCATAGAGTCAATCATCTTAACCTCTGGCTGGAGGTTTCCATGAGGGGCGCAGCCCAGGACAGTGTCCAAAATCAGCTCCTTTGCCCTTCATTTGCCTAAAGTCAGGGTAGCCTGGACACCGTTTCTGTGAACCAGGAGTGAACAAATAATCCTGCCGTTAATACTTCTGTGTTTCTCCAATTTGAGGCCTACTGATTTTAGGTATCGATTCTTTAGGTGATTTAGAGTCATCCGAAAACACAAGCACCTCTGCAGGGCTTTGAAGAACTCATTTGACCCAGAGAATCCCTATTCTCATTTGATGGAGTGCAGGAACCTAACAGAGGAAGGCAAGAGACTTCATCCACAATGAATGAAATTTTTTGCCATTTTGGTTTTGGAAGCTCACATGGGATCATTCTTAAGATCCATCAGGTGCTGAGAATCTAAGTCACAGCCACACACAGGTCCAAGAGGCTGATAAAGACACATCCCTTTCCAAAGCAATTAAGCAAAGAGCCACAGGTGAGGCCCATTCATTTCCATTTGAAAACGGTTTTCTTCAGGCTTCACAAAGGGGTGGCCTGAGGCAAAGACCTTCCTGACATTCAGTGCAACACAACAATAAGTAAGCAAAAGGCCCAAAGCAGGGTTTCTGCACTGAGACTTTCCTGGTCACACTGATATCTGAGTTTTCTGAGATGCTCGCCATTCTCTTCAGCTATCCAGTACATGGCCATGTCACAGAGCTTGGAGGTGGTACATATTTTGAACACAAATCCATGAGCCTATTCTGGAGAGTGGCCAGAATTCAGGAAGAAAACAACAACTTAGAAAGATAGCAGGTGTTGCACATCGATAAGACAAGCTGCAGTCCATTCATATATTGGGCAGGAGGAATTATGGGAAGATTTATACTACACAGGACACATCCATTAATGCATTCTCTTTTCTAATGTCTACAACAACGGACACAGTGGGATACACAGAAACAGAAACACTCGCCGTGTCAAATGACTTAGTAGAAACTGTCCACTCCAAACCAAACAAACCGCCTTTCCTATCTATTCTCAGAACATGAGACAAAACAACAAACCCACACCCACTCCCACAAAGGCACCTCCTTCCCCCAAGTAGGTCTGTGACTATCCGGAGTGTCCTCTGACTGGTGGGCCATACTATGTTCCCCCGAAATGGCCTGTCTTCTCTCAGATCTTGTTTCCTTCACCAACTCTGTGAAGATGTCAGGAAAAAGTGGTTAGCCACTACCTGTTTTCTCAGGAAAGGTCCATCTTCAGAGCTCTCCTGGCATTTGGCCATCCTCACATCATTAGGTACCAAGAAAACTGACTCTGTCCTTGGTAAATCCAAACAAGTGAGCCCACTGGGACTGGGACTGGGACTGCCTCTGGGTTCCTGGCTTCTTGGATACCAAGTTCAGAGAGTTCCATCACCAAGGAAATGAGGTATGTCACATTCTTTGGAACTGAATGAGGTCACTGCCTTGGCAACCACTTTGTCCTAACAGTTGCTTCCAAGGGTAACATAAGATGGAGGTTGCCCCTACTTCCTGTGACACTTTCAAAAGGTAGAATGTATATCACCATTGGCACCTGGGAACAGCTCTCCACTCAGCCCTGGTTTGGTCCATCTTCTGTACAATAAGAAGAGAGAGAGGCAGATTCAGACACATCCCTTCATCCTGACCAGGTTGTTTGCCATGGAAGATGACTTTTGCTCTCTCAGGTGCTTCAAACCTGCCTACAACTTCTCCAGGTATCATTTGTGCATGGACATTTGAGGTTCTCATCAGGTGGAAGGTCCCCAACTTTCCTGTATTGTAAGAACCACTCTGTCCCTGCTCTTCTGTAAAATGATTGAGGGAACACTGTATACTTGGGGTTAAAAACAGGTTTGATTTGGGTTATGAGTGATTCTGTGTGATGAATAATGGTATTGGGAACCTGCAATATTTACAAGAATATAGAGGTGAAATATAAGTAGGAAAACAGAAATCTAGGTATGATTTGAAGCCCAGAAGGGTTTTGCCCTTGATTGGGATACTTAGCTTTGAATGATGTTCTGCAAAGATGCCTCAGATAATTCGATATACAATGGCATAGGACCTTGTACATTGGATGATTGAATTTAGAAGAGAACATCCAGTCAAAAAGGGATATTCAGTAGGATTAGGAAGATAGTCGTTAGGTTTAGGAAGAAGAGTGAGTATAGGATTTGGACCAAAAGTTCTTTAGCAATAGACTTTCGGTTCTTGAGTGAATGTAAATGTCAGCACATATGAAGAGTCAGTCACTATGTTGAACTGGGGAAAATATGTAGAAAAGCAGATATCAATAGAAACATTACGAAATCAGGCAAAGTATAAAGTGAGTGATAGAATTAGACATTTTCAACAGGGTTGAGTTTGAATATATAAATTAAGAAAAAAACAAATATGTAGTCACCAATAGGATTGACAATTGACAGCATTAGGCAACCTGGACATGGATGTTTTTAGAAATCCATGTTCACTTTCCATTTAGGCTTTGGTACAATCATAAGTGTGACCTTTCCATTTTTTGTCCAGAGTATTACTGTGATAATGAGGTGACATGAGTATTTCTTTCACCATTTCTGGGAGCAATATATTGAAGATGTAAAATGAGAATCGGGGGTACAAAGAGGTGTACCCTGTTTCTAGGAACATAGAGAAAAAGCATGAATAGACCATACTGTGAATAAATAATATAACTTTTTTGAACTTTAAATAATGAATTGAACTGATATCTGAAAAATTAAAGGAAATCATATATTGATATACAATCATTCATTCCAACCAGGTATATATGTAATGGAAATATTAGTGTTTTGTTTTGTCATGAAGAGTGTGTGAGTTTTGCTTCAAAATGATTATGGAAATTCAAAATAATGTGTTTGGAAAGAAGTCTCATGAAAAGACCTGACAAGAAACCCTGACAATACATGTGTTCTGAAGCAAGAAGTGGTGAAAGTTGAAACAAATGCTTATTAATTTGTGAACTTGTGGATGAAATGTATATCCTGTGATGTGCAAAAACTGAAGAAACAATAATGTACCAGTGTCGAATACAAATGAATGACAAATTACATATCATGTCCCATAGAAGTCTACTTGCATTGATGTTAGACTGGGTCAGTTACTGTAGAATAATTAGGATTTGTATGCACCATTCACTGAAGTTAGTTTTCAGTACTAGGAAACAAATATGTATTTCAGGTGGATGAATATTTCTGATTATAATCTTGTGAAAAGTGGATTATAAATCCACATACATGAACATGAATGAATTTAGAGAGTGTATATTAGACACATATATTTCATATTTTGAAAAATTTGGAGAGTATATCTATATCTATATCTATATCTATATACACACACACACACACACACACACACACACACACAACACTTACAGACATTTAAAAGTACCAATATAAATGCCAATCGAAATTCATCAGTAAATATGTATCATCCACAAATGCAAAAGTATTTATTTTACTGAACATGAGTTAATGTATAATGTTGTTCTACTAGGACGCTCTCCTACAGGTTGAATTTTCATTTCCAACAGCATTTAGGAGGAGTGAACTCTTCTCACAATTTGTATCTGCCAAGACAGCCACCTCACAAAAATGTACGTGTGATACCTGGTAGGATTCTATATATGCATATAAATATACATGTGTGAATAGGCTACAGAAAAGAGAAACAAGAATTCACATATTTGTTAAGTTTAAAAACACATGGAGAATATTTCAATTAAAATTTGACTAGATTTATAACTCCTACCTTATATAATGCAAATGTCAAGTGCAACTATACAACATGTCTCCTCTGTAGTACTTGTATTTCTAATGTGTTGGATTAATTTCTCCATTATATTAGGATGTATAGTCTGAGTCTACTAGGTATGGGTTAGTGTCAGGGATTCAGTATTTCGAATGGAAAATTGGAAAATGAATCCAATGTGTATGTAAATATATGCTGCACAAATATCCTCCCGCTCTCATCCAGAACAATGCCTTGACATTACCTTCACCCCAAGTAAGACACAATTAGAGGAGAAGAGTTACAAAATCAGTGAATACATATCTGGAATGGAAAATGCTCAGGAGTTCACAACCTTGGAGGTGGTAGAGGAGTTTCCAAAACTAAGGGACAGGGTAAACACTCCACAAACATGGAGCTCTGCTGGCCTAAAAACTTTTTGAGAAACTGCCTCTGAGCTTCCACACTTGAAATATATGTAGTTTTCAGGAGATTTGGCTTCCTCTGTAGTGAGACCATCAAAGCTGGGTCTGCATCTATGTGACCTGGAGGACATGGTTTCTTATTTTCCAATGAACAAGATGAAGCAGTGCTGAATCCTCTCTTTGTAGGTAAACTGAGGCCACTGGGGACTAAGTGTCTCCCCGTGTGGACTGTGATGCCATTTGGTCCTCCTCCAATTTGTGGTGTTTTTGCTGCTGCACTGTGAGTTTTGTATTTGTTTCACGAAATACTAGGAGCTAAACTGGGACACAGTGCTGGAGGGAGTTCTGTCACGTGTGGTGGGTCAGGGTCTGCAAGAGAATGAACCAACTAGGCTCCTATCTCTCACAGCTTGCCCCATTGCCCCCTTGTCCATATCAACATGATTCTTAATTTTCCTCTGAAAACTCTCCATATAACAAGATGCCTTTACATATAAGGGTCTGCTGGCTGCACCATGTCAGTTACAAGCCATTTGGAATCCAATGGTAGATCCACATGGCCCTACCATGGATGTTTTATCAAACACCTCCCCACCACTGCTCTAGACCCACTACTCAGCAGGCTCCAACTTACTGGCATCTCTGTTCTACACCATTTTCATGAAACTCAGTAAATCAAGGCACTGTCTCGTATACTCGTGATCAACAACTGGACATCCAATGTTTCTCCAGTGCCACCTGGTCATAGGAATTTCAAAAATTTCATGGTATTTATCTAGCCATTTTTCAAGCATATAGTTGGAGGCACTGTGGGTTTCAGTTCATTCAGCAAACATTAAATGGTGAGGAAGCTCATTTCAATGAAATCTCTGGAGAACTCTCACAGGCATGGCTTCCCAAAGAGTGGACAAAAGGTCACATTAGGACAGGCCCATTGAGGTCTACAATGTGAAGTCCATGTGTGTTTTGACTCTCAACTATGGCTGCCATTTCTTTAAGAATAAAATCATGTGATATCCTTGCTGAGATTCCCAGGCCTCTGTGGAAATCCACCCGGGGCCTAGGTCTCAGTTTCCAAGAGCGACTTTCATGCGTGGCCTCTTAAAATCCCAACAAATTTCATGGCAATGCTTCTCTGAGTTCAGTTCCAAAACCCAGTCTCTAAGGGGAATCACACCAGAGTTCAAGCCCACGTGGACCCAGTCATTTTTTCCAATGCCACACAAATGACCAAAATTAAAACCAAAACACTCCCACATGGCCCTCATCTTATTCCATAGAGTCAATCATCTTAACCTCTGGCTGGAGGTTTCCATGAGGGGCGCAGCCCAGGACAGTGTCCAAAATCAGCTCCTTTGCCCTTCATTTGCCTAAAGTCAGGGTAGCCTGGACACCGTTTCTGTGAACCAGGAGTGAACAAATAATCCTGCCGTTAATACTTCTGTGTTTCTCCAATTTGAGGCCTACTGATTTTAGGTATCGATTCTTTAGGTGATTTAGAGTCATCCGAAAACACAAGCACCTCTGCAGGGCTTTGAAGAACTCATTTGACCCAAAGAATCCCTATTCTCATTTGATGGAGTGCAGGAACCTAACAGAGGAAGGCAAGAGACTTCATCCACAATGAATGAAATTTTTTGCCATTTTGGTTTTGGAAGCTCACATGGGATCATTCTTAAGATCCATCAGGTGCTGAGAATCTAAGTCACAGCCACACACAGGTCCAAGAGGCTGATAAAGACACATCCCTTTCCAAAGCAATTAAGCAAAGAGCCACAGGTGAGGCCCATTCATTTCCATTTGAAAACGGTTTTCTTCAGGCTTCACAAAGGGGTGGCCTGAGGCAAAGACCTTCCTGACATTCAGTGCAACACAACAATAAGTAAGCAAAAGGCCCAAAGCAGGGTTTCTGCACTGAGACTTTCCTGGTCACACTGATATCTGAGTTTTCTGAGATGCTCGCCATTCTCTTCAGCTATCCAGTACATGGCCATGTCACAGAGCTTGGAGGTGGTACATATTTTGGA
Organism: Callospermophilus lateralis; assembly: GCF_048772815.1. Lineage (NCBI taxonomy): Eukaryota > Metazoa > Chordata > Mammalia > Rodentia > Sciuridae > Callospermophilus > Callospermophilus lateralis. The sequence continues at coordinate 1,969,068 of NW_027513208.1, read as the reverse complement.
CACAAATCCATGAGCCTATTCTGGAGAGTGGCCAGAATTCAGGAAGAAAACAACAACTTAGAAAGATAGCAGGTGTTGCACATCGATAAGACAAGCTGCAGTCCATTCATATATTGGGCAGGAGGAATTATGGGAAGATTTATACTAGACAGGACACATCCATTAATGCATTCTCTTTTCTAATGTCTACAACAACGGACACAGTGGGATACACAGAAACAGAAACACTCGCCGTGTCAAATGACTTAGTAGAAACTGTCCACTCCAAACCAAACAAACCGCCTTTCCTATCTATTCTCAGAACATGAGACAAAACAACAAACCCACACCCACTCCCACAAAGGCACCTCCTTCCCCCAAGTAGGTCTGTGACTATCCGGAGTGTCCTCTGACTGGTGGGCCATACTATGTTCCCCCGAAATGGCCTGTCTTCTCTCAGATCTTGTTTCCTTCACCAACTCTGTGAAGATGTCAGGAAAAAGTGGTTAGCCACTACCTGTTTTCTCAGGAAAGGTCCATCTTCAGAGCTCTCCTGGCATTTGGCCATCCTCACATCATTAGGTACCAAGAAAACTGACTCTGTCCTTGGTAAATCCAAACAAGTGAGCCCACTGGGACTGGGACTGGGACTGCCTCTGGGTTCCTGGCTTCTTGGATACCAAGTTCAGAGAGTTCCATCACCAAGGAAATGAGGTATGTCACATTCTTTGGAACTGAATGAGGTCACTGCCTTGGCAACCACTTTGTCCTAACAGTTGCTTCCAAGGGTAACATAAGATGGAGGTTGCCCCTACTTCCTGTGACACTTTCAAAAGGTAGAATGTATATCACCATTGGCACCTGGGAACAGCTCTCCACTCAGCCCATGTTTGGTCCATCTTCTGTACAATAAGAAGAGAGAGAGGCAGATTCAGACACATCCCTTCATCCTGACCAGGTTGTTTGCCATGGAAGATGACTTTTGCTCTCTCAGGTGCTTCAAACCTGCCTACAACTTCTCCAGGTATCATTTGTGCATGGACATTTGAGGTTCTCATCAGGTGGAAGGTCCCCAACTTTCCTGTATTGTAAGAACCACTCTGTCCCTGCTCTTCTGTAAAATGATTGAGGGAACACTGTATACTTGGGGTTAAAAACAGGTTTGATTTGGGTTATGAGTGATTCTGTGTGATGAATAATGGTATTGGGAACCTGCAATATTTACAAGAATATAGAGGTGAAATATAAGTAGGAAAACAGAAATCTAGGTATGATTTGAAGCCCAGAAGGGTTTTGCCCTTGATTGGGATACTTAGCTTTGAATGATGTTCTGCAAAGATGCCTCAGATAATTCGATATACAATGGCATAGGACCTTGTACATTGGATGATTGAATTTAGAAGAGAACATCCAGTCAAAAAGGGATATTCAGTAGGATTAGGAAGATAGTCGTTAGGTTTAGGAAGAAGAGTGAGTATAGGATTTGGTCCAAAAGTTCTTTAGCAATAGACTTTCGGTTGTTGAGTGAATGTAAATGTCAGCACATATGAAGAGTCAGTCACTATGTTGAACTGGGGAAAATATGTAGAAAAGCAGATATCAATAGAAACATTACGAAATCAGGCAAAGTATAAAGTGAGTGATAGAATTAGACATTTTCAACAGGGTTGAGTTTGAATATATAAATTAAGAAAAAAACAAATATGTAGTCACCAATAGGATTGACAATTGACAGCATTAGGCAACCTGCACATGGATGTTTTTAGAAATCCATGTTCACTTTCCATTTAGGCTTTGGTACAATCATAAGTGTGACCTTTCCATTTTTTGTCCAGAGTATTACTGTGATAATGAGGTGACATGAGTATTTCTTTCACCATTTCTGGGAGCAATATATTGAAGATGTAAAATGAGAATCGGGGGTACAAAGAGGTGTACCCTGTTTCTAGGAACATAGAGAAAAAGCATGAATAGACCATACTGTGAATAAATAATATAACTTTTTTGAACTTTAAATAATGAATTGAACTGATATCTGAAAAATTAAAGGAAATCATATATTGATATACAATCATTCATTCCAACCAGGTATATATGTAATGGAAATATTAGTGTTTTGTTTTGTCATGAAGAGTGTGTGAGTTTTGCTTCAAAATGATTATGGAAATTCAAAATAATATGTTTGGAAAGAAGTCTCATGAAAAGACCAGTCAAGAAACCCTGACAATACATGTGTTCTGAAGCAAGAAGTGGTGAAAGTTGAAACAAATGCTTATTAATTTGTGAACTTGTGGATGAAATGTATATCCTGTGATGTGCAAAACCTGAAGAAACAATAATGTACCAGTGTCGAATACAAATGAATGACAAATTACATATCATGTCCCATAGAAGTCTACTTGCATTGATGTTAGACTGGGTCAGTTACTGTAGAATAATTAGGATTTGTATGCACCATTCACTGAAGTTAGTTTTCAGTACTAGGAAACAAATATGTATTTCAGGTGGATGAATATTTCTGATTATAATCTTGTGAAAAGTGGATTATAAATCCACATACATGAACATGAATGAATTTAGAGAGTGTATATTAGACACATATATTTCATATTTTGAAAAATTTGGAGAGTATATCTATATCTATATCTATATCTATATATACACACACACACACACACACACACACACACACACACAACACTCACAGACATTAAAAAGTACCAATATAAATGCCAATCGAAATTCATCAGTAAATATGTATCATCCACAAATGCAAAAATATTTATTTTACTGAACATGAGTTAATGTATAATGTTGTTCTACTAGGACGCTCTCCTACAGGTTGAATTTTCATTTCCAACAGCATTTAGGAGGAGTGAACTCTTCTCACAATTTGTATCTGCCAAGACAGCCACCTCACAAAAATGTACGTGTGATACCTGGTAGGATTCTATATATGCATATAAATATACATGTGTGAATAGGCTACAGAAAAGAGAAACAAGAATTCACATATTTGTTAAGTTTAAAAACACATGGAGAATATTTCAATTAAAATTTGACTAGATTTATAACTCCTACCTTATATAATGCAAATGTCAAGTGCAACTATACAACATGTCTCCTCTGTAGTACTTGTATTTCTAATGTGTTGGATTAATTTCTCCATTATATTAGGATGTATAGTCTGAGTCTACTAGGTATGGGTTAGTGTCAGGGATTCAGTATTTCGAATGGAAAATTGGAAAATGAATCCAATGTGTATGTAAATATATGCTGCACAAATATCCTCCCGCTCTCATCCAGAACAATGCCTTGACATTACCTTCACCCCAAGTAAGACACAATTAGAGGAGAAGAGTTACAAAATCAGTGAATACATATCTGGAATGGAAAATGCTCAGGAGTTCACAACCTTGGAGGTGGTAGAGGAGTTTCCAAAACTAAGGGACAGGGTAAACACTCCACAAACATGGAGTTCTGCTGGCCTAAAAACTTTTTGAGAAACTGCCTCTGATCTTCCACACTTGAAATATATGTAGTTTTCAGGAGATTTGGCTTCCTCTGTAGTGAGACCATCAAAGCTGGGTCTGCATCTATGTGACCTGGAGGACATGGTTTCTTATTTTCCAATGAACAAGATGAAGCAGTGCTGAATCCTCTCTTTGTAGGTAAACTGAGGCCACTGGGGACTAAGTGTCTCCCCGTGTGGACTGTGATGCCATTTGGTCCTCCTCCAATTTGTGGTGTTTTTGCTGCTGCACTGTGAGTTTTGTATTTGTTTCACGAAATACTAGGAGCTAAACTGGGACACAGTGCTGGAGGGAGTTCTGTCACGTGTGGTGGGTCAGGGTCTGCAAGAGAATGAACCAACTAGGCTCCTATCTCTCACAGCTTGCCCCATTGCCCCCTTGTCCATATCAACATGATTCTTAATTTTCCTCTGAAAACTCTCCATATAACAAGATGCCTTTACATATAAGGGTCTGCTGGCTGCACCATGTCAGTTACAAGCCATTTGGAATCCAATGGTAGATCCACATGGCCCTACCATGGATGTTTTATCAAACACCTCCCCACCACTGCTCTAGACCCACTACTCAGCAGGCTCCAACTTACTGGCATCTCTGTTCTACACCATTTTCATGAAACTCAGTAAATCAAGGCACTGTCTGGTATACTCGTGATCAACAACTGGACATCCAATGTTTCTCCAGTGCCACCTGGTCATAGGAATTTCAAAAATTTCATGGTATTTATCTAGCCATTTTTCAAGCATATAGTTGGAGGCACTGTGGGTTTCAGTTCATTCAGCAAACATTAAATGGTGAGGAAGCTCATTTCAATGAAATCTCTGGAGAACTCTCACAGGCATGGCTTCCCAAAGAGTGGACAAAAGGTCACATTAGGACAGGCCCATTGAGGTCTACAATGTGAAGTCCATGTGTGTTTTGACTCTCAACTATGGCTGCCATTTCTTTAAGAATAAAATCATGTGATATCCTTGCTGAGATTCCCAGGCCTCTGTGGAAATCCACCCGGGGCCTAGGTCTCAGTTTCCAAGAGCGACTTTCATGCGTGGCCTCTTAAAATCCCAACAAATTTCATGGCAATGCTTCTCTGAGTTCAGTTCCAAAACCCAGTCTCTAAGGGGAATCACACCAGAGTTCAAGCCCACGTGGACCCACTCATTTTTTCCAATGCCACACAAATGACCAAAATTAAAACCAAAACACTCCCACATGGCCCTCATCTTATTCCATAGAGTCAATCATCTTAACCTCTGGCTGGAGGTTTCCATGAGGGGCGCAGCCCAGGACAGTGTCCAAAATCAGCTCCTTTGCCCTTCATTTGCCTAAAGTCAGGGTAGCCTGGACACCGTTTCTGTGAACCAGGAGTGAACAAATAATCCTGCCGTTAATACTTCTGTGTTTCTCCAATTTGAGGCCTACTGATTTTAGGTATCGATTCTTTAGGTGATTTAGAGTCATCCGAAAACACAAGCACCTCTGCAGGGCTTTGAAGAACTCATTTGACCCAGAGAATCCCTATTCTCATTTGATGGAGTGCAGGAACCTAACAGAGGAAGGCAAGAGACTTCATCCACAATGAATGAAATTTTTTGCCATTTTGGTTTTGGAAGCTCACATGGGATCATTCTTAAGATCCATCAGGTGCTGAGAATCTAAGTCACAGCCACACACAGGTCCAAGAGGCTGATAAAGACACATCCCTTTCCAAAGCAATTAAGCAAAGAGCCACAGGTGAGGCCCATTCATTTCCATTTGAAAACTGTTTTCTTCAGGCTTCACAAAGGGGTGGCCTGAGGCAAAGACCTTCCTGACATTCAGTGCAACACAACAATAAGTAAGCAAAAGGCCCAAAGCAGGGTTTCTGCACTGAGACTTTCCTGGTCACACTGATATCTGAGTTTTCTGAGATGCTCGCCATTCTCTTCAGCTATCCAGTACATGGCCATGTCACAGAGCTTGGAGGTGGTACATATTTTGAACACAAATCCATGAGCCTATTCTGGAGAGTGGCCAGAATTCAGGAAGAAAACAACAACTTAGAAAGATAGCAGGTGTTGCACATCGATAAGACAAGCTGCAGTCCATTCATATATTGGGCAGGAGGAATTATGGGAAGATTTATACTAGACAGGACACATCCATTAATGCATTCTCTTTTCTAATGTCTACAACAACGGACACAGTGGGATACACAGAAACAGAAACACTCGCTGTGTCAAATGACTTAGTAGAAACTGTCCACTCCAAACCAAACAAACCGCCTTTCCTATCTATTCTCAGAACATGAGACAAAACAACAAACCCACACCCACTCCCACAAAGGCACCTCCTTCCCCCAAGTAGGTCTGTGACTATCCGGAGTGTCCTCTGACTGGTGGGCCATACTATGTTCCCCCGAAATGGCCTGTCTTCTCTCAGATCTTGTTTCCTTCACCAACTCTGTGAAGATGTCAGGAAAAAGTGGTTAGCCACTACCTGTTTTCTCAGGAAAGGTCCATCTTCAGAGCTCTCCTGGCATTTGGCCATCCTCACATCATTAGGTACCAAGAAAACTGACTCTGTCCTTGGTAAATCCAAACAAGTCAGCCCACTGGGACTGGGACTGGGACTGCCTCTGGGTTCCTGGCTTCTTGGATACCAAGTTCAGAGAGTTCCATCACCAAGGAAATGAGGTATGTCACATTCTTTGGAACTGAATGAGGTCACTGCCTTGGCAACCACTTTGTCCTAACAGTTGCTTCCAAGGGTAACATAAGATGGAGGTTGCCCCTACTTCCTGTGACACTTTCAAAAGGTAGAATGTATATCACCATTGGCACCTGGGAACAGCTCTCCACTCAGCCCTGGTTTGGTCCATCTTCTGTACAATAAGAAGAGAGAGAGGCAGATTCAGACACATCCCTTCATCCTGACCAGGTTGTTTGCCATGGAAGATGACTTTTGCTCTCTCAGGTGCTTCAAACCTGCCTACAACTTCTCCAGGTATCATTTGTGCATGGACATTTGAGGTTCTCATCAGGTGGAAGGTCCCCAACTTTCCTGTATTGTAAGAACCACTCTGTCCCTGCTCTTCTGTAAAATGATTGAGGGAACACTGTATACTTGGGGTTAAAAACAGGTTTGATTTGGGTTATGAGTGATTCTGTGTGATGAATAATGGTATTGGGAACCTGCAATATTTACAAGAATATAGAGGTGAAATATAAGTAGGAAAACAGAAATCTAGGTATGATTTGAAGCCCAGAAGGGTTTTGCCCTTGATTGGGATACTTAGCTTTGAATGATGTTCTGCAAAGATGCCTCAGATAATTCGATATACAATGGCATAGGACCTTGTACATTGGATGATTGAATTTAGAAGAGAACATCCAGTCAAAAAGGGATATTCAGTAGGATTAGGAAGATAGTCGTTAGGTTTAGGAAGAAGAGTGAGTATAGGATTTGGACCAAAAGTTCTTTAGCAATAGACTTTCGGTTCTTGAGTGAATGTAAATGTCAGCACATATGAAGAGTCAGTCACTATGTTGAACTGGGGAAAATATGTAGAAAAGCAGATATCAATAGAAACATTACGAAATCAGGCAAAGTATAAAGTGAGTGATAGAATTAGACATTTTCAACAGGGTTGAGTTTGAATATATAAATTAGGAAAAAAACAAATATGTAGTCACCAATAGGATTGACAATTGACAGCATTAGGCAACCTGGACATGGATGTTTTTAGAAATCCATGTTCACTTTCCATTTAGGCTTTGGTACAATCATAAGTGTGACCTTTCCATTTTTTGTCCAGAGTATTACTGTGATAATGAGGTGACATGAGTATTTCTTTCACCATTTCTGGGAGCAATATATTGAAGATGTAAAATGAGAATCGGGGGTACAAAGAGGTGTACCCTGTTTCTAGGAACATAGAGAAAAAGCATGAATAGACCATACTGTGAATAAATAATATAACTTTTTTGAACTTTAAATAATGAATTGAACTGATATCTGAAAAATTAAAGGAAATCGTATATTGATATACAATCATTCATTCCAACCAGGTATATATGTAATGGAAATATTAGTGTTTTGTTTTGTCATGAAGAGTGTGTGAGTTTTGCTTCAAAATGATTATGGAAATTCAAAATAATGTGTTTGGAAAGAAGTCTCATGAAAAGACCAGTCAAGAAACCCTGACAATACATGTGTTCTGAAGCAAGAAGTGGTGAAAGTTGAAACAAATGCTTATTAATTTGTGAACTTGTGGATGAAATGTATATCCTGTGATGTGCAAAAACTGAAGAAACAATAATGTACCAGTGTCGAATACAAATGAATGACAAATTACATATCATGTCCCATAGAAGTCTACTTGCATTGATGTTAGACTGGGTCAGTTACTGTAGAATAATTAGGATTTGTATGCACCATTCACTGAAGTTAGTTTTCAGTACTAGGAAACAAATATGTATTTCAGGTGGATGAATATTTCTGATTATAATCTTGTGAAAAGTGGATTATAAATCCACATACATGAACATGAATGAATTTAGAGAGTGTATATTAGACACATATATTTCATATTTTGAAAAATTTGGAGAGTATATCTATATCTATATCTATATATACACACACACACACACACACACACACACACAACACTCACAGACATTAAAAAGTACCAATATAAATGCCAATCGAAATTCATCAGTAAATATGTATCATCCACAAATGCAAAAATATTTATTTTACTGAACATGAGTTAATGTATAATGTTGTTCTACTAGGACGCTCTCCTACAGGTTGAATTTTCATTTCCAACAGCATTTAGGAGGAGTGAACTCTTCTCACAATTTGTATCTGCCAAGACAGCCACCTCACAAAAATGTACGTGTGATACCTGGTAGAATTCTATATATGCATATAAATATACATGTGTGAATAGGCTACAGAAAAGAGAAACAAGAATTCACATATTTGTTAAGTTTAAAAACACATGGAGAATATTTCAATTACAATTTGACTAGATTTATAACTCCTACCTTATATAATGCAAATGTCAAGTGCAACTATACAACATGTCTCCTCTGTAGTACTTGTATTTCTAATGTGTTGGATTAATTTCTCCATTATATTATGATGTATAGTCTGAGTCTACTAGGTATGGGTTAGTGTCAGGGATTCAGTATTTCGAATGGAAAATTGGAAAATGAATCCAATGTGTATGTAAATATATGCTGCACAAATATCCTCCCGCTCTCATCCAGAACAATGCCTTGACATTACCTTCACCCCAAGTAAGACACAATTAGAGGAGAAGAGTTACAAAATCAGTGAATACATATCTGGAATGGAAAATGCTCAGGAGTTCACAACCTTGGAGGTGGTAGAGGAGTTTCCAAAACTAAGGGACAGGGTAAACACTCCACAAACATGGAGTTCTGCTGGCCAAAAAACTTTTTGAGAAACTGCCTCTGAGCTTCCACACTTGAAATATATGTAGTTTTCAGGAGATTTGGCTTCCTCTGTAGTGAGACCATCAAAGCTGGGTCTGCATCTATGTGACCTGGAGGACATGGTTTCTTATTTTCCAATGAACAAGATGAAGCAGTGCTGAATCCTCTCTTTGTAGGTAAACTGAGGCCACTGGGGACTAAGTGTCTCCCCGTGTGGACTGTGATGCCATTTGGTCCTCCTCCAATTTGTGGTGTTTTTGCTGCTGCACTGTGAGTTTTGTATTTGTTTCACGAAATACTAGGAGCTAAACTGGGACACAGTGCTGGAGGGAGTTCTGTCACGTGTGGTGGGTCAGGGTCTGCAAGAGAATGAACCAACTAGGCTCCTATCTCTCACAGCTTGCCCCATTGCCCCCTTGTCCATATCAACATGATTCTTAATTTTCCTCTGAAAACTCTCCATATAACAAGATGCCTTTACATATAAGGGTCTGCTGGCTGCACCATGTCAGTTACAAGCCATTTGGAATCCAATGGTAGATCCACATGGCCCTACCATGGATGTTTTATCAAACACCTCCCCACCACTGCTCTAGACCCACTACTCAGCAGGCTCCAACTTACTGGCATCTCTGTTCTACACCATTTTCATGAAACTCAGTAAATCAAGGCACTGTCTCGTATACTCGTGATCAACAACTGGACATCCAATGTTTCTCCAGTGCCACCTGGTCATAGGAATTTGAAAAATTTCATGGTATTTATCTAGCCATTTTTCAAGCATATAGTTGGAGGCACTGTGGGTTTCAGTTCATTCAGCAAACATTAAATGGTGAGGAAGCTCATTTCAATGAAATCTCTGGAGAACTCTCACAGGCATGGCTTCCCAAAGAGTGGACAAAAGGTCACATTAGGACAGGCCCATTGAGGTCTACAATGTGAAGTCCATGTGTGTTTTGACTCTCAACTATGGCTGCCATTTCTTTAAGAATAAAATCATGTGATATCCTTGCTGAGATTCCCAGGCCTCTGTGGAAATCCACCCGGGGCCTAGGTCTCAGTTTCCAAGAGCGACTTTCATGCGTGGCCTCTTAAAATCCCAACAAATTTCATGGCAATGCTTCTCTGAGTTCAGTTCCAAAACCCAGTCTCTAAGGGGAATCACACCAGAGTTCAAGCCCACGTGGACCCAGTCATTTTTTCCAATGCCACACAAATGACCAAAATTAAAACCAAAACACTCCCACATGGCCCTCATCTTATTCCATAGAGTCAATCATCTTAACCTCTGGCTGGAGGTTTCCATGAGGGGCGCAGCCCAGGACAGTGTCCAAAATCAGCTCCTTTGCCCTTCATTTGCCTAAAGTCAGGGTAGCCTGGACACCGTTTCTGTGAACCAGGAGTGAACAAATAATCCTGCCGTTAATACTTCTGTGTTTCTCCAATTTGAGGCCTACTGATTTTAGGTATCGATTCTTTAGGTGATTTAGAGTCATCCGAAAACACAAGCACCTCTGCAGGGCTTTGAAGAACTCATTTGACCCAGAGAATCCCTATTCTCATTTGATGGAGTGCAGGAACCTAACAGAGGAAGGCAAGAGACTTCATCCACAATGAATGAAATTTTTTGCCATTTTGGTTTTGGAAGCTCACATGGGATCATTCTTAAGATCCATCAGGTGCTGAGAATCTAAGTCACAGCCACACACAGGTCCAAGAGGCTGATAAAGACACATCCCTTTCCAAAGCAATTAAGCAAAGAGCCACAGGTGAGGCCCATTCATTTCCATTTGAAAACTGTTTTCTTCAGGCTTCACAAAGGGGTGGCCTGAGGCAAAGACCTTCCTGACATTCAGTGCAACACAACAATAAGTAAGCAAAAGGCCCAAAGCAGGGTTTCTGCACTGAGACTTTCCTGGTCACACTGATATCTGAGTTTTCTGAGATGCTCGCCATTCTCTTCAGCTATCCAGTACATGGCCATGTCACAGAGCTTGGAGGTGGTACATATTTTGAACACAAATCCATGAGCCTATTCTGGAGAGTGGCCAGAATTCAGGAAGAAAACAACAACTTAGAATGATAGCAGGTGTTGCACATCGATAAGACAAGCTGCAGTCCATTCATATATTGGGCAGGAGGAATTATGGGAAGATTTATACTAGACAGGACACATCCATTAATGCATTCTCTTTTCTAATGTCTACAACAACGGACACAGTGGGATACACAGAAACAGAAACACTCGCCATGTCAATTGACTTAGTAGAAACTGTCCACTCCAAACCAAACAAACCGCCTTTCCTATCTATTCCCAGAACATGAGACAAAACAACAAACCCACACCCACTCCCACAAAGGCACCTCCTTCCCCCAAGTAGGTCTGTGACTATCCAGAGTGTCCTCTGACTGGTGGGCCATACTATGTTCCCCCGAAATGGCCTGTCTTCTCTCAGATCTTGTATCCTTCACCAACTCTGTGAAGATGTCAGGAAAACGTGGTTAGCCACTACCTGTTTTCTCAGGAAAGGTCCATCTTCAGAGCTCTCCTGGCATTTGGCCATCCTCACATCATTAGGTACCAAGAAAATTGACTCTGTCCTTGGTAAATCCAAACAAGTGAGCCCACTGGGACTGGGACTGGGACTGCCTCTGGGTTCCTGGCTTCTTGGATACCAAGTTCAGAGAGTTCCATCACCAAGGAAATGAGGTATGTCACATTCTTTGGAACTGAATGAGGTCACTGCCTTGGCAACCACTTTGTCCTAACAGTTGCTTCCAAGGGTAACATAAGTTGGAGGTTGCCCCTACTTCCTGTGACACTTTCAAAAGGTAGAATGTATATCACCATTGGCACCTGGGAACAGCTCTCCACTCAGCCCTGGTTTGGTCCATCTTCTGTACAATAAGAAGAGAGAGAGGCAGATTCAGACACATCCCTTCATCCTGACCAGGTTGTTTGCCATGGAAGATGACTTTTGCTCTCTCAGGTGCTTCAAACCTGCCTACAACTTCTCCAGGTATCATTTGTGCATGGACATTTGAGGTTCTCATCAGGTGGAAGGTCCCCAACTTTCCTGTATTGTAAGAACCACTCTGTCCCTGCTCTTCTGTAAAATGATTGAGGGAACACTGTATACTTGGGGTTAAAAACAGGTTTGATTTGGGTTATGAGTGATTCTGTGTGATGAATAATGGTATTGGGAACCTGCAATATTTACAAGAATATAGAGGTGAAATATAAGTAGGAAAACAGAAATCTAGGTATGATTTGAAGCCCAGAAGGGTTTTGCCCTTGATTGGGATACTTAGCTTTGAATGATGTTCTGCAAAGATGCCTCAGATAATTCGATATACAATGGCATAGGACCTTGTACATTGGATGATTGAATTTAGAAGAGAACATCCAGTCAAAAAGGGATATTCAGTAGGATTAGGAAGATAGTCGTTAGGTTTAGGAAGAAGAGTGAGTATAGGATTTGGACCAAAAGTTCTTTAGCAATAGACTTTCGGTTCTTGAGTGAATGTAAATGTCAGCACATATGAAGAGTCAGTCACTATGTTGAACTGGGTAAAATATGTAGAAAAGCAGATATCAATAGAAACATTACAAAATCAGGCAAAGTATAAAGTGAGTGATAGAATTAGACATTTTCAACAGGGTTGAGTTTGAATATATAAATTAAGAAAAAAACAAATATGTAGTCACCAATAGGATTGACAATTGACAGCATTAGGCAACCTGGACATGGATGTTTTTAGAAATCCATGTTCACTTTCCATTTAGGCTTTGGTACAATCATAAGTGTGACCTTTCCATTTTTTGTCCAGAATATTACTGTGATAATGAGGTGACATGAGTATTTCTTTCACCATTTCTGGGAGCAATATATTGAAGATGTAAAATGAGAATCGGGGGTACAAAGAGGTGTACCCTGTTTCTAGGAACATAGAGAAAAAGCATGAATAGACCATACTGTGAATAAATAATATAACTTTTTTGAACTTTAAATAATGAATTGAACTGATATCTAAAAAATTAAAGGAAATCGTATATTGATATACAATCATTCATTCCAACCAGGTATATATGTAATGGAAATATTAGTGTTTTGTTTTATCATGAAGAGTGTGTGAGTTTTGCTTCAAAATGATTATGGAAATTCAAAATAATGTGTTTGGAAAGAAGTCTCATGAAAAGACCAGTCAAGAAACCCTGACAATACATGTGTTCTGAAGCAAGGAGTGGTGAAAGTTGAAAGAAATGCTTATTAATTTGTGAACTTGTGGATGAAATGTATATCCTGTGATGTGCAAAAACTGAAGAAACAATAATGTACCAGTGTCGAATACAAATGAATGACAAATTACATATCATGTCCCATAGAAGTCTACTTGCATTGATGTTAGACTGGGTCAGTTACTGTAGAATAATTAGGATTTGTATGCACCATTCACTGAAGTTAGTTTTCAGTACTAGGAAACAAATATGTATTTCAGGTGGATGAATATTTCTGATTATAATCTTGTGAAAAGTGGATTATAAATCCACATACATGAACATGAATGAATTTAGAGAGTGTATATTAGACACATATATTTCATATTTTGAAAAATTTGGAGAGTATATCTATATCTATATCTATATATATACACACACACACACACACACACACACACAACACTCACAGACATTAAAAAGTACCAATATAAATGCCAATCGAAATTCATCAGTAAATATGTATCATCCACAAATGCAAAAATATTTATTTTACTGAACATGAGTTAATGTATAATGTTGTTCTACGAGGACGCTCTCCTACAGGTTGAATTTTCATTTCCAACAGCATTTAGGAGGAGTGAACTCGTCTCACAATTTGTATCTGCCAAGACAGCCACCTCACAAAAATGTACGTGTGATACCTGGTAGGATTCTATATATGCATATAAATATACATGTGTGAATAGGCTACAGAAAAGAGAAACAAGAATTCACATATTTGTTAAGTTTAAAAACACATGGAGAATATTTCAATTACAATTTGACTAGATTTATAACTCCTACCTTATATAATGCAAATGTCAAGTGCAACTATACAACATGTCTCCTCTGTAGTACTTGTATTTCTAATGTGTTGGATTAATTTCTCCATTATATTAGGATGTATAGTCTGAGTCTACTAGGTATGGGTTAGTGTCAGGGATTCAGTATTTCGAATGGAAAATTGGAAAATGAATCCAATGTGTATGTAAATATATGCTGCACAAATATCCTCCCGCTCTCATCCAGAACAATGCCTTGACATTACCTTCACCCCAAGTAAGACACAATTAGAGGAGAAGAGTTAAAAAATCAGTGAATACATATCTGGAATGGAAAATGCTCAGGAGTTCACAACCTTGGAGGTGGTAGAGGAGTTTCCAAAACTAAGGGACAGGGTAAACACTCCACAAACATGGAGCTCTGCTGGCCTAAAAACTTTTTGAGAAACTGCCTCTGAGCTTCCACACTTGAAATATATGTAGTTTTCAGGAGATTTGGCTTCCTCTGTAGTGAGACCATCAAAGCTGGGTCTGCATCTATGTGACCTGGAGGACATGGTTTCTTATTTTCCAATGAACAAGATGAAGCAGTGCTGAATCCTCTCTTTGTAGGTAAACTGAGGCCACTGGGGACTAAGTGTCTCCCCGTGTGGACTGTGATGCCATTTGGTCCTCCTCCAATTTGTGGTGTTTTTGCTGCTGCACTGTGAGTTTTGTATTTGTTTCACGAAATACTAGGTGCTAAACTGGGACACAGTGCTGGAGGGAGTTCTGTCACGTGTGGTGGGTCAGGGTCTGCAAGAGAATGCACCAACTAGGCTCCTATCTCTTACAGCTTACCCCATTGCCCCCTTGTCCATATCAACATGATTCTTAATTTTCCTTTGAAAACTCTCCATATAACAAGATGCCTTTACATATAAGGGTCTGCTGGCTGCACCATGTCAGTTACAAGCCATTTGGAATCCAATGGTAGATCCACATGGCCCTACCATGGATGTTTTATCAAACACCTCCCCACCACTGCTCTAGACCCACTACTCAGCAGGCTCCAAATTACTGGCATCTCTGTTCTACACCATTTTCATGAAACTCAGTAAATCAAGGCACTGTCTCGTATACTCGTGATCAACAACTGGACATCCAATGTTTCTCCAGTGCCACCTGGTCATAGGAATTTCAAAAATTTCATGGTATTTATCTAGCCATTTTTCAAGCATATAGTTGGAGGCACTGTGGGTTTCAGTTCATTCAGCAAACATTAAATGGTGAGGAAGCTCATTTCAATGAAATCTCTGGAGAACTCTCACAGGCATGGCTTCCCAAAGAGTGGACAAAAGGTCACATTAGGACAGGCCCATTGAGGTCTACAATGTGAAGTCCATGTGTGTTTTGACTCTCAACTATGGCTGCCATTTCTTTAAGAATAAAATCATGTGATATCCTTGCTGAGATTCCCAGGCCTCTGTGGAAATCCACCCGGGGCCTAGGTCTCAGTTTCCAAGAGCGACTTTCATGGGTGGCCTCTTAAAATCCCAACAAATTTCATGGCAATGCTTCTCTGAGTTCAGTTCCAAAACCCAGTCTCTAAGGGGAATCACACCAGAGTTCAAGCCCACGTGGACCCAGTCATTTTTTCCAATGCCACACAAATGACCAAAATTAAAACCAAAACACTCCCACATGGCCCTCATCTTATTCCATAGAGTCAATCATCTTAACCTCTGGCTGGAGGTTTCCATGAGGGGCGCAGCCCAGGACAGTGTCCAAAATCAGCTCCTTTGCCCTTCATTTGCCTAAAGTCAGGGTAGCCTGGACACCGTTTCTGTGAACCAGGAGTGAACAAATAATCCTGCCGTTAATACTTCTGTGTTTCTCCAATTTGAGGCCTACTGATTTTAGGTATCGATTCTTTAGGTGATTTAGAGTCATCCGAAAACACAAGCACCTCTGCAGGGCTTTGAAGAACTCATTTGACCCAGAGAATCCCTATTCTCATTTGATGGAGTGCAGGAACCTAACAGAGGAAGGCAAGAGAGTTCATCCACAATGAATGAAATTTTTTGCCATTTTGGTTTTGGAAGCTCACATGGGATCATTCTTAAGATCCATCAGGTGCTGAGAATCTAAGTCACAGCCACACACAGGTCCAAGAGGCTGATAAAGACACATCCCTTTCCAAAGCAATTAAGCAAAGAGCCACAGGTGAGGCCCATTCATTTCCATTTGAAAACGGTTTTCTTCAGGCTTCACAAAGGGGTGGCCTGAGGCAAAGACCTTCCTGACATTCAGTGCAACACAACAATAAGTAAGCAAAAGGCCCAAAGCAGGGTTTCTGCACTGAGACTTTCCTCGTCACACTGATATCTGAGTTTTCTGAGATGCTCGCCATTCTCTTCAGCTATCCAGTACATGGCCATGTCACAGAGCTTGGAGGTGGTACATATTTTGAACACAAATCCATGAGCCTATTCTGGAGAGTGGCCAGAATTCAGGAAGAAAACAACAACTTAGAAAGATAGCAGGTGTTGCACATCGATAAGACAAGCTGCAGTCCATTCATATATTGGGCAGGAGGAATTATGGGAAGATTTATACTAGACAGGACACATCCATTAATGCATTCTCTTTTCTAATGTCTACAACAACGGACACAGTGGGATACACAGAAACAGAAACACTCGCCGTGTCAAATGACTTAGTAGAAACTGTCCACTCCAAACCAAACAAACCGCCTTTCCTATCTATTCCCAGAACATGAGACAAAACAACAAACCCACACCCACTCCCACAAAGGCACCTCCTTCCCCCAAGTAGGTCTGTGACTATCCGGAGTGTCCTCTGACTGGTGGGCCATACTATGTTCCCCCGAAATGGCCTGTCTTCTCTCAGATCTTGTTTCCTTCACCAACTCTGTGAAGATGTCAGGAAAACGTGGTTAGCCACTACCTGTTTTCTCAGGAAAGGTCCATCTTCAGAGCTCTCCTGGCATTTGGCCATCCTCACATCATTAGGTACCAAGAAAACTGACTCTGTCCTTGGTAAATCCAAACAAGTGAGCCCACTGGGACTGGGACTGGGACTGCCTCTGGGTTCCTGGCTTCTTGGATACCAAGTTCAGAGAGTTCCATCACCAAGGAAATGAGGTATGTCACATTCTTTGGAACTGAATGAGGTCACTGCCTTGGCAACCACTTTGTCCTAACAGTTGCTTCCAAGGGTAACATAAGTTGGAGGTTGCCCCTACTTCCTGTGACACTTTCAAAAGGTAGAATGTATATCACCATTGGCACCTGGGAACAGCTCTCCAGTCAGCCCTGGTTTGGTCCATCTTCTGTACAATAAGAAGAGAGAGAGGCAGATTCAGACACATCCCTTCATCCTGACCAGGTTGTTTGCCATGGAAGATGACTTTTGCTCTCTCAGGTGCTTCAAACCTGCCTACAACTTCTCCAGGTATCATTTGTGCATGGACATTTGAGGTTCTCATCAGGTGGAAGGTCCCCAACTTTCCTGTATTGTAAGAACCACTCTGTCCCTGCTCTTCTGTAAAATGATTGAGGGAACACTGTATACTTGGGGTTAAAAACAGGTTTGATTTGGGTTATGAGTGATTCTGTGTGATGAATAATGGTATTGGGAACCTGCAATATTTACAAGAATATAGAGGTGAAATATAAGTAGGAAAACAGAAATCTAGGTATGATTTGAAGCCCAGAAGGGTTTTGCCCTTGATTGGGATACTTAGCTTTGAATGATGTTCTGCAAAGATGCCTCAGATAATTCGATATACAATGGCATAGGACCTTGTACATTGGATGATTGAATTTAGAAGAGAACATCCAGTCAAAAAGGGATATTCAGTAGGATTAGGAAGATAGTCATTAGGTTTAGGAAGAAGAGTGAGTATAGGATTTGGACCAAAAGTTCTTTAGCAATAGACTTTCGGTTCTTGAGTGAATGTAAATGTCAGCACATATGAAGAGTCAGTCACTATGTTGAACTGGGTAAAATATGTAGAAAAGCAGATATCAATAGAAACATTACAAAATCAGGCAAAGTATAAAGTGAGTGATAGAATTAGACATTTTCAACAGGGTTGAGTTTGAATATATAAATTAAGAAAAAAACAAATATGTAGTCACCAATAGGATTGACAATTGACAGCATTAGGCAACCTGGACATGGATGTTTTTAGAAATCCATGTTCACTTTCCATTTAGGCTTTGGTACAATCATAAGTGTGACCTTTCCATTTTTTGTCCAGAATATTACTGTGATAATGAGGTGACATGAGTATTTCTTTCACCATTTCTGGGAGCAATATATTGAAGATGTAAAATGAGAATCGGGGGTACAAAGAGGTGTACCCTGTTTCTAGGAACATAGAGAAAAAGCATGAATAGACCATACTGTGAATAAATAATATAACTTTTTTGAACTTTAAATAATGAATTGAACTGATATCTAAAAAATTAAAGGAAATCGTATATTGATATACAATCATTCATTCCAACCAGGTATATATGTAATGGAAATATTAGTGTTTTGTTTTATCATGAAGAGTGTGTGAGTTTTGCTTCAAAATGATTATGGAAATTCAAAATAATGTGTTTGGAAAGAAGTCTCATGAAAAGACCAGTCAAGAAACCCTGACAATACATGTGTTCTGAAGCAAGGAGTGGTGAAAGTTGAAAGAAATGCTTATTAATTTGTGAACTTGTGGATGAAATGTATATCCTGTGATGTGCAAAAACTGAAGAAACAATAATGTACCAGTGTCGAATACAAATGAATGACAAATTACATATCATGTCCCATAGAAGTCTACTTGCATTGATGTTAGACTGGGTCAGTTACTGTAGAATAATTAGGATTTGTATGCACCATTCACTGAAGTTAGTTTTCAGTACTAGGAAACAAATATGTATTTCAGGTGGATGAATATTTCTGATTATAATCTTGTGAAAAGTGGATTATAAATCCACATACATGAACATGAATGAATTTAGAGAGTGTATATTAGACACATATATTTCATATTTTGAAAAATTTGGAGAGTATATCTATATCTATATCTATATATACACACACACACACACACACACACACACACACAACACTCACAGACATTAAAAAGTACCAATATAAATGCCAATCGAAATTCATCAGTAAATATGTATCATCCACAAATGCAAAAATATTTATTTTACTGAACATTAGTTAATGTATAATGTGGTTCTACTAGGACGCTCTCCTACAGGTTGAATTTTCATTTCCAACAGCATTTAGGAGGAGTGAACTCTTCTCACAATTTGTATCTGCCAAGACAGCCACCTCACAAAAATGTACGTGTGATACCTGGTAGGATTCTATATATGCATATAAATATACATGTGTGAATAGGCTACAGAAAAGAGAAACAAGAATTCACATATTTGTTAAGTTTAAAAACACATGGAGAATATTTCAATTAACATTTGACTAGATTTATAACTCCTACCTTATATAATGCAAATGTCAAGTGCAACTATACAACATGTCTCCTCTGTAGTACTTGTATTTCTAATGTGTTGGATTAATTTCTCCATTATATTAGGATGTATAGTCTGAGTCTACTAGGTATGGGTTAGTGTCAGGGATTCAGTATTTCGAATGGAAAATTGGAAAATGAATCCAATGTGTATGTAAATATATGCTGCACAAATATCCTCCCGCTCTCATCCAGAACAATGCCTTGACATTACCTTCACCCCAAGTAAGACACAATTAGAGGAGAAGAGTTACAAAATCAGTGAATACATATCTGGAATGGAAAATGCTCAGGAGTTCACAACCTTGGAGGTGGTAGAGGAGTTTCCAAAACTAAGGGACAGGGTAAACACTCCACAAACATGGAGTTCTGCTGGACAAAAAACTTTTTGAGAAACTGCCTCTGAGCTTCCACACTTGAAATATATGTAGTTTTCAGGAGATTTGGCTTCCTCTGTAGTGAGACCATCAAAGCTGGGTCTGCATCTATGTGACCTGGAGGACATGGTTTCTTATTTTCCAATGAACAAGATGAAGCAGTGCTGAATCCTCTCTTTGTAGGTAAACTGAGGCCACTGGGGACTAAGTGTCTCCCCGTGTGGACTGTGATGCCATTTGGTCCTCCTCCAATTTGTGGTGTTTTTGCTGCTGCACTGTGAGTTTTGTATTTGTTTCACGAAATACTAGGAGCTAAACTGGGACACAGTGCTGGAGGGAGTTCTGTCACGTGTGGTGGGTCAGGGTCTGCAAGAGAATGAACCAACTAGGCTCCTATCTCTCACAGCTTGCCCCATTGCCCCCTTGTCCATATCAACATGATTCTTAATTTTCCTCTGAAAACTCTCCATATAACAAGATGCCTTTACATATAAGGGTCTGCTGGCTGCACCATGTCAGTTACAAGCCATTTGGAATCCAATGGTAGATCCACATGGCCCTACCATGGATGTTTTATCAAACACCTCCCCACCACTGCTCTAGACCCACTACTCAGCAGGCTCCAACTTACTGGCATCTCTGTTCTACACCATTTTCATGAAACTCAGTAAATCAAGGCACTGTCTGGTATACTCGTGATCAACAACTGGACATCCAATGTTTCTCCAGTGCCACCTGGTCATAGGAATTTCAAAAATTTCATGGTATTTATCTAGCCATTTTTCAAGCATATAGTTGGAGGCACTGTGGGTTTCAGTTCATTCAGCAAACATTAAATGGTGAGGAAGCTCATTTCAATGAAATCTCTGGAGAACTCTCACAGGCATGGCTTCCCAAAGAGTGGACAAAAGGTCACATTAGGACAGGCCCATTGAGGTCTACAATGTGAAGTCCATGTGTGTTTTGACTCTCAACTATGGCTGCCATTTCTTTAAGAATAAAATCATGTGATATCCTTGCTGAGATTCCCAGGCCTCTGTGGAAATCCACCCGGGGCCTAGGTCTCAGTTTCCAAGAGCGACTTTCATGCGTGGCCTCTTAAAATCCCAACAGATTTCATGGCAATGCTTCTCTGAGTTCAGTTCCAAAACCCAGTCTCTAAGGGGAATCACACCAGAGTTCAAGCCCACGTGGACCCAGTCATTTTTTCCAATGCCACACAAATGACCAAAATTAAAACCAAAACACTCCCACATGGCCCTCATCTTATTCCATAGAGTCAATCATCTTAACCTCTGGCTGGAGGTTTCCATGAGGGGCGCAGCCCAGGACAGTGTCCAAAATCAGCTCCCTTGCCCTTCATTTGCCTAAAGTCAGGGTAGCCTGGACACCGTTTCTGTGAACCAGGAGTGAACAAATAATCCTGCCGTTAATACTTCTGTGTTTCTCCAATTTGAGGCCTACTGATTTTAGGTATCGATTCTTTAGGTGATTTAGAGTCATCCGAAAACACAAGCACCTCTGCAGGGCTTTGAAGAACTCATTTGACCCAAAGAATCCCTATTCTCATTTGATGGAGTGCAGGAACCTAACAGAGGAAGGCAAGAGACTTCATCCACAATGAATGAAATTTTTTGCCATTATGGTTTTGGAAGCTCACATGGGATCATTCTTAAGATCCATCAGGTGCTGAGAATCTAAGTCACAGCCACACACAGGTCCAAGAGGCTGATAAAGACACATCCCTTTCCAAAGCAATTAAGCAAAGAGCCACAGGTGAGGCCCATTCATTTCCATTTGAAAATGGTTTTCTTCAGGCTTCACAAAGGGGTGGCCTGAGGCAAAGACCTTCCTGACATTCAGTGCAACACAACAATAAGTAAGCAAAAGGCCCAAAGCAGGGTTTCTGCACTGACACTTTCCTGGTCACACTGAAATCTGAGTTTTCTGAGATGCTCGCCATTCTCTTCAGCTATCCAGTACATGGCCATGTCACAGAGCTTGGAGGTGGTACATATTTTGAACACAAATCCATGAGCCTATTCTGGAGAGTGGCCAGAATTCAGGAAGAAAACAACAACTTAGAAAGATAGCAGGTGTTGCACATCGATAAGACAAGCTGCAGTCCATTCATATATTGGGCAGAAGGAATTATGGGAAGATTTATACTAGACAGGACACATCCATTAATGCATTCTCTTTTCTAATGTCTACAACAACGGACACAGTGGGATACACAGAAACAGAAACACTCGCCGTGTCAAATGACTTAGTAGAAACTGTCCACTCCAAACCAAACAAACCGCCTTTCCTATCTATTCTCAGAACATGAGACAAAACAACAAACCCACACCCACTCCCACAATGGCACCTCCTTCCCCCAAGTAGGTCTGTGACTATCCGGAGTGTCCTCTGACTGGTGGGCCATACTATGTTCCCCCGAAATGGCCTGTCTTCTCTCAGATCTTGTTTCCTTCACCAACTCTGTGAAGATGTCAGGAAAAAGTGGTTAGCCACTACCTGTTTTCTCAGGAAAGCTCCATCTTCAGAGCTCTACTGGCATTTGGCCATCCTCACATCATTAGGTACCAAGAAAACTGGCTCTGTCCTTGGTAAATCCAAACAAGTGAGCCCACTGGGACTGGGACTGGGACTGCCTCTGGGTGCCTGGCTTCTTGGATACCAAGTTCAGAGAGTTCCATCACCAAGGAAATGAGGTATGTCACATTCTTTGGAACTGAATGAGGTCACTGCCTTGGCAACCACTTTGTCCTTACCGTTGCTTCCAAGGGTAACATAAGATGGAGGTTGCCCCTACTTCCTGTGACACTTTCAAAAGGTAGAATGTATATCACCATTGGCACCTGGGAACAGCTCTCCACTCAGCCCTGGTTTGGTCCATCTTCTGTACAATAAGAAGAGAGAGAGGCAGATTCAGACACATCCCTTCATCCTGACCAGGTTGTTTGCCATGGAAGATGACTTTTGCTCTCTCAGGTGCTTCAAACCTGCCTACAACTTCTCCAGGTATCATTTGTGCATGGACATTTGAGGTTCTCATCAGGTGGAAGGTCCCCAACTTTCCTGTATTGTAAGAACCACTCTGTCCCTGCTCTTCTGTAAAATGATTGAGGGAACACTGTATACTTGGGGTTAAAAACAGGTTTGATTTGGGTTATGAGTGATTCTGTGTGATGAATAATGGTATTGGGAACCTGCAATATTTACAAGAATATAGAGGTGAAATATAAGTAGGAAAACAGAAATCTAGGTATGATTTGAAGCCCAGAAGGGTTTTGCCCTTGATTGGGATACTTAGCTTTGAATGATGTTCTGCAAAGATGCCTCAGATAATTCGATATACAATGGCATAGGACCTTGTACATTGGATGATTGAATTTAGAAGAGAACATCCAGTCAAAAAGGGATATTCAGTAGGATTAGGAAGATAGTCGTTAGGTTTAGGAAGAAGAGTGAGTATAGGATTTGGACCAAAAGTTCTTTAGCAATAGACTTTCGGTTCTTGAGTGAATGTAAATGTCAGCACATATGAAGAGTCAGTCACTATGTTGAACTGGGGAAAATATGTAGAAAAGCAGATATCAATAGAAACATTACAAAATCAGGCAAAGTATAAAGTGAGTGATAGAATTAGACATTTTCAACAGGGTTGAGTTTGAATATATAAATTTAGAAAAAAACAAATATGTAGTCACCAATAGGATTGACAATTGACAGCATTAGGCAACCTGGACATGGATGTTTTTAGAAATCCATGTTCACTTTCCATTTAGGCTTTGGTACAATCATAAGTGTGACCTTTCCATTTTTTGTCCAGAATATTACTGTGATAATGAGGTGACATGAGTATTTCTTTCACCATTTCTGGGAGCAATATATTGAAGATGTAAAATGAGAATCGGGGGTACAAAGAGGTGTACCCTGTTTCTAGGAACATAGAGAAAAAGCATGAATAGACCATACTGTGAATAAATAATATAACTTTTTTGAACTTTAAATAATGAATTGAACTGATATCTAAAAAATTAAAGGAAATCGTATATTGATATACAATCATTCATTCCAACCAGGTATATATGTAATGGAAATATTAGTGTTTTGTTTTATCATGAAGAGTGTGTGAGTTTTGCTTCAAAATGATTATGGAAATTCAAAATAATGTGTTTGGAAAGAAGTCTCATGAAAAGACCAGTCAAGAAACCCTGACAATACATGTGTTCTGAAGCAAGGAGTGGTGAAAGTTGAAAGAAATGCTTATTAATTTGTGAACTTGTGGATGAAATGTATATCCTGTGATGTGCAAAAACTGAAGAAACAATAATGTACCAGTGTCGAATACAAATGAATGACAAATTACATATCATGTCCCATAGAAGTCTACTTGCATTGATGTTAGACTGGGTCAGTTACTGTAGAATAATTAGGATTTGTATGCACCATTCACTGAAGTTAGTTTTCAGTACTAGGAAACAAATATGTATTTCAGGTGGATGAATATTTCTGATTATAATCTTGTGAAAAGTGGATTATAAATCCACATACATGAACATGAATGAATTTAGAGAGTGTATATTAGACACATATATTTCATATTTTGAAAAATTTGGAGAGTATATCTATATCTATATCTATATACACACACACACACACACACACACACACACACACACACAACACTCACAGACATTAAAAAGTACCAATATAAATGCCAATCGAAATTCATCAGTAAATATGTATCATCCACAAATGCAAAAATATTTATTTTACTGAACATTAGTTAATGTATAATGTGGTTCTACTAGGACGCTCTCCTACAGGTTGAATTTTCATTTCCAACAGCATTTAGGAGGAGTGAACTCTTCTCACAATTTGTATCTGCCAAGACAGCCAGCTCACAAAAATGTACGTGTGATACCTGGTAGGATTCTATATATGCATATAAATATACATGTGTGAATAGGCTACAGAAAAGAGAAACAAGAATTCACATATTTGTTAAGCTTAAAAACACATGGAGAATATTTCAAATAAAATTTGACTAGATTTATAACTCCTACCTTATATAATGCAAATGTCAAGTGCAACTATACAACATGTCTCCTCTGAAGTACTTGTATTTCTAATGTGTTGGATTAATTTCCTCCATTATATTAGGATGTATAGTCTGAGTCTACTAGGTATGGGTTAGTGTCAGGGATTCAGTATTTCGAATGGAAAATTGGAAAATGAATCCAATGTGTATGTAAATATATGCTGCACAAATATCCTCCCGCTCTCATCCAGAACAATGCCTTGACATTACCTTCACCCCAAGTAAGACACAATTAGAGGAGAAGAGTTACAAAATCAGTGAATACATATCTGGAATGGAAAATGCTCAGGAGTTCACAACCTTGGAGGTGGTAGAGGAGTTTCCAAAACTAAGGGACAGGGTAAACACTCCACAAACATGGAGCTCTGCTGGCCTAAAAACTTTTTGAGAAACTGCCTCTGAGCTTCCACACTTGAAATATATGTAGTTATCAGGAGATTTGGCTTCCTCTGTAGTGAGACCATCAAAGCTGGGTCTGCATCTATGTGACCTGGAGGACATGGTTTCTTATTTTCCAATGAACAAGATGAAGCAGTGCTGAATCCTCTCTTTGTAGGTAAACTGAGGCCACTGGGGACTAAGTGTCTCCCCGTGTGGACTGTGATGCCATTTGGTCCTCCTCCAATTTGTGGTGTTTTTGCTGCTGCACTGTGAGTTTTGTATTTGTTTCACGAAATGCTAGGTGCTAAACTGGGACACAGTGCTGGAGGGAGTTCTGTCACGTGTGGTGGGTCAGGGTCTGCAAGAGAATGCACCAACTAGGCTCCTATCTCTTACAGCTTACCCCATTGCCCCCTTGTCCATATCAACATGATTCTTAATTTTCCTCTGAAAACTCTCCATATAACAAGATGCCTTTACATATAAGGGTCTGCTGGCTGCACCATGTCAGTTACAAGCCATTTGGAATCCAATGGTAGATCCACATGGCCCTACCACTGATGTTTTATCAAACACCTCCCCACCACTGCTCTAGACCCACTACTCAGCAGGCTCCAACTTACTTGCATCTGTGTTCTACACCATTTTCATGAAACTCAGTAAATCAAGGCACTGTCTGGTATACTCATGATCAGCAACTGGACATCCAATGTTTCTCCAGTGCCACCTGGTCATAGGAATTTCAAAAATTTCATGGTATTTATCTAGCCATTTTTCAAGCATATAGTTGGAGGCACTGTGGGTTTCAGTTCATTCAGCAAACATTAAATGGTGAGGAAGCTCATTTCAATGAAATCTCTGGAGAACTCTCACAGGCACGGCTTCCCAAAGAGTGGACAAAAGGTCACATTAGGCCAGGCCCATTGAGGTCTACAATGTGAGGTCCATGTGTGTTTTGACTCTCAACTATGGCTGCCATTTCTTTAAGAATAAAATCATGTGATATCCTGGCTGAGATTCCCAGGCCTCTGTGGAAATCCACCCGGGGCCTAGGTCTCAGTTTCCAAGAGCGACTTTCATGTGTGGCCTCTTAAAATCCCAACAAAATTCATGGCAACGCTTCTCTGAGTTCAGTTCCAAAACCCAGTCTCTAAGGGGAATCACACCAGAGTTCAAGCCCACGTGGACCCAGTCATTTTTTCCAATGCCACACAAATGACCAAAATTAAAACCAAAACACTCCCACATGGCCCTCATCTTATTCCATATAGTCAATAATCTTAACCTCTGGCTGGAGGTTTCCATGAGGGGCGCAGCCCAAGACAGTGTCCAAAATCAGCTCGTTTGCCCCTCATTTGCCTAAAGACAGGGTAGCCTGGACACCGTTTCTGTGAACCAGGAGTGAACAAATAAGCCTGCTGTTAATACTTCTGTGTTTCTCCAATTTGAGGCTTACTGATTTTTGTATCGATTCTTTAGGTGATTTAGAGTCATGCGAAAACACAAGCACCTCTGCAGGGCTTTGAAGAACTCATTTGACCCAAAGAATCCCTATTCTCATTTGATGGAGTGCAGGAACCTAACAGAGGAAGGCAAGAGACTTCATCCACAATGAATGAAATTTTTTGCCATTTTGGTTTTGGAAGCTCACATGGGATCATTCTTAAGATCCATCAGGTGCTGAGAATCTAAGTCACAGCCACACACAGGTCCAAGAGGCTGATAAAGACACATCCCTTTCCAAAGCAATTAAGCAAAGAGCCACAGGTGAGGCCCATTCATTTCCATTTGAAAATGGTTTTCTTCAGGCTTCACAAAGGGGTGGCCTGAGGCAAAGACCTTCCTGACATTCAGTGCAACACAACAATAAGTAAGCAAAAGGCCCAAAGCAGGGTTTCTGCACTGAGACTTTCCTGGTCACACTGATATCTGAGTTTTCTGAGATGCTCGCCATTCTCTTCAGCTATCCAGTACATGCCCATGTCACAGAGCTTGGAGGTGGTACATATTTTGGACACAAATCCATGAGCCTATTCTGGAGAGTGGCCAGAATTCAGGAAGAAAACAACAACTTAGAAAGATAGCAGGTGTTGCACATCAATAAGACAAGCTGCAGTCCATTCATATATTGGGCAGGATGAATGATGGGAAGATTTATACTAGACAGGACACATCCATTAATGCATTCTCTTTTCTAATGTCTACAACAACGGACACAGTGGGATACACAGAAACAGAAACACTCGCCGTGTCAAATGACTTAGTAGAAACTGTCCACTCCAAACCAAACAAACCGCCTTTCCTATCTATTCTCAGAACATGAGACAAAACAACAAACCCACACCCACTCCCACAAAGGCACCTCCTTCCCCCAAGTAGGTCTGTGACTATCCGGAGTGTCCTCTGACTGGTGGGCCATACTATGTTCCCCCGAAATGGCCTGTCTTCTCTCAGATCTTGTTTCCTTGACCAACTCTGTGAAGATGTCAGGAAAAAGTGGTTAGCCACTACCTGTTTTCTCTGGAAAGGTCCATCTTCAGAGCTCTCCTGGCATTTGGCCATCCTCACATCATTAGGTACCAAGAAAACTGACTCTGTCCTTGGTAAATCCAAACAAGTGAGCCCACTGGGACTGGGACTGGGACTGCCTCTGGGTTCCTGGCTTCTTGGATACCAAGTTCAGAGAGTTCCATCACCAAGGAAATGAGGTATGTCACATTCTTTGGAACTGAATGAGGTCACTGCCTTGGCAACCACTTTGTCCTAACCGTTGCTTCCAAGGGTAACATAAGATGGAGGTTGCCCCTACTTCCTGTGACACTTTCAAAAGGTAGAATGTATATCACCATTGGCACCCGGGAACAGCTCTCCACTCAGCCCTGGTTTGGTCCATCTTCTGTACAATAAGAAGAGAGAGAGGCAGATTCAGACACATCCCTGCATCCTGACCAGGTTGTTTGCCATGGAAGATGACTTTTGCTCTCTCAGGTGCTTCAAACCTGCCTACATCTTCTCCAGGTATCATTTGTGCATGGACATTTGAGGTTCTCATCAGGTGGAAGGTCCCCAACTTTCCTGTATTGTAAGAACCACTCTGTCCCTGCTCTTCTGTAAAATGATTGAGGGAACACTGTATACTTGGGGTTAAAAACAGGTTTGATTTGGGTTATGAGTGATTCTGTGTGATGAATAATGGTATTGGGAACCTGCAATATTTACAAGAATATAGAGGTGAAATATAAGTAGGAAAACAGAAATCTAGGTATGATTTGAAGCCCAGAAGGGTTTTGCCCTTGATTGGGATACTTAGCTTTGAATGATGTTCTGCAAAGATGCCTCAGATAATTCGATATACAATGGCATTGGACCTTGTACATTGGATGATTGAATTTAGAAGAGAACATCCAGTCAAAAAGGGATATTCAGTAGGATTAGGAAGATAGTCGTTAGGTTTAGGAAGAAGAGTGAGTATAGGATTTGGACCAAAAGTTCTTTAGCAATAGACTTTCGGTTCTTGAGTGAATGTAAATGTCAGCACATATGAAGAGTCATTCACTATGTTGAACTGGGGAAAATATGTAGAAAAGCAGATATCAATAGAAACATTACGAAATCAGGCAAAGTATAAAGTGAGTGATAGAATTAGACATTTTCAACAGGGTTGAGTTTGAATATATAAATTAGGAAAAAAACAAATATGTAGTCACCAATAGGATTGACAATTGACAGCATTAGGCAACCTGGACATGGATGTTTTTAGAAATCCATGTTCACTTTCCATTTAGGCTTTGGTACAATCATAAGTGTGACCTTTCCATTTTTAGTCCAGAATATTACTGTGATAATGAGGTGACATGAGTATTTCTTTCACCATTTCTGGGAGCAATATATTGAAGATGTAAAATGAGAATCGGGGGTACAAAGAGGTGTACCCTGTTTCTAGGAACATAGAGAAAAAGCATGAATAGACCATACTGTGAATAAATAATATAACTTTTTTGAACTTTAAATAATGAATTGAACTGATATCTAAAAAATTAAAGGAAATCGTATATTGATATACAATCATTCATTCCAACCAGGTATATATGTAATGGAAATATTAGTGTTTTGTTTTATCATGAAGAGTGTGTGAGTTTTGCTTCAAAATGATTATGGAAATTCAAAATAATGTGTTTGGAAAGAAGTCTCATGAAAAGACCAGTCAAGAAACCCTGACAATACATGTGTTCTGAAGCAAGAAGTGGTGAAAGTTGAAACAAATGCTTATTAATTTGTGAACTTGTGGATGAAATGTATATCCTGTGATGTGCAAAAATTGAAGAAACAATAATGTACCAGTGTCGAATACAAATGAATGACAAATTACATATCATGTCCCATAGAAGTCTACTTGCATTGATGTTAGACTGGGTCAGTTACTGTAGAATAATTAGGATTTGTATGCACCATTCACTGAAGTTAGTTTTCAGTACTAGGAAACAAATATGTATTTCAGGTGGATGAATATTTCTGATTATAATCTTGTGAAAAGTGGATTATAAATCCACATACATGAACATGAATGAATTTAGAGAGTGTATATTAGACACATATATTTCATATTTTGAAAAATTTGGAGAGTATATCTATATCTATATCTATATATATACACACACACACACACACACACACACACACAACACTCACAGACATTAAAAAGTACCAATATAAATGCCAATCGAAATTCATGAGTAAATATGTATCATCCACAAATGCAAAAATATTTATTTTACTGAACATTAGTTAATGTATAATGTTGTTCTACTAGGACGCTCTCCTACAAGTTGAATTTTCATTTCCAACAGCATTTAGGAGGAGTGAACTCTTCTCACAATTTGTATCTGCCAAGACAGCCACCTCACAAAAATGTACGTGTGATACCTGGTAGGATTCTATATATGCATATAAATATACATGTGTGAATAGGCTACAGAAAAGTGAAACAAGAATTCACATATTTGTTAAGTTTAAAAACACATGGAGAATATTTCAATTAAAATTTGACTAGATTTATAACTCCTACCTTATATAATGCAAGTGTCAAGTGCAACTATACAACATGTCTCCTCTGAAGTACTTGTATTTCTAATGTGTTGGATTAATTTCCTCCATTATATTAGGATGTATAGTCTGAGTCT
This sequence comes from Callospermophilus lateralis, assembly GCF_048772815.1. Lineage (NCBI taxonomy): Eukaryota > Metazoa > Chordata > Mammalia > Rodentia > Sciuridae > Callospermophilus > Callospermophilus lateralis. The sequence goes on along the minus strand of NW_027513208.1, from coordinate 1,938,488 downwards.
ACTAGGTATGGGTTAGTGTCAGGGATTCAGTATTTCGAATGGAAAATTGGAAAATGAATCCAATGTGTATGTAAATATATGCTGCACAAATATCCTCCCGCTCTCATCCAGAACAATGCCTTGACATTACCTTCACCCCAAGTAAGACACAATTAGAGGAGAAGAGTTACAAAATCAGTGAATACATATCTGGAATGGAAAATGCTCAGGAGTTAACAACCTTGGAGGTGGTAGAGGAGTTTCCAAAACTAAGAGAAAAGGGTAAACACTCCACAAACATGGAGCTCTGCTGGCCTAAAAACATTTTGAGAAACTGCCTCTGAGCTTCCACACTTGAAATATATGTAGTTTTCAGGAGATTTGGCTTCCTCTGTAGTGAGACCATCAAAGCTGTGTCTGCATCTATGTGACCTGGAGGACATGGTTTCTTATTTTCCAATGAACAAGATGAAGCAGTGCTGAATCCTCTCTTTGTAGGTAAACTGAGGCCACTGGGGACTAAGTGTCTCCCCGTGTGGACTGTGATGCCATTTGGTCCTCCTCCAATTTGTGGTGTTTTTGCTGCTGCACTGTGAGTTTGGTATTTGTTTCACGAAATACTAGGAGCTAAACTGGGACACAGTGCTGGAGGGAGTTCTGTCACGTGTGGTGGGTCAGGGTCTGCAAGAGAATGCACCAACTAGGCTCCTATCTCTTACAGCTTACCCCATTGCCCCCTTGTCCATATCAACATGATTCTTAATTTTCCTTTGAAAACTCTCCATATAACAAGATGCCTTTACATATAAGGGTCTGCTGGCTGCACCATGTCAGTTACAAGCCATTTGGAATCCAATGGTAGATCCACATGGCCCTACCACGGATGTTTTATCAAACACCTCCCCACCACTGCTCTAGACCCACTACTCAGCAGGCTCCAACTTACTGGCATCTCTGTTCTACACCATTTTCATGAAACTCAGTAAATCAAGGCACTGTCTGGTATACTCATGATCAGCAACTGGACATCCAATGTTTCTCCAGTGCCATAGGAATTTCAAAAATTTCATGGTATTTATCTAGCCATTTCTCAAGCATATAGTTGGAGGCACTGTGGGTTTCAGTTCATTCAGCAAACATTAAATGGTGAGGAAGCTCATTTCAATGAAATCTCTGGAGAACTCTCACAGGCACGGCTTCCCAAAGAGTGGACAAAAGGTCACATTAGGCCAGGCCCATTGAGGTCTACAATGTGAGGTCCATGTGTGTTTTGACTCTCAACTATGGCTGCCATTTCTTTAAGAATAAAATCATGTGATATCCTTGCTGAGATTCCCAGGCCTCTGTGGAAATCCACCCGGGGCCTAGGTCTCAGTTTCCAAGAGGGACTTTCATGCGTGGCCTCTTAAAATCCCAACAAAATTCATGGCAATGCTTCTCTGAGTTCAGTTCCAAAACCCAGTCTCTAAGGGGAATCACACCAGAGTTCAAGCCCACGTGGACCCAGTCATTTTTTCCAATGCCACACAAATGACCAAAATTAAAACCAAAACACTCCCACATGGCCCTCATCTTATTCCATATAGTCAATCATCTTAACCTCTGGCTGGAGGTTTTCATGAGGGGCGCAGCCCAAGACAGTGTCCAAAATCAGCTCGTTTGCCCCTCATTTGCCTAAAGACAGGGTAGCCTGGACACCGTTTCTGTGAACCAGGAGTGAACAAATAAGCCTGCCGTTAATACTTCTGTGTTTCTCCAATTTGAGGCTTACTGATTTTAGGTATCGATTCTTTAGGTGATTTAGAGTCATGCGAAAACACAAGCACCTCTGCAGGGCTTTGAAGAACTCATTTGACCCAAAGAATCCCTATTCTCATTTGATGGAGTGCAGGAACCTAACAGAGGAAGGCAAGAGACTTCATCCACAATGAATGAAATTTTTTGCCATTTTGGTTTTGGAAGCTCACATGGGATCATTCTTAAGATCCATCAGGTGCTGAGAATCTAAGTCACAGCCACACACAGGTCCAAGAGGCTGATAAAGACACATCCCTTTCCAAAGCAATTAAGCAAAGAGCCACAGGTGAGGCCCATTCATTTCCATTTGAAAACTGTTTTCTTCAGGCTTCACAAAGGGGTGGCCTGAGGCAAAGACCTTCCTGACATTCAGTGCAACACAGCAATAAGTAAGCAAAAGGCCCAAAGCAGGGTTTCTGCACTGAGACTTTCCTGGTCACACTGATATCTGAGTTTTCTGAGATGCTCGCCATTCTCTTCAGCTATCCAGTACATGGCCATGTCACAGAGCTTGGAGGTGGTACATATTTTGGACACAAATCCATGAGCCTATTCTGGAGAGTGGCCAGAATTCAGGAAGAAAACAACAGCTTAGAAAGATAGCAGGTGTTGCACATCAATAAGACAAGCTGCAGTCCATTCATATATTGGGCAGGATGAATTATGGGAAGATTTATACTAGACAGGACACATCCATTAATGCATTCTCTTTTCTAATGTCTACAACAACGGACACAGTGGGATACACAGAAACAGAAACACTCGCCGTGTCAAATGACTTAGTAGAAACTGTCCACTCCAAACCAAACAAACCGCCTTTCCTATCTATTCTCAGAACATGAGACAAAACAACAAACCCACACCCACTCCCACAAAGGCACCTCCTTCCCCCAAGTAGGTCTGTGACTATCCGGAGTGTCCTCTGACTGGTGGGCCATACTATGTTCCCCCGAAATGGCCTGTCTTCTCTCAGATCTTGTTTCCTTGACCAACTCTGTGAAGATGTCAGGAAAAAGTGGTTAGCCACTACCTGTTTTCTCAGGAAAGGTCCATCTTCAGAGCTCTCCTGGCATTTGGCCATCCTCACATCATTAGGTACCAAGAAAACTGACTCTGTCCTTGGTAAATCCAAACAAGTGAGCCCACTGGGACTGGGACTGGGACTGCCTCTGGGTTCCTGGCTTCTTGGATACCAAGTTCAGAGAGTTCCATCACCAAGGAAATGAGGTATGTCACATTCTTTGGAACTGAATGAGGTCACTGCCTTGGCAACCACTTTGTCCTAACCGTTGCTTCCAAGGGTAACATAAGATGGAGGTTGCCCCTACTTCCTGTGACACTTTCAAAAGGTAGAATGTATATCACCATTGGCACCCGGGAACAGCTCTCCACTCAGCCCTGGTTTGGTCCATCTTCTGTACAATAAGAAGAGAGAGAGGCAGATTCAGACACATCCCTTCATCCTGACCAGGTTGTTTGCCATGGAAGATGACTTTTGCTCTCTCAGGTGCTTCAAACCTGCCTACAACTTCTCCAGGTATCATTTGTGCATGGACATTTGAGGTTCTCATCAGGTGGAAGGTCCCCAACTTTCCTGTATTGTAAGAACCACTCTGTCCCTGCTCTTCTGTAAAATGATTGAGGGAACACTGTATACTTGGGGTTAAAAACAGGTTTGATTTGGGTTATGAGTGATTCTGTGTGATGAATAATGGTATTGGGAACCTGCAATATTTACAAGAATATAGAGGTGAAATATAAGTAGGAAAACAGAAATCTAGGTATGATTTGAAGCCCAGAAGGGTTTTGCCATTGATTGGGATACTTAGCTTTGAATGATGTTCTGCAAAGATGCCTCAGATAATTCGATATACAATGGCATTGGACCTTGTACATTGGATGATTGAATTTAGAAGAGAACATCCAGTCAAAAAGGGATATTCAGTAGGATTAGGAAGATAGTCGTTAGGTTTAGGAAGAAGAGTGAGTATAGGATTTGGACCAAAAGTTCTTTAGCAATAGACTTTCGGTTCTTGAGTGAATGTAAATGTCAGCACATATGAAGAGTCATTCACTATGTTGAACTGGGGAAAATATGTAGAAAAGCAGATATCAATAGAAACATTACGAAATCAGGCAAAGTATAAAGTGAGTGATAGAATTAGACATTTTCAACAGGGTTGAGTTTGAATATATAAATTAGGAAAAAAACAAATTTGTAGTCACCAATAGGATTGACAATTGACAGCATTAGGCAACCTGGACATGGATGTTTTTAGAAATCCATGTTCACTTTCCATTTAGGCTTTGGTACAATCATAAGTGTGACCTTTCCATTTTTTGTCCAGAATATTACTGTGATAATGAGGTGACATGAGTATTTCTTTCACCATTTCTGGGAGCAATATATTGAAGATGTAAAATGAGAATCGGGGGTACAAAGAGGTGTACCCTGTTTCTAGGAACATAGAGAAAAAGCATGAATAGACCATACTGTGAATAAATAATATAACTTTTTTGAACTTTAAATAATGAATTGAACTGATATCTAAAAAATTAAAGGAAATCGTATATTGATATACAATCATTCATTCCAACCAGGTATATATGTAATGGAAATATTAGTGTTTTGTTTTATCATGAAGAGTGTGTGAGTTTTGCTTCAAAATGATTATGGAAATTCAAAATAATGTGTTTGGAAAGAAGTCTCATGAAAAGACCAGTCAAGAAACCCTGACAATACATGTGTTCTGAAGCAAGGAGTGGTGAAAGTTGAAAGAAATGCTTATTAATTTGTGAACTTGTGGATGAAATGTATATCCTGTGATGTGCAAAAACTGAAGAAACAATAATGTACCAGTGTCGAATACAAATGAATGACAAATTACATATCATGTCCCATAGAAGTCTACTTGCATTGATGTTAGACTGGGTCAGTTACTGTAGAATAATTAGGATTTGTATGCACCATTCACTGAAGTTAGTTTTCAGTACTAGGAAACAAATATGTATTTCAGGTGGATGAATATTTCTGATTATAATCTTGTGAAAAGTGGATTATAAATCCACATACATGAACATGAATGAATTTAGAGAGTGTATATTAGACACATATATTTCATATTTTGAAAAATTTGGAGAGTATATCTATATCTATATCTATATATATATACACACACACACACACACACACACACAACACTCACAGACATTAAAAAGTACCAATATAAATGCCAATCGAAATTCATGAGTAAATATGTATCATCCACAAATGCAAAAATATTTATTTTACTGAACATTAGTTAATGTATAATGTTGTTCTACTAGGACGCTCTCCTACAGGTTGAATTTTCATTTCCAACAGCATTTAGGAGGAGTGAACTCTTCTCACAATTTGTATCTGCCAAGACAGCCACCTCACAAAAATGTACGTGTGATACCTGGTAGGATTCTATATATGCATATAAATATACATGTGTGAATAGGCTACAGAAAAGTAAAACAAGAATTCACATATTTGTTAAGTTTAAAAACACATGGAGAATATTTCAATTAAAATTTGACTAGATTTATAACTCCTACCTTATATAATGCAAGTGTCAAGTGCAACTATACAACATGTCTCCTCTGAAGTACTTGTATTTCTAATGTGTTGGATTAATTTCCTCCATTATATTAGGATGTATAGTCTGAGTCTACTAGGTATGGGTTAGTGTCAGGGATTCAGTATTTCGAATGGAAAATTGGAAAATGAATCCAATGTGTACGTAAATATATGCTGCACAAATATCCTCCCGCTCTCATCCAGAACAATGCCTTGACATTACCTTCACCCCAAGTAAGACACAATTAGAGGAGAAGAGTTACAAAATCAGTGAATACATATCTGGAATGGAAAATGCTCAGGAGTTAACAACCTTGGAGGTGGTAGAGGAGTTTCCAAAACTAAGAGAAAAGGGTAAACACTCCACAAACATGGAGCTCTGCTGGCCTAAAAACATTTTGAGAAACTGCCTCTGAGCTTCCACACTTGAAATGTATGTAGTTTTCAGGAGATTTGGCTTCCTCTGTAGTGAGACCATCAAAGCTGTGTCTGCATCTATGTGACCTGGAGGACATGGTTTCTTATTTTCCAATGAAGAAGATGAAGCAGTGCTGAATCCTCTCTTTGTAGGTAAACTGAGGCCACTGGGGACTAAGTGTCTCCCCGTGTGGACTGTGATGCCATTTGGTCCTCCTCCAATTTGTGGTGTTTTTGCTGCTGCACTGTGAGTTTTGTATTTGTTTCACGAAATACTAGGTGCTAAACTGGGACACAGTGCTGGAGGGAGTTCTGTCACGTGTGGTGGGTCAGGGTCTGCAAGAGAATGCACCAACTAGGCTCCTATCTCTTACAGCTTACCCCATTGCCCCCTTGTCCATATCAACATGATTCTTAATTTTCCTTTGAAAACTCTCCATATAACAAGATGCCTTTACATATAAGGGTCTGCTGGCTGCACCATGTCAGTTACAAGCCATTTGGAATCCAATGGTAGATCCACATGGCCCTACCACGGATGTTTTATCAAACACCTCCCCACCACTGCTCTAGACCCACTACTCAGCAGGCTCCAACTTACTGGCATCTCTGTTCTACACCATTTTCATGAAACTCAGTAAATCAAGGCACTGTCTGGTATACTCATGATCAGCAACTGGACATCCAATGTTTCTCCAGTGCCACCTGGTCATAGGAATTTCAAAAATTTCATGGTATTTATCTAGCCATTTTTCAAGCATATAGTTGGAGGCACTGTGGGTTTCAGTTCATTCAGCAAACATTAAATGGTGAGGAAGCTCATTTCAATGAAATCTCTGGAGAACTCTCACAGGCACGGCTTCCCAAAGAGTGGACAAAAGGTCACATTAGGCCAGGCCCATTGAGGTCTACAATGTGAGGTCCATGTGTGTTTTGACTCTCAACTATGGCTGCCATTTCTTTAAGAATAAAATCATGTGATATCCTTGCTGAGATTCCCAGGCCTCTGTGGAAATCCACCCGGGGCCTAGGTCTCAGTTTCCAAGAGGGACTTTCATGCGTGGCCTCTTAAAATCCCAACAAAATTCATGGCAATGCTTCTCTGAGTTCAGTTCCAAAACCCAGTCTCTAAGGGGAATCACACCAGAGTTCAAGCCCACGTGGACCCAGTCATTTTTTCCAATGCCACACAAATGACCAAAATTAAAACCAAAACACTCCCACATGGCCCTCATCTTATTCCATATAGTCAATCATCTTAACCTCTGGCTGGAGGTTTTCATGAGGGGCGCAGCCCAAGACAGTGTCCAAAATCAGCTCGTTTGCCCCTCATTTGCCTAAAGACAGGGTAGCCTGGACACCGTTTCTGTGAACCAGGAGTGAACAAATAAGCCTGCCGTTAATACTTCTGTGTTTCTCCAATTTGAGGCTTACTGATTTTAGGTATCGATTCTTTAGGTGATTTAGAGTCATGCGAAAACACAAGCACCTCTGCAGGGCTTTGAAGAACTCATTTGACCCAAAGAATCCCTATTCTCATTTGATGGAGTGCAGGAACCTAACAGAGGAAGGCAAGAGACTTCATCCACAATGAATGAAATTTTTTGCCATTTTGGTTTTGGAAGCTCACATGGGATCATTCTTAAGATCCATCAGGTGCTGAGAATCTAAGTCACAGCCACACACAGGTCCAAGAGGCTGATAAAGACACATCCCTTTCCAAAGCAATTAAGCAAAGAGCCACAGGTGAGGCCCATTCATTTCCATTTGAAAACTGTTTTCTTCAGGCTTCACAAAGGGGTGGCCTGAGGCAAAGACCTTCCTGACATTCAGTGCAACACAACAATAAGTAAGCAAAAGGCCCAAAGCAGGGTTTCTGCACTGAGACTTTCCTGGTCACACTGATATCTGAGTTTTCTGAGATGCTCGCCATTCTCTTCAGCTATCCAGTACATGGCCATGTCACAGAGCTTGGAGGTGGTACATATTTTGGACACAAATCCATGAGCCTATTCTGGAGAGTGGCCAGAATTCAGGAAGAAAACAACAGCTTAGAAAGATAGCAGGTGTTGCACATCAATAAGACAAGCTGCAGTCCATTCATATATTGGGCAGGATGAATTATGGGAAGATTTATACTAGACAGGACACATCCATTAATGCATTCTCTTTTCTAATGTCTACAACAACGGACACAGTGGGATACACAGAAACAGAAACACTCGCCGTGTCAAATGACTTAGTAGAAACTTTCCACTCCAAACCAAACAAACCGCCTTTCCTATCTATTCTCAGAACATGAGACAAAACAACAAACCCACACCCACTCCCACAAAGGCACCTCCTTCCCCCAAGTAGGTCTGTGACTATCCGGAGTGTCCTCTGACTGGTGGGCCATACTATGTTCCCCCGAAATGGCCTGTCTTCTCTCAGATCTTGTTTCCTTGACAAACTCTGTGAAGATGTCAGGAAAAAGTGGTTAGCCACTACCTGTTTTCTCAGGAAAGGTCCATCTTCAGAGCTCTCCTGGCATTTGGCCATCCTCACATCATTAGGTACCAAGAAAACTGACTCTGTCCTTGGTAAATCCAAACAAGTGAGCCCACTGGGACTGGGACTGGGACTGCCTCTGGGTTCCTGGCTTCTTGGATACCAAGTTCAGAGAGTTCCATCACCAAGGAAATGAGGTATGTCACATTCTTTGGAACTGAATGAGGTCACTGCCTTGGCAACCACTTTGTCCTAACCATTGCTTCCAAGGGTAACATAAGATGGAGGTTGCCCCTACTTCCTGTGACACTTTCAAAAGGTAGAATGTATATCACCATTGGCACCCGGGAACAGCTCTCCACTCAGCCCTGGTTTGGTCCATCTTCTGTACAATAAGAAGAGAGAGAGGCAGATTCAGACACATCCCTTCATCCTGACCAGGTTGTTTGCCATGGAAGATGACTTTTGCTCTCTCAGGTGCTTCAAACCTGCCTACAACTTCTCCAGGTATCATTTGTGCATGGACATTTGAGGTTCTCATCAGGTGGAAGGTCCCCAACTTTCCTGTATTGTAAGAACCACTCTGTCCCTGCTCTTCTGTAAAATGATTGAGGGAACACTGTATACTTGGGGTTAAAAACAGGTTTGATTTGGGTTATGAGTGATTCTGTGTGATGAATAATGGTATTGGGAACCTGCAATATTTACAAGAATATAGAGGTGAAATATAAGTAGGAAAACAGAAATCTAGGTATGATTTGAAGCCCAGAAGGGTTTTGCCCTTGATTGGGATACTTAGCTTTGAATGATGTTCTGCAAAGATGCCTCAGATAATTCGATATACAATGGCATTGGACCTTGTACATTGGATGATTGAATTTAGAAGAGAACATCCAGTCAAAAAGGGATATTCAGTAGGATTAGGAAGATAGTCGTTAGGTTTAGGAAGAAGAGTGAGTATAGGATTTGGACCAAAAGTTCTTTAGCAATAGACTTTCGGTTCTTGAGTGAATGTAAATGTCAGCACATATGAAGAGTCATTCACTATGTTGAACTGGGGAAAATATGTAGAAAAGCAGATATCAATAGAAACATTACGAAATCAGGCAAAGTATAAAGTGAGTGATAGAATTAGACATTTTCAACAGGGTTGAGTTTGAATATATAAATTAGGAAAAAAACAAATTTGTAGTCACCAATAGGATTGACAATTGACAGCATTAGGCAACCTGGACATGGATGTTTTTAGAAATCCATGTTCACTTTCCATTTAGGCTTTGGTACAATCATAAGTGTGACCTTTCCATTTTTTGTCCAGAATATTACTGTGATAATGAGGTGACATGAGTATTTCTTTCACCATTTCTGGGAGCAATATATTGAAGATGTAAAATGAGAATCGGGGGTACAAAGAGGTGTACCCTGTTTCTAGGAACATAGAGAAAAAGCATGAATAGACCATACTGTGAATAAATAATATAACTTTTTTGAACTTTAAATAATGAATTGAACTGATATCTGAAAAATAAAAGGAAATCGTATATTGATATACAATCATTCATTCCAACCAGGTATATATGTAATGGAAATATTAGTGTTTTGGTTTATCATGAAGAGTGTGTGAGTTTTGCTTCAAAATGATTATGGAAATTCAAAATAATGTGTTTGGAAAGAAGTCTCATGAAAAGACCAGTCAAGAAACCCTGACAATACATGTGTTCTGAAGCAAGGAGTGGTGAAAGTTGAAAGAAATGCTTATTAATTTGTGAACTTGTGGATGAAATGTATATCCTGTGATGTGCAAAAACTGAAGAAACAATAATGTACCAGTGTCGAATACAAATGAATGACAAATTACATATCATGTCCCATAGAAGTCTACTTGCATTGATGTTAGACTGGGTCAGTTACTGTAGAATAATTAGGATTTGTATGCACCATTCACTGAAGTTAGTTTTCAGTACTAGGAAACAAATATGTATTTCAGGTGGATGAATATTTCTGATTATAATCTTCTGAAAAGTGGATTATAAATCCACATACATGAACATGAATGAATTTAGAGAGTGTATATTAGACACATATATTTCATATTTTGAAAAATTTGGAGAGTATATCTATATCTATATCTATATATATATATACACACACACACACACACACACACACAACACTCACAGACATTAAAAAGTACCAATATAAATGCCAATCGAAATTCATCAGTAAATATGTATCATCCACAAATGCAAAAATATTTATTTTACTGAACATTAGTTAATGTATAATGTTGTTCTACTAGGACGCTCTCCTACAGGTTGAATTTTCATTTCCAACAGCATTTAGGAGGAGTGAACTCTTCTCACAATTTGTATCTGCCAAGACAGCCACCTCACAAAAATGTACGTGTGATACCTGGTAGGATTCTATATATGCATATAAATATACATGTGTGAATAGGCTACAGAAAAGTAAAACAAGAATTCACATATTTGTTAAGTTTAAAAACACATGGAGAATATTTCAATTAAAATTTGACTAGATTTATAACTCCTACCTTATATAATGCAAGTGTCAAGTGCAACTATACAACATGTCTCCTCTGAAGTACTTGTATTTCTAATGTGTTGGATTAATTTCCTCCATTATATTAGGATGTATAGTCTGAGTCTACTAGGTATGGGTTAGTGTCAGGGATTCAGTATTTCGAATGGAAAATTGGAAAATGAATCCAATGTGTATGTAAATATATGCTGCACAAATATCCTCCCGCTCTCATCCAGAACAATGCCTTGACATTACCTTCACCCCAAGTAAGACACAATTAGAGGAGAAGAGTTACAAAATCAGTGAATACATATCTGGAATGGAAAATGCTCAGGAGTTAACAACCTTGGAGGTGGTAGAGGAGTTTCCAAAACTAAGAGAAAAGGGTAAACACTCCACAAACATGGAGCTCTGCTGGCCTAAAAACATTTTGAGAAACTGCCTCTGAGCTTCCACACTTGAAATATATGTAGTTTTCAGGAGATTTGGCTTCCTCTGTAGTGAGACCATCAAAGCTGTGTCTGCATCTATGTGACCTGGAGGACATGGTTTCTTATTTTCCAATGAACAAGATGAAGCAGTGCTGAATCCTCTCTTTGTAGGTAAACTGAGGCCACTGGGGACTAAGTGTCTCCCCGTGTGGACTGTGATGCCATTTGGTCCTCCTCCAATTTGTGGTGTTTTTGCTGCTGCACTGTGAGTTTTGTATTTGTTTCACGAAATACTAGGTGCTAAACTGGGACACAGTGCTGGAGGGAGTTCTGTCACGTGTGGTGGGTCAGGGTCTGCAAGAGAATGCACCAACTAGGCTCCTATCTCTTACAGCTTACCCCATTGCCCCCTTGTCCATATCAACATGATTCTTAATTTTCCTTTGAAAACTCTCCATATAACAAGATGCCTTTACATATAAGGGTCTGCTGGCTGCACCATGTCAGTTACAAGCCATTTGGAATCCAATGGTAGATCCACATGGCCCTACCACGGATGTTTTATCAAACACCTCCCCACCACTGCTCTAGACCCACTACTCAGCAGGCTCCAACTTACTGGCATCTCTGTTCTACACCATTTTCATGAAACTCAGTAAATCAAGGCACTGTCTGGTATACTCATGATCAGCAACTGGACATCCAATGTTTCTCCAGTGCCACCTGGTCATAGGAATTTCAAAAATTTCATGGTATTTATCTAGCCATTTTTCAAGCATATAGTTGGAGGCACTGTGGGTTTCAGTTCATTCAGCAAACATTAAATGGTGAGGAAGCTCATTTCAATGAAATCTCTGGAGAACTCTCACAGGCACGGCTTCCCAAAGAGTGGACAAAAGGTCACATTAGGCCAGGCCCATTGAGGTCTACAATGTGAGGTCCATGTGTGTTTTGACTCTCAACTATGGCTGCCATTTCTTTAAGAATAAAATCATGTGATATCCTTGCTGAGATTCCTAGGCCTCTGTGGAAATCCACCCGGGGCCTAGGTCTCAGTTTCCAAGAGGGACTTTCATGCGTGGCCTCTTAAAATCCCAACAAAATTCATGGCAATGCTTCTCTGAGTTCAGTTCCAAAACCCAGTCTCTAAGGGGAATCACACCAGAGTTCAAGCCCACGTGGACCCAGTCATTTTTTCCAATGCCACACAAATGACCAAAATTAAAACCAAAACACTCCCACATGGCCCTCATCTTATTCCATATAGTCAATCATCTTAACCTCTGGCTGGAGGTTTTCATGAGGGGCGCAGCCCAAGACAGTGTCCAAAATCAGCTCGTTTGCCCCTCATTTGCCTAAAGACAGGGTAGCCTGGACACCGTTTCTGTGAACCAGGAGTGAACAAATAAGCCTGCCGTTAATACTTCTGTGTTTCTCCAATTTGAGGCTTACTGATTTTAGGTATCGATTCTTTAGGTGATTTAGAGTCATGCGAAAACACAAGCACCTCTGCAGGGCTTTGAAGAACTCATTTGACCCAGAGAATCCCTATTCTCATTTGATGGAGTGCAGGAACCTAACAGAGGAAGGCAAGAGACTTCATCCACAATGAATGAAATTTTTTGCCATTTTGGTTTTGGAAGCTCACATGGGATCATTCTTAAGATCCATCAGGTGCTGAGAATCTAAGTCACAGCCACACACAGGTCCAAGAGGCTGATAAAGACACATCCCTTTCCAAAGCAATTAAGCAAAGAGCCACAGGTGAGGCCCATTCATTTCCATTTGAAAACTGTTTTCTTCAGGCTTCACAAAGGGGTGGCCTGAGGCAAAGACCTTCCTGACATTCAGTGCAACACAACAATAAGTAAGCAAAAGGCCCAAAGCAGGGTTTCTGCACTGAGACTTTCCTGGTCACACTGATATCTGAGTTTTCTGAGATGCTCGCCATTCTCTTCAGCTATCCAGTACATGGCCATGTCACAGAGCTTGGAGGTGGTACATATTTTGGACACAAATCCATGAGCCTATTCTGGAGAGTGGCCAGAATTCAGGAAGAAAACAACAGCTTAGAAAGATAGCAGGTGTTGCACATCAATAAGACAAGCTGCAGTCCATTCATATATTGGGCAGGATGAATTATGGGAAGATTTATACTAGACAGGACACATCCATTAATGCATTCTCTTTTCTAATGTCTACAACAACGGACACAGTGGGATACACAGAAACAGAAACACTCGCCGTGTCAAATGACTTAGTAGAAACTGTCCACTCCAAACCAAACAAACCGCCTTTCCTATCTATTCTCAGAACATGAGACAAAACAACAAACCCACACCCACTCCCACAAAGGCACCTCCTTCCCCCAAGTAGGTCTGTGACTATCCGGAGTGTCCTCTGACTGGTGGGCCATACTATGTTCCCCCGAAATGGCCTGTCTTCTCTCAGATCTTGTTTCCTTGACCAACTCTGTGAAGATGTCAGGAAAAAGTGGTTAGCCACTACCTGTTTTCTCAGGAAAGGTCCATCTTCAGAGCTCTCCTGGCATTTGGCCATCCTCACATCATTAGGTACCAAGAAAACTGACTCTGTCCTTGGTAAATCCAAACAAGTGAGCCCACTGGGACTGGGACTGGGACTGCCTCTGGGTTCCTGGCTTCTTGGATACCAAGTTCAGAGAGTTCCATCACCAAGGAAATGAGGTATGTCACATTCTTTGGAACTGAATGAGGTCACTGCCTTGGCAACCACTTTGTCCTAACCGTTGCTTCCAAGGGTAACATAAGATGGAGGTTGCCCCTACTTCCTGTGACACTTTCAAAAGGTAGAATGTATATCACCATTTGCACCCGGGAACAGCTCTCCACTCAGCCCTGGTTTGGTCCATCTTCTGTACAATAAGAAGAGAGAGAGGCAGATTCAGACACATCCCTGAATCCTGACCAGGTTGTTTGCCATGGAAGATGACTTTTGCTCTCTCAGGTGCTTCAAACCTGCCTACATCTTCTCCAGGTATCATTTGTGCATGGACATTTGAGGTTCTCATCAGGTGGAAGGTCCCCAACTTTCCTGTATTGTAAGAACCACTCTGTCCCTGCTCTTCTGTAAAATGATTGAGGGAACACTGTATACTTGGGGTTAAAAACAGGTTTGATTTGGGTTATGAGTGATTCTGTGTGATGAATAATGGTATTGGGAACCTGCAATATTTACAAGAATATAGAGGTGAAATATAAGTAGGAAAACAGAAATCTAGGTATGATTTGAAGCCCAGAAGGGTTTTGCCCTTGATTGGGATACTTAGCTTTGAATGATGTTCTGCAAAGATGCCTCAGATAATTCGATATACAATGGCATTGGACCTTGTACATTGGATGATTGAATTTAGAAGAGAACATCCAGTCAAAAAGGGATATTCAGTAGGATTAGGAAGATAGTCATTAGGTTTAGGAAGAAGAGTGAGTATAGGATTTGGACCAAAAGTTCTTTAGCAATAGACTTTCGGTTCTTGAGTGAATGTAAATGTCAGCACATATGAAGAGTCATTCACTATGTTGAACTGGGGAAAATATGTAGAAAAGCAGATATCAATAGAAACATTACGAAATCAGGCAAATTATAAAGTGAGTGATAGAATTAGACATTTTCAACAGGGTTGAGTTTGAATATATAAATTAGGAAAAAAACAAATTTGTAGTCACCAATAGGATTGACAATTGACAGCATTAGGCAACCTGGACATGGATGTTTTTAGAAATCCATGTTCACTTTCCATTTAGGCTTTGGTACAATCATAAGTGTGACCTTTCCATTTTTTGTCCAGAATATTACTGTGATAATGAGGTGACATGAGTATTTCTTTCACCATTTCTGGGAGCAATATATTGAAGATGTAAAATGAGAATCGGGGGTACAAAGAGGTGTACCCTGTTTCTAGGAACATAGAGAAAAAGCATGAATAGACCATACTGTGAATAAATAATATAACTTTTTTGAACTTTAAATAATGAATTGAACTGATATCTGAAAAATAAAAGGAAATCGTATATTGATATACAATCATTCATTCCAACCAGGTATATATGTAATGGAAATATTAGTGTTTTGGTTGATCATGAAGAGTGTGTGAGTTTTGCTTCAAAATGATTATGGAAATTCAAAATAATGTGTTTGGAAAGAAGTCTCATGAAAAGACCAGTCAAGAAACCCTGACAATACATGTGTTCTGAAGCAAGGAGTGGTGAAAGTTGAAAGAAATGCTTATTAATTTGTGAACTTGTGGATGAAATGTATATCCTGTGATGTGCAAAAACTGAAAAAACAATAATGTACCAGTGTCGAATACAAATGAATGACAAATTACATATCATGTCCCATAGAAGTCTACTTGCATTGATGTTAGACTGGGTCAGTTACTGTAGAATAATTAGGATTTGTATGCACCATTCACTGAAGTTAGTTTTCAGTACTAGGAAACAAATATGTATTTCAGGTGGATGAATATTTCTGATTATAATCTTGTGAAAAGTGGATTATAAATCCACATACATGAACATGAATGAATTTAGAGAGTGTATATTAGACACATATATTTCATATTTTGAAAAATTTGGAGAGTATATCTATATCTATATCTATATATACACACACACACACACACACACACAACACTCACAGACATTAAAAAGTACCAATATAAATGCCAATCGAAATTCATCAGTAAATATGTATCATCCACAAATGCAAAAATATTTATTTTACTGAACATGAGTTAATGTATAATGTTGTTCTACTAGGACGCTCTCCTACAGGTTGAATTTTCATTTCCAACAGCATTTAGGAGGAGTGAACTCTTCTCACAATTTGTATCTGCCAAGACAGCCACCTCACAAAAATGTACGTGTGATACCTGGTAGGATTCTATATATGCATATAAATATACATGTGTGAATAGGCTACAGTAAAGGGAAACAAGAATTCACATATTTGTTAAGTTTAAAAACACATGGAGAATATTTCAATTAAAATTTGACTAGATTTATAACTCCTACCTTATATAATGCAAATGTCAATCCAACTATACAACATGTCTCCTCTGAAGTACTTGTATTTCTAATGTGTTGGATTAATTTTCTCCATTATATTAGGATGAATTGTCTGAGTCTACTAGGTATCGGTTAGTGTCAGGGATTCAGTATTTCGAATGGAAAATTGGAAAATGAATCCAATGTGTATGTAAATATATGCTGCACAAATATCCTCCCGCTCTCATCCAGAACAATGCCTTGACATTACCTTCACCCCAAGTAAGACACAATTAGAGGAGAAGAGTTACAAAATCAGTGAATACATATCTGGAATGGAAAATGCTCAGGAGTTCACAACATTGGAGGTGGTAGAGGAGTTTCCAAAACTAAGGGACAGGGTAAACACTCCACAAACATGGAGCTCTGCTGGCCTAAAAACTTTTTGAGAAACTGCCTCTGAGCTTCCACACTTGAAATATATGTAGTTTTCAGGAGATTTGGCTTCCTCTGTAGTGAGACCATCAAAGCTGGGTCTGCATTTATGTGACCTGGAGGACATGGTTTCTTATTTTCCAATGAACAAGATGAAGCAGTGCTGAATCCTCTCTTTGTAGGTAAACTGAGGCCACTGGGGACTAAGTGTCTCCCCGTGTGGACTGTGATGCCATTTGGTCTTCCTCCAATTTGTGGTGTTTTTGCTGCTGCACTGTGAGTTTGGTATTTGTTTCACGAAATACTAGGAGCTAAACTGGGACACAGTGCTGGAGAGAGTTCTGTCACGTGTGGTGGGTCAGGGTCTGCAAGAGAATGCACCAACTAGGCTCCTATCTCTTACAGCTTACCCCAATGCCCCCTTGTCCATATCAACATGATTCTTAATTTTCCTCTGAAAACTCTCCATATAAAAAGATGCCTTTACATATAAGGGTCTGCTGGCTGCACCATGTCAGTTACAAGCCATTTGGAATCCAATGGTAGATCCACATGGCCCTACCACGGATGTTTTATCAAACACCTCCCCACCACTGCTCTAGACCCACTACTCAGCAGGCTCCAACTTACTGGCATCTGTGTTCTACACCATTTTCATGAAACTCAGTAAATCAAGGCACTGTCTTGTATACTCATGATCAGCAACTGGACATCCAATGTTTCTCCAGTGCCACCTGGTCATAGGAATTTCAAAAATTTCATGGTATTTATCTAGCCATTTTCAAGCATATATTTGGAGGCACTGTGGGTTTCAGTTCATTCAGCAAACATTAAATGGTGAGGAAGCTCATTTCAAAGAAATCTCTGGAGAACTCTCACAGGCACGGCTTCCCAAAGAGTGGACAAAAGGTCACATTAGGCCAGGCCCATTGAGGTCTACAATGTGAGGTCCATGTGTGTTTTGACTCTCAACTATGGCTGCCATTTCTTTAAGAATAAAATCATGTGATATCCTTGCTGAGATTCCCAGGCCTCTGTGGAAATCCACCCGGGGCCTAGGTCTCAGTTTCCAAGAGGGACTTTCATGCGTGGCCTCTTAAAATCCCAACAAAATTCATGGCAATGCTTCTCTGAGTTCAGTTCCAAAACCCAGTCTCTAAGGGGAATCACACCAGAGTTCAAGCCCACGTGGACCCAGTCATTTTTTCCAATGCCACACAAATGACCAAAATTAAAACCAAAACACTCCCACATGGCCCTCATCTTATTCCATATACTCAATCATCTTAACCTCTGGCTGGAGGTTTCCATGAGGGGCGCAGCCCAAGACAGTGTCCAAAATCAGCTCCTTTGCCCCTCATTTGCCTAAAATCCGGGTAGCCTGGACACCGTTTCGGTGAACCAGGAGTGAACAAATAAGCCTGCCGTTAATACTTCTGTGTTTCTCCAATTTGAGGCTTACTGATTTTAGGTATCGATTCTTTAGGTGATTTAGAGTCATGCGAAAACACAAGCACCTCTGCAGGGCTTTGAAGAACTCATTTGACCCAAAGAATCCCTATTCTCATTTGATGGAGTGCAGGAACCTAACAGAGGAAGGCAAGAGACTTCATCCACAATGAATGAAATTTTTTGCCATTTTGGTTTTGGAAGCTCACATGGGATCATTCCTAAGATCCATCAGGTGCTGAGAATCTAAGTCACAGCCACACACAGGTCCAAGAGGCTGATAAAGACACATCCCTTTCCAAAGCAATTAAGCAAAGAGCCACAGGTGAGGCCCATTCATTTCCATTTGAAAACCATTTTCTTCAGGCTTCACAAAGTGGTGGCCTGAGGCAAAGACCTTCCTGACATTCAGTGCAACACAACAATAAGTAAGCAAAAGGCCCAAAGCAGGGTTTCTGCACTGAGACTTTCCTGGTCACACTGATATCTGAGTTTTCTGAGATGCTCGCCATTCTCTTCAGCTATCCAGTACATGGCCATGTCACAGAGCTTGGAGGTGGTACATATTTTGGCACAAATCCATGAGCCTATTCTGGAGAGTGGCCAGAATTCAGGAAGAAATCAACAACTTAGAAAGATAGCAGGTGTTGCACATCGATGAGACAAGCTGCAGTCCATTCATATATTGGGCAGGAGGAATTATGGGAAGATTTATACTAGACAGGACACATCCATTAATGCATTCTCTTTTCTAATGTCTACAACAACGGACACAGTGGGATACACAGAAACAGAAACACTCGCCGTGTCAAATGACTTACTAGAAACTGTCCACTCCAAACCAAACAAACCGCCTTTCCTATCTATTCTCAGAACATGAGACAAAACAACAAACCCACACCCACTCCCACAAAGGCACCTTCTTCCCCCAAGTAGGTCTGTGACTATCCGTAGTGTCCTCTGACTGGTGGGCCATACTATGTTCCCCCGAAATGGCCTGTCTTCTCTCAGATCTTGTTTCCTTGACCAACTCTGTGAAGATGTCAGGAAAAAGTGGTTAGCCACTACCTGTTTTCTCAGGAAAGGTCCATCTTAAGAGCTCTCCTGGCATTTGGCCATCCTCACATCATTAGGTACCAAGAAAACTGACTCTGTCCTTGGTAAATCCAAACAAGTGAGCCCACTGGGACTGGGACTGGGACTGCCTCTGGGTGCCTGGCTTCTTGGATACCAAGTTCAGAGAGTTCCATCACCAAGGAAATGAGGTATGTCACATTCTTTGGAACTGAATGAGGTCACTGCCTTGGCAACCACTTTGTCCTAACATTTGCTTCAAAGGGTAACATAAAATGGAGGTTGCCCCCGCTTCCTGTGACACTTTCATAAGGTAGAATGTATATCACCATTGGCACCCGTGAACAGCTCTCCACTCAGGCCTGGTTTGGTCCATCTTCTCTACAAGAAGATGAGAGAGATTCAGATTCAGACACATCCCTTCATCCTGACCAGGTTGTTTGCCATGGAAGATGACTTTTGCTCTCTCAGGGTCTTCATACCTGCCTACAACTTCTCCAGGTATCATTTGTGCATGGACATTTGAGGTTCTCATCAGGTGGAAGGTCAGCAACTTTCCTGTATTGTAAGAACCACTCTGTCCCTGCTCTTCTGTAAAATGATTGAGGGAACAGTGTATACTTGGGGTTAAAAACAGGTTTGATTTGGGTTACTAGTGATTCTGTGTGATGAATAATGGTATTGGGAACCTGCAATATTTACAAGAATATAGAGGTGAAATATAAGTAGGAAAACAGAAATCTAGGTATGATTTGAAGCCCAGAAGAGTTTTGCCCTTGATTGGGATACTTAGCTTTGAATGATGTTCTGCAAAGATGCCTCAGACAATTCGATATACAATGGCATAGGACCTTGTACATTGGATGATTGAATTTAGAAGAGAACATCCAGTCAAAAAGGGATATTCAGTAGGATTAGGAAGATAGTCAGTAGGTTTAGGAAGAAGAGTGAGTATAGGATTTGGAGCAAAAGTTCTTTAGCAATAGACTTTCGGTTGTTGAGTGAATGTAAATGTCAGCACATATGAAGAGTCAGTCACTATGTTGAACTGGGGAAAATATGTAGAAAAGCAGATATCAATAGAAACATTACGAAATCAGGCAAAGTATAAAGTGAGTGATAGAATTAGACATTTTCAACAGGGTTGAGTTTGAATATATAAATTAGGAAAAAAACAAATATGTAGTCACCAATAGGATTGACAATTGACAGCATTAGGCAACCTGGACATGGATGTTTTTAGAAATCCATGTTCACTTTCCATTTAGGCTTTGGTACAATCATAAGTGTGACCTTTCCATTTTTTGTCCAGAATATTACTGTGATAATGAGGTGACATGAGTATTTCTTTCACCATTTCTGGGAGCAATATATTGAAGATGTAAAATGAGAATCAGGGGTTCAAAGAGGTGTACCCTGTTTCTAGGAACATAGAGAAAAAGCATGAATAGACCATACTGTGAATAAATAATATAACTTTTTTGAACTTTAATAATGAATTGAACTGATATCTGAAAAATTAAAGGAAATCGTATATTGATATACAATCATTCATTCCAACCACGTATGTATGTAATGGAAATATTAGTGTTTTGGTTTATCATGAAGAGTGTGTGAGTTTTGCTTCAAAATGATTATGGAAATTCAAAATAATGTTTTTGGAAAGAAGTTTCATGAAAAGACCAGTCAAGAAACCCTGACAAGACATGTTTTCTGAAGCAAGAAGTGGTTAAAGTTGAAACAAATGCTTATTAATTTGTGAACTTGTGGATAAAATGTATATCCTGTGATGTGCAAAAACTGAAGAAAAATTAATGTACCAGTGTCGAATACAAATGAATGACAAATTACATATAATGTCCCATAGGAGTCTACTTTCATTGATGTAAGACTGGGTCAGTTACTGTAGAATAATTAGGATTTGTATGCACAATTCACTGAAGTTAGTTTTCAGTACTAGGAAACAAATATGTATTTCAGGTGGATGAATATTTCTGATTATAATCTTGTGAAAAGTGGATTATAAATCCACATACATGAACATGAATGAATTTAGAGAGTGTATATTAGACACATATATTTCATATTTTGAAAAATTTGGAGAGTATCTCTATATCTATATCTATATCTATATATATACACACACACACACATACACACACACACACACAACTCATAGACATTAAAAATACCAATATAAATGCCAATCGAAATTCATCAGTAAATATGTATCATCCACAAATGCAAAAATATTTATTTTACTGAACATGAGTTAATGTATAATGTTGTTCTACTAGGACGCTCTCCTATAGGTTGAATTTTCATTTCCAACAGCATTTAGGAGGAGTGAACTCTTCTCACAATTTGTATCTGCCAAGACAGCCACCTCACAAAAATGTACGTGTGATACCTGGTAGGATTCTATATATGCATATAAATATACATGTGTGAATAGGCTACAGAAAAGGGAAACAAGAATTCACATATTTGTTAAGTTTAAAAACACATGGAGAATATTTCAATTAAAATTTGACTAGATTTATAACTCCTACCTTATATAATGCAAATGTCAAGTCCAACTATACAACATGTCTCCTCTGAAGTACTTGTATTTCTAATGTGTTGGGTTAATTTTCTCCATTATATTAGGATGAATAGTCTGAGTCTACTAGGTATGGGTTAGTGTCAGGGATTCAGTATTTCGAATGGAACATTGGAAAATGAATCCAATGTGTATGTAAATATATGCTGCACAAATATCCTCCCGCTCTCATCCAGAACAATGCCTTGACATTACCTTCACCCCAAGTAAGACACAATTAGAGGAGAAGAGTTACAAAATCAGTGAATACATATCTGGAATGGAAAATGCTCAGGAGTTCACAACCTTGGAGGTGGTAGAGGAGTTTCCAAAACGAAGGGACAGGGTAAACCCTCCACAAACATGGAGCTCTGCTGACCTAAAAACTTTTTGAGAAACTGCCTCTGAGCTTCCACACTTGAAATATATGTTGTATTCAGGATATTTGGCTTCCTCTGTAGTGAGACCATCAAAGCTGGGTCTGCATCTATGTGACCTGGAGGACATGGTTTCTTATTTTCCAATGAAGAAGATGAAGCAGTGCTGAATCCTCTCTTTGTAGGTAAACTGAGGCCACTGGGGACTAAGTGTCTCCCCGTGTGGACTGTGAAGCCATTTGGTCCTCCTCCACTTTTTGTGGTGTTTTTGCTGCTGCACTGTGAGTTTGGTATTTGTTTCACGAAATACTAGGATCTAACCTGGGACACAGTGCTGGAGGGATTTCTGTCACGTGTGGTGGGTCAGGGTCTGCAAGAGAATGCACCAACTAGGCTCCTATCTCTCACAGCGTGCCCCATTGCCCCCTTGTCCATATCAACCTGATTCTTAATTTTCCTCTGGAAACTCTCCATATAACAAGATGCCTTTACATATAAGGGTCTGCTGGCTGCACCATGTCAGTTACAAGCCATTTGGAATCCAATGGTAGATCCACATGGCCCTACCACGGATGTTTTATCAAACACCTCCCCACCACTGCTCTAGACAAACTACTCAGCAGGCTCCAACTTACTGGCATCTCTGTTCTACACCATTTTCATGAAACTCAGTAAATAAAGGCACGGTCTGGTATACTCATGATCAGCAACAGGACATCCAATGTTTCTCCAGTGCCACCTGGTCATAGGAATTTCAAAAATTTTATGGTATTTATCTAGCCATTTTTCAAGCATGAAGTTGGAGGCACTGTGGGTTTCAGTTCATTCAGCAAACATTAAATGGTGAGGAAGCTCATTTCAAAGAAATCTCTGGAGAACTCTCACAGGCACGGCTTCCCAAACAGTATACAAAAGGTCTCATTAGGCAAGGCCCATTGAGGTCTACAATGTGAGGTCCATGTGTGTTTTGACTCTCAACTATGGCTGCCATTTCTTTAAGAATAAAATCATGTGATATCCTTGCTGAGATTCCCAGGCCTCTGTGGAAATCCACCCGGGGCCTAGGTCTCAGTTTCCAAGAGCGACTTTCATGAGTGGCCTCTTAAAATCCCAACAAAATTCATGGCAATGCTTCTCTCAGTTCAGTTCCAAAATCGCAGTCTCTAAGAGGAATCACACCAGAGTTCAAGCTCACGTGGACCCAGTCATTTTTTCCAAAGCCACACAAATGACCAAAATTAAAACCAAAACACTCCCACACGGCCCTCATCTTATTCCATATAGTCAATCATCTTAACCTCTGGCTGGAGGTTTCCATGAGGGGCGCAGCCCAAGATAGTGTCCAAAATCAGCTCCTTTGCCCCTCATTTGCCTAAACTCAGGGTAGCCTGGACACCGTTTCTGTGAACCAGGAGTGAACAAATAAGCCTGCCGTTAATACTTCTGTGTTTCTCCAATTTGAGGCCTACTGATTCTAGGTATCGATTCTTTAGGTGATTTAGAGTCATGCGAAAACACAAGCACCTCTGCAGGGCTTTGAAGAACTCATTTGACCCAAAGAATCCCTATTCTCATTTGATGGAGTGCAGGAACCTAACAGAGGAAGGCAAGAGACTTCATCCACAATGAATGAAATTTTTTGCCATTTTGGTTTTGGAAGCTCACATGGGATCATTCCTAAGATCCATCAGGTGCTGAGAATCTAAGTCACAGCCACACACAGGTCCAAGAGGCTGATAAAGACACATCCCTTTCCAAAGCAATTAAGCAAAGAGCCACAGGTGAGGCCCATTCATTTCCATTTGAAAACTGTTTTCTTCAGGCTTCACAAAGGGGTGGCCTGAGGCAAAGACATTCCTGACATTCAGTGAAACACAACAATAAGTAAGCAAAAGGCCCAAAGCAGGGTTTCTGCACTGAGACTTTCCTGGTCACACTGATATCTGAGTTTTCTGAGATGCTCGCCATTCTCTTCAGCTATCCACTACATGGCCATGTCACAGAGCTTGGAAGTGGTACATATTTTGGACACAAATCCATGAGCCTATTCTGGAGAGTGGCCAGAATTCAGGAAGAAAACAACAACTTAGAAAGATAGCAGGTGTTGCACATCGATAAGACAAGCTGCAGTCCATTCATATATTGGGCAGGATGAATTATGGGAAGATTTATACTAGACAGGACACATTCATTAATGCATTCTCTTTTCTAATGTCTACAACAACGGACACAGTGGGATACACAGAAACATTGGCCGTGTCAAATGACTTACTAGAAACTGTCCACTCCAAAAAAAACAAACCACCTTTCTTATCTCTTCTCAGAACATGAGACAAAACAACAAACCCACACCCACTCCCACAAAGGCACCTCCTTCCCCCAAGTAGGTCTGTGACTATCCGAAGTGTCCTCTGACTGGTGGGCCATACTGTGTTCCCCCGAAATGGCCTGTCTTCTCTCAGATCTTGTTTCCTTGACCAACTCTGTGAAGATGTCAGAAAAAAGTGGTTAGCCACTACCTGTTTTCTCAGGAAAGGTCCATCTTTAGAGCTCTCCTGGCATTTGGCCATCCTCACATCATTAGGTACCAAGAAAACTGACTCTGTCCTTGGTAAATCCAAACAAGTGAGCCCACTGGGACTGGGACTGGGACTGCCTCTGGGTGCCTGGCTTCTTGGATACCAAGTTCAGAGAGTTCCATCACCAAGGAAATGAGGTATGTCACATTCTTTGGAACTGAATGAGGTCACTGCCTTGGCAACCACTTTGTCCTAACAGTTGCTTCCAAGGGTAACATAAGATGGAGGTTGCCCATACTTCCTGTGACACTTTCATAAGGTAGAATGTATATCAACCATTGGCACCCGGGAACAGCTCTCCACTCAGGCCTGGTTTGGTCCATCCTCTCTACAATAAGAAGAGAGAGATTCAGATTCAGACACATCCCTTCATCCTGACCAGATTGTTTGCCATGGAAGATGACTTTTGCTCTCTCAGGTGCTTCATACCTGCCTACAACTTCTCCAGGTATCATTTGTGCATGGACATTTGAGGTTCTCATCAGGTGGAAGGTCCCCAACTTTCTTGTATTGTAAGAACCACTCTGTCCCTGCTCTTCTGTAAAATGATTGAGGGAACAGTGTAAACTTGGGGTTAAAAACAGGTTTGATTTGGGTTACGTGTGATTCTGTGTGATGAGTGATGGTATTGGGAACCTGCAATATTTACAAGAATATAGAGGAGAAATGTAAGTAGGAAAACAGAAATCTAGGTATGATTTGAAGCCCTGAAGGGTTTTGCCCTTGATTGGGATACTTAGCTTTGAATGATGTTCTGCAAAGATGCCTCAGATAATTCGATATACAATGGCATAGGACCTTGTAAATTGGATGATTGAATTTAGAAGAGAACATCCAGTCAAAAAGGGATATTCAGTAGGATTAGGAAGATAGTCGGTAGGTTTAGGAAGAAGAGTGAGTATAGGATTTGGACCAAAAGTTCTTTAGCAATAGACTTTCGGTTGTAGAGTGAATGTAAATGTCAGCACATATGAAGAGTCAGTCACTATGTTGAACTGGGGAAAATATGTAGAAAAGCAGATATCAATAGAAACATTACGAAATCAGGCAAAGTATAAAGTGAGTGATAGAATTAGACATTTTCAACAGGGTTGAGTTTGAATATATAAATTAGGAAAAAACAAATATGTAGTCACCAATAGGATTGACAATTGACAGCATTAGGCAACCTGGACATGGATGTTTTTAGAAATCCATGTTCAATTTCTATTTAGGCTTTGGTACAATCATAAGTGTGACCTTTCCATTTTTTGTCCAGAATATTATTGTGATAATGAGGTGACATGAGTATTTCTTTCACCATTTCTGAGAGCAATATATTGAAGATGTAAAATGAGAATCGGGGGTACAAAGAGGTGTACCCTGTTTCTAGGAACATAGAGAAAAACATGAATAGACCATACTGTGAATAAATAATATAACTTTTTTGAACTTTAAATAATGAATTAACTGATATCTGAAAAATTAAAGGAAATCGTATATTGATATACAATCATTCATTCCAACCAGGTATATATCTAATGGAAATGTTAGTGTTTTGGTTTATTATGAAGAGTGTGTGAGTTTTGCTTCAAAATGATTATGGAAATTCAAAATAATGTGTTTGGAAAGAAGTCTCATGAAAAGACCAGTCAAGAAACCCTGACAATACATGTGTTCTGAAGCAAGATGATTAAAGTTGAAACAAATGCTTATTAATTTGTGAATTTGTGGATGAAATGTATATCCTGTGATGTGCAAAAACTGAAGAAACAATAATGTACCAGTGTCGAATACAAATGAATGACAAATTACATATCATGTCCCATAGGAGTCTACTTGCATTGATGTTAGACTAGGTCAGTTACTGTAGAATAATTAGGATGTGTATGTACCATTCACTGAAGTTAGTTTTCAGTACTAGGAAACAAATATGTATTTCAGGTGGATGAATATTTCTGATTATAATCTTGTGAAAAGTGGATTATAAATCCACATACATGAACATGAATGAATTTAGAGTGTGTATATTAGGCACATATATTTCATATTTTAAAAAATTTGGAGAGTATATCTATATCTATATCTATATCTATATATATATACACACACACACACACACACACACACACAACACTCACAGACATTAAAAAGTACCAATATAAATGCCAATCGAAATTCATCAGTAAATATGTATCATCCACAAATGCAAAAATATTTATTTTACTGAACATGAGTTAATGTATAATGTTGTTCTACTAGGACTCTCTCCTATAGGTTGAATTTTCATTTCCAACAGCATTTAGGAGGAGTGAACTCTTCTCACAATTTGTATCTGCCAAGACAGCCATCTCACAAAAATGTACGTGTGATACCTGGTAGGATTCTATATATGCATATAAATATACATGTGTGAATAGGCTACAGAAAAGGGAAACAAGAATTCACATATTTGTTAAGTTTAAAAACACATGGAGAATATTTCAATTAAAATTTGACTAGATTTATAACTCCTACCTTATATAATGCAAATGTCAAGTCCAACTATACAACATGTCTCTGGAGAACCTTTGGATGTCCTGTTGTTTATCATGAGTATACTAGACAGTGCCTTGATTGACTGTGTTTCATGAAAATGATCTAGAACAGACATGCCAGTAAGTTGGTGCCTGCTGAGTAGTGTGCCTAGAGCAGTGGTGTGTATGTGTGTCATAATACATCTCTTATGTGGCCATATGGATTTGCCATTGGCTTCCAAATGGCTTGTGACAGACATCGTGAGGCCAGCAGACACTAATATGTAAGGGCGTCTTGTTATATGGGAGGTTTCATGGCAATGTTAAGAATCAGGTTGCAATAGACAAGGGAAAAAGCTATGTGGGATAGAAGCCTGGTTGGTGCATTCTCCTGCAGACCCTGACCCACCGCATGTGGCAGAACTCCATCCAGCACTGTGTCCCTTTTGAACTCCTTGTATTTCGTGAAGCAAATACCAAACTTCCAATGCAGGAGAAAGAAAAACCATGAAAAATGGAGGATGACCAAATGGCTTCACAGCCCAGATGGGGAGAGACTTAGCACACACTGGTCACATTTTACTTAAAAGAGAGAATTCACCACTGCTGCCTCATGTTCATTAGAAAATAAGAAACCATGTCCTCCAGGTCACATAGAATCAGACCCAGCTTTGATGGTCTCACGACAAAGGAAGCTAAAGCTCCTGAAAACAACATATATTTCAAGTGCCCAACCTCAGAGGCAGTTTATCAAGAAGTCCTTTAGGCCAGCAGAGCTCCATGTTTGTGGAGTTTTTAACCTGTCCCTTACTTATGGAAACTTCTCTACCACATCCAAGGTTGTGAACTCCTGAGCATTTTCCATTCCAGTTATATATTCACAGATTTTATAACTCTTCTCCACTAATTGTGTCTTACTTGGGGCGAAGGTAATGTCAAGGCATTGTTCTGGATGAGAGAGGGAAAATATTTTGTGTAGCACATATTTGATAGACATTGGATTCTTTTTCCTAATTTCCATTCAAAATACTGAATCCCTGACACTAACACATACCCTACTAGACTCTGACTACTAATCCTAATATGATGGAGAAAAATAACCCAAATAGAACAGAAATACTAGCAGGTCAGAGGAGGCATGGTGTATTTTTGAACTTTTCTTTTGCATAATAAATGGTAGGTGTTATAATTCTAGTGAATTTTTATTTGAAATAGTTTTTCATGTGTTTTTAAAATTAACAAATATGTGAATTCCTGCCTCCCTTTCTCTGTAGCCTATACAGCACATGTATTTTTATATGTACATATAGAATCCTACCTGGTATCACACGTACATTTTTGTGAGGTTGCTGACTCGGCAGATATAAATTGTGTGAAGAGACTACCCCTCTTAAACGCTGTTGGAACTAAAAATTCAACCTATGGGTGAGCTTCCTAGTACAACAACATTATACATAATTCCATGTTCAGTAAAGTATATATTTTTGCATCAGTAGATGTTATATATTTCATTAGAAATTTCATTTGGCATATATTGCTACTTTTTTATGTTTCTCTGTGTGTTTTTTTGGTATATATATATATATATATATATATATATATATATATATATATACTCTCCTGATTTATCAAAACATGAAATATATGTGTCTTATATACACTCTCTACATTGATACATTCATTCATGTTCATGCATGAGGAAATATAATCAACTTTTCTCAAGATTATTCTTGGAAATATTCATCCACCTGAAATACATATTTGTTTCCTTGTACTGACAACTCACTTCTGTGAATGGTGCATACAAATCCTAATAATTCTACAGTATCTGACCCAGTTTAACATCAATGCAAGTAGATGCCTATGGGACATGATGTGTATTTTGACGTTCATTTATATTCAACACTGCTACATTAATATTTCTGCAGTTTTTGCACATCATAGGATATATATTTCATCCACAAGTTCACAACTTTATAGGTATTTTTTCACTTTTAATCATTTCCTGCTTCAGAACACATGTATTCCTCCCGGTTTCTTGACTGGTCTTTTCATGAGACTTCTCTGCAAACATATTTTTTTTTAATTTCATAATCAGTTTTGAAGCAAAACTCACACACTATTCATGATAAACCGTAAATCTAATATCACCATTAGATGCATAACTGTTTGGAATGAATGATTGTATATCAATATTAGGTTTCCTGTATATTTTCAGAAATCAATTCAATCCATTATTTAAAGTTCGAACCAGTTATATTATTTATTCACAGTATGGTCTATTCATGCATTATCTCTATATTCATAGGCAGGGGTACACCTATTGTACCCCCAATTAATTTATACGTCTTCAAAATATTGCTTTCCTACATATTTTACCCAGTTCATCATTGTGACTGACTCTTCACATGTGCTGACATTTACATTCACTCTCTACCTGAAACCCTATTGCTAAAGAACTTTTGGTCCAAATCCTATACTCACTCTTTTATCTAAACCAACCGACTATTTTCCTAATCCTACCGAATATCCCTTTTTGACTGGATGTTCTCTTCCACATTCAATCATCCAAATTAGAAGGTCCTATGCCATAGTATATTGATTTAACTGAGACAACTGTGCAGGACATAAATCAATGCTAAGTATCCCAATCAAGGGCCCAATGCCCTTCTGGGCTTCAAAACTTACCTAGATTTCTGTTTTCATACTTATATTTCACCTATGAATTCTTATAAATATCGCAGGTTCCTAATACAAATATTCATTCCATAGAATGATTCCTAACCCAAATTGAACATGTTATTAACCCTAACCATACACTTTTCCCTCAATCTAATTTTACAGAAGAGCAGGGACAGAGTTGGTCTTACAATACAGGAATATAGGCGATCTTCCAGCTGCTGAAAACCTAAAAGGTCCATGCTGAAATGATCCTTGGAAAAGATGTAGGCAGCTATGAAGGACATGAGAGAGCAAAAGTCATCTTCCATGGCAAACAACCTGGTCAGGTTGATGGGATGTGTCTGAATTAGCCTCTCTCTTCCTAATGTAGAGAAGATGGACCAAACCATGCCTGTGTGGAGAGCTGTTCCCCTGTGCCTATGGTTGATATACCATTCTAACATATGACTGAGTCACAGCAAGTACAGGCGGCCTCCATCTTTTGGGAACCATGTAAGCAAATGTTAAAACAAAGTGGTTTCCAAGGCAGTGACTTCATTCAGTTCTTGAAGAAAGTGACATCACCTTACAGTTTTGGTAATGAAAGTCTGTGATCTTGGGATCCAGGAAACCAGGCACACAGAGTCAAACCCACTCCATGTCCCAGTGGGCTCACTTGTTTGGATTTAACAAGACAGAGTCACTCTTTCTTTGTACCTACTGATGTGAGGACAGCCAAATGCCTGGAAACTATGAAGACTGGCCTTTCCAGAGAAAGCAGGTAGTTTCTCACCATGGGCTCCTGACAACTTCACAGAGTTGGCCAAAGAGACCAGATTGGAGACAGGACACGCCATTTTGGGGGAACATAGTATGGCCCACAAGTCAGAGGACACTCCGGATAGTCACAGACCTACTTGGGGAAAGGAGGTGACTTTTTGGGTGTGAGTGTGAGTTTGTGGTTTTGTCTCATGTTCTGAGAATAGTTAGGAAAGCTGGTTTGTTTGTTTTGGAGTGGACTGTGTCTAGTAAGTCCTTTGACAAGGTGAGTGTTTCTGTGTCTATATATCATACTGTGTCCGTGATTGTAGACATTAGAAAAGAGAATGCATCAATGGATGTGTCCTGTCTACGAGAAAGCTTCAAAGCATTCATCCTGTGCAATTTATGAATGGACTGCAGCTTGCCGTATGGATGGGCAACTCCTGCCATCTTTCTAAATTCCTGTTTTCTTCCTGAATTCTGGACACTCTCCAGAATACGCTCATGATTTTGTGTCGAAGATATGTACCACCTCCATCTCTGTGACATGGCCATGTACTGGATAGCTGATGGGAATGGTGAGTATCTCAGAAAACTCAGATATCAGTATGCCCAAGAAAGTCTCAGTGGAGAAACCCTGCTTTGGGCCTTTTGCTTACCTATTCTGTTGCCCTGAATGTCAAGAAGTTCTTTGCCTCAGACCACACTTTGTGAAGCCTGCAGAAAATAGTTTTCAAGTGGAAATGAATGGTCATTACCTGTGCCTCTTTGCTTAATTGCTTTGGAAATGGATGTTTCTGAATCAGCCTCTCGGCCCTATGTAAGGCTGTGGCTTAGATTCACAGCACATGATGGGTCTAAAGAAAAATCCCACGTGTGCATCCCAAACCAAAATGGACAAAAGAGCTGTCAGAATGGTTCTTACAATACAGGAAAGTTGAGGACCTTCCACCTGATGAGAACCTCAAATGTCCATGCACAAATGATACCTGGAGAAGTTGTAGGCAGGTATGAAGCACCTGAGAGAGCAAAAGTCATCTTCCATGGCAAACAACCTGGTCAGGATGAAGGGATGTGTCTGAATCTGAATCTCTCTCTTCTTATTGTAGAGAAGATGGACCAAACCAGGCCTGAGTGGAGAGCTGTTCCCAGGTGCCAATGGTTGATATACATTCTATCTTATGAAAGTGTCACAGGAAGTAGGGGCAACCTCCATCTTATGTTACCCTTGGAAGCAACTGTTAGGACAAAGTGGTTGCCAAGGCAGTGACCTCATTCAGTTTCAAAGAATGTGACATACCTCATTTCCTTGGTGATGGAACTCTCTGAACTTGGTATCCAAGAAACCAGGCACCCAGAGGCAGTCCCAGTCCCAGTCCCAGTGGGCTCACTTGTTTGGATTTACCAAGGACAGAGTCAGTTTTCTTGGTACCTAATGATGTGAGGATGGCCAAATGCCAGGAGAGCTCTGAAGATGGACCTTTCCTGAGAAAACAGGTAGTGGCTAACCACTTTTTCCTGACATCTTCACAGAGTTGGTCAAGGAAACAAGATCTAAGAGAAGACAGGCCATTTCGGGGGAACATAGTATGGCCCACCAGTCAGTGGACACTCCGGATAGTCACAGACCTACTTGGGGGAAGGAGGTGCCTTTGTGGGAGTGGGTGTGGGTTTGTTGTTTTGTCTCATGTTCAGAGAATAGATAGGAAAGGTGGATTTTTTGGTTTGGAGTGGACAGTTTCTAGTAAGTCATTTGACACGGTGAGTGTTTCTGTTTCTGTGTATCCCACTGTGTCCGTTGTTGTAGACATTAGAAAAGAGAATGCATTAATGGATGTGTCCTGTCTAGTATAAATCTTCCCATAATTCCTCCTGCCCAATAAATGAATGGACTGCAGCTTGTCTTATTGATGTGCAACACCTGCTATCTTTCTAAGTTGTTGTTTTCTTCCTGAATTCTGGCCACTCTCCAGAATAGGCTCATGGATTTGTGTCCAAAATATGTACCACCTCCAAGCTCTGTGACATGGCCATGTACTGGATAGCTGAAGAGAATGGCGAGCATCTCAGAAAACTCAGATATCAGTGTGACCAGGAAAGTCTCAGTGCAGAAACCTTGCTTTGGGCCTTTTGCTTACTTATTGTTGTGTTGCACTGAATGTCAGGAAGGTCTTTGCCTCAGGCCACCCCTTTGTGAAGCCTGAAAAAACAGTTGTCAAATGGAAATGAATGGGCCTCACGTGTGGCTCTTTGCTTAATTGCTTGGAAAGGGATGTGTCTTTATCAGCCTCTTGGACCTGTGTGTGGCTGTGACTTAGATTCTCAGCACCTGATGGATCTTAAGAATGATCCCATGTGAGCTTCCAAAACCAAAATGGCAAAAAATTTCATTCATTGTGGATGAAGTCTCTTGCCTTTCTCTGTTAGGTTCCTGCACTTCATCAAATGAGAATAGGGATTCTTTGGGTCAAATGAGTTCTTCAAAGCCCTGCAGAGGTGCTTGTGTTTTCGCATGACTCACCAAAAGAATCGATACCTAAAATCAGTAGGCCTCAAATTGGAGAAACAAAGAAGTAGTAAAGGCAGGCTTATTTGTTCACTCCTGGTTCACAGAAACGGTGTCCAGGCTACCCTGACTTTAGGCAAATGAGGGGCAAAGGAGCTGATTTTGGACACTGTCTTGGGCTGCGCCCCTCATCGAAACCTCCAGCCAGAGGTTAAGATGATTGACTATATGGAATAAGATGAGGGCCATGTGGGAGTGTTTTGGTTTTGAATTTGGTCATTTGTGTGGCATTGGAAAAAATGACTGGGTACACGTGGGGTTGAACTCTTGTGTGATTCCCCTTTGAGACTGGGTTTTGGAAATGAAATCAGAGAAGAATTGCCATGAATTTTGTTGGGATTTTAAGAGGCCATGCATGAAAGTCGCTCTTGGAAACTGAGACCTAGGCCCCGGGTGGATTTCAACAGAGGCCTGGAAATCTCAGCAAGGATATCACATGATTTTATTCTTAAAGAAATGGCAGCCATAGTTGAGAGTCAAAACACACATGGACCTCACATTGTAGACCTCAATGGGCCTGGCCTAATGTGACCTTTTGTCCACTCTTTGGGAAGCGGTGCCTGTGAGAGTTCTCCAGAGATTTCATTGAAATGAGCTTCCTCACCATTTAATGTTTGAGAATGAACTGAAATCCACAGTGCCTCCAACTTCATGCTTGAAAAATGGCTAGATAAATACCATGAAATTTTTGAAATTCCTATGACCAGGTGGCACTGGAGAAACATTGGATGTCCTGTTGCTGATCATGATTATACCAGACAGTGCCTTGACTTACTGAGTTTCATGAAAATGGTGTAGAACAGAGATGCCAGTAAGTTGGAGCCTGCTGAGTAGTGGGTCTAGAGCAGTGGTGGTGAGGTGTTTGATAAAACTCCGTGGTAGGGCCATGTGGATCTACCATTGGATTCCAAATGGCTTGTAACTGACATGGTGCAGCCAGCAGACCCTTATATGTAAAGGCATCTTGTTATATGGAGAGTTTTCAGAGGAAAATTAAGAATCAGGTTGATATGGACAAGGGGGCAATGGGGCAAGCTGTGAGAGATAGAAGCCTAGTTGGTGCATTCTCTTGCAGACCCTGACCCACCACACGTAACAGAACTCCCTCCAGCACTGTGTCCCAGGTTAGCTCCTAGTATTTCGTGAAACAAATAACAAACTCACAGTGCAGCAGCAAAAACACCACAAAAAGTGGAGGAGGACCAAATGGCTTCACAGTCCACACGGGGAGACACTTAGTCCCCCGTGGCCTCAGTTTACCTACAAAGAGAGGATTCAGCACTGCTTCATCTATTTCATTGGAAATAAGAAACCATGTCCTCCAGGTCACATAGATGCAGACCCAGCTTTGATGGTCTCACTACAGAGGAAGCCAAATCTCCTGAAAACAACATATATTTCAAGTGTGGAAGCTCAGAGGCAGTTTCTCAAAACGTTTTTAGGCCAGCAGAGCTCCATGTTTGTGGAGTGTTTACCCTGTCCCTTAGTTTTGGAAACTGCTCTACCACCTCCAAGGTTGTGAACTCCTGAGCATTTTCCATTCCAGATATGTATTCACTGATTTTGTAACTCTTCTCCTCTAATTGTGTCTTACTTGGGGTGAAGGTAATGTCAAGGCATTGTTCTGGATGAGAGCAGGAGGATATTTGTGCAGCATATATTTACATACACATTGGATTCATTTTCCAATTTTCCATTCGAAATACTGAATCCCTGACACTAACCCATACCTTTTAGACTCAGACTATTCATCCTAATATAATGGAGAAAATTAACCCAACACAATAGAAATACAAGCACTTCAGAGGAGACATGTTGTATAGTTGGATTGACATTTGCATTATATAAGGTAGGAGTTATAAATCTAGTCAAATTTTAATTGAAATATTCTCCATGTGTTTTTAAACTTAACAAATATGTGAATTCTTGTTTCCCTTTTCTGTAGCCTATTCACACATGCATATTTATATGCATATATAGAATCCTACCAGGTATCACACGTACATTTTTGTGAGGTGGCTGTCTTGGCAGATACAAATTGTGAGAAGAGTTCACTCCTCCTAAATGCTGTTGGAAATGAAAATTCAAACTATAGGAGAGCGTCCTAGTAGAACAACATTATACATTAACTCATGTTCAGTAAAATAAATATTTTTGCATTTGTGGATGATATATATTTACTGATGAATTCGATTGGCATTTATATTGGTACTTTTTAATGTCTGTGAGTGTTGTGTGTGTGTGTTTGTGTGTGTGTGTGTGTGTGTGTATATATATATAGATATAGATATAGATATAGATATAGATATAGATATACTCTCCAAATTTTTCAAAATATGAAATGTATGTGTCTAATATACACTCTCTAAATTCATTCATGTTCATGTATGTGGATTTTTAATCAACTTTTCACAAGATTATAATCAGAAATATTCATCCACCTGAAATACATATTTGTTTCCTAGTACTGAAAACTAACTTCAGTGAATGGTGCATACAAATCCTAATTATTCTACAGTAACTGACCCAGTCTAACATCAATGCAAGTAGACTCCTATGGGACATGATATGTAATTTGTCATTCATTTGTATTCGACACTGGTACATTGTTATTTCTTCAGTTTTTGCACATCATAAGATATACATTTGCCAAGGCAGTGACCTCATTCATTTCCAAAGAATGTGACATACCTCATTTCCTTGGTGATGGAACTCTCTGAACTTTGTATCCAAGGAGCCAGGCACCCAGAGGCAGTCATAGTCCCAGTCCCAGTGGGCTCACTTGTTTTGATTTACCAAAGATAGAGTCAGTCATTCTTGGTACCTACTGAAGTGAGGATTACCAAATGCCTGGAGAGCTCTGAAGAGGGAGCTTTACTTAGAAAGCAGGTAGTGGCTCTCCACTTTTTCCTTACAACTTTACAGAGTTGGCCAAGGAAAACAGATCTGAGAGAGGACAGGCCATTTCGGAAGAACAGAGTATGGCCACCAGTCAGAGGACACTCTGGTTAGTCACACACCTATGGGGAAGGAGGTGCCTTTTTGGGAGTGGGTGTGGGTTTGTGGTTTGTCTCATGTTCTGAAAATAGGTAGGAATGGCGGTTTGTTTGTTTTGGAGTGAACTGTTTCCGGTAAGTCGTTTGAAGAGGTGAGTGTTTCCATGTCTGTGTATCCCACTGTGCCTGTGGTAGTAGACCTGAGAAAAGTGAATGCAGCAATGGATGTGTCATGTCTAGTATAAAGCTTCCCAGCATTCATCCTGCCCAATTTATGAATGGAGTGTGGCTTGCCTTATGCACGGGCAACACCTAATACCTTCCTAAGTCCCTGTTTTCTTCCTGAATTCTGGCCACTCTCTAGAATAGGCTCATGGTTATGTGTCCAAGATATGTACCAAATCCAAGGTCTTTGACATGGCCATGTACTGGATACCTGAATGGAATGGCCCGCATCTCAGAAAGCTCAGATATCAGTGTGATCAGGAAAGTCTCAGTGGAGATACCCTGCTTTGGGCCTTTTGCTTACCTATTGTTCTGTTGCCCTGAATATCAGAAAGGTCTTTGTCTCATGCAACCCGTTTGTTAAGCCTGAAGAAAACAGTTTTCAAATGGAAATGAATGTGCATCACCTCTGGCTCTTTGCTTAATTTCATTGGAAAAGGATGTGTCTGATTCAGGCCCTTTGCCCTGTTTTAGGCTGTGACTTAGATTCTCAGCACCTGATGGATGTAAAGAAAGATCCCATATGTGCATCTAAACCAAAATGGAAAAACGTTCAATCAATGTGCATGAATTATATTGCCTTCCTTTGTTAGGTTTCTGAAATCCATCATGTCAGAATAGGGATCCTTTTGGTGAAATGAGTTCTTCAAATCTCTGCAGAGGTGCTTGGCTTTTCTCATGACTCCAATTCACAAAAAGAATCTAGACCCCACAGTCAGAGAGCCTCAAATTGGAGAAGCGAAGCAGTATTAAGGGCAGGCCTATTTGATCACTCCTGGTTCACAGGAAGGGTGTCCAAGCCACCCTGACATTCGGCAAATGAGGGGCAAGGGAGCTTATTTTGGA
Organism: Callospermophilus lateralis; assembly: GCF_048772815.1. NCBI lineage: Eukaryota > Metazoa > Chordata > Mammalia > Rodentia > Sciuridae > Callospermophilus > Callospermophilus lateralis. The sequence goes on along the minus strand of NW_027513208.1, from coordinate 1,901,153 downwards.
CACTGTCTTGGGATGTGCCTCTCATGAAAACCTCCATCCAGATGTTATGATGAGTATCTTTATGGTAGAAGATGAGGGACATGTAGGAGTGTTTTGGTTATAATTGTGGTCATTTGTGTGGCAGTTGGAAGAGATGACTGGGTCCACCTGGGCTTGAATTCTGCTGTGATTCCCCTTAGAAACTGAGTTCTGTAACTGACCTCAGAGAAGTATTGACACGAATTGTGTTGGGATTTTAGGAGGCCAGGAATGAGAGTTGCCATTGGAACCTGGGATCAAGGCCCAGAGTGGCTTTCCACAGAACACTGGGAATCACAGCCAGGATATTACATGATTTTATTCTGAAAGACTTGGCAGGCATAATTGAGATTCAAAACACACTTGGACCTCGCTTTGTAGACCTCAATGGGCCTGGCTTCATGTGACTTTTTGGCCACTCTTTGGGTAGACTTGCCTGTGAGAGTGCTCCAGAGATTTCCCTGAAATTAGCTTCCTCACCATTTAATGGTTCCTGAATGAATTGAAACCAACATTGCCTCCAAATGCATCTGTGAAAAAATGCTAGATAATTACCATGAAATTTTAGAAATTCCGATGACCAGCTGGCACTGGAGGACCTTTGATGTCCTGTTGATGATCATGAGTATAACAGACAGGGCCTTGATTGACTGGGTTTCATGAAAATGGTGTAGAACAGAGATGCCAGTAAGTTGGGGCCTGATAAGTAGTGGGCCTAGAGCTGTGTTATGCAAATGTGTGATAAAACATCTGTGATGGGGCCATGTGGATCTTCCATTGGCTTCCAAATGGCTGTGACTGACATGGTGCAACCATCACACCCATACATGTAAAGGCATATTTTTATATGGAGAGGTTTCAGGGCAATGTTCAGTATCATGTTGCTATTGTCAAGAAGGCAAGCTACTTGAGATAGAACCCTGGTTGGTGCATTCTCCTGGAGACCCTGCCAACCACACCTGACAGAAATCCCTTCATCACTGTGTCCCATTTGAACTCGTTGTATTTCATGAAGCAAATACCAAACTCCCAGTGCAGCAGCAAGAAACACCACGAAAATTGGAGGATGACCATTGGTTTCACAGTCCACACGGGAAGACCCTTAGCCCTCAGTGGCCACAGTTTACCTACAAAAAGAGAATTCATCACTGCTGCCTCATTTTTATTTGAAAATAAGTAACCATTTACTCCAGGTCACATAGATGCAGATCCAGCTTTGATGGTTTCACTACAAATAAAGCTAAAGCTCCTGACAACAACATATATTTCAAGTGCCCAACCTCAGAGGCAGATACTCAAAAAGTCTTTTGGCCAGCAGAGCTCCATGTTTGTGGAGTGTTTACCCTGTCTCTTACTTTTGGAAACTCCTCTACCACCTCCAAAGATGTGAAATCTGGAGCATTTTCCATTCTAGATATGTATTCACAGATTTTCTAACTCTTCTCCTCTAATTGTGTCTTACTTGGGGCGAAGGTAATGTCAAGGCATTGTTCTGGAGGAGAGTGGGAAGATTTTTCCGTAGCATATATTTGCATACACATTGGATTCAGTGTCCTATTTTCAATTCAAAATACTGAATACCTGACTCTAACCCATACCCTACCAGACTCTGACTACTAATCCTAATATGATGCAGAAAAATAACCCATAAAGAATAGAAATACAAGCAGTTCAGAGTAGGCATGGTGTATAGATGGACTTGCCTTTTGCATGATACAGAGTTGGAGTTATAAATCTAGTCAATTGTTTGTTGAAATAGTTGTCCTTGTATTTTTAAGGTTAACAAATATGTGAATTCCTGTCTCCCTTTCTCTGTATTCTTACATGCACATATAGATTCCTATCTGGTACCACACGTACATTCTTGTGAGGTGGCTGACTTGGCAGATACAAATTGTTAGAAGAGATCACTCCTACTAAACCCTGTTGGAACTGAATATTCAACCTATGGGTGAGCTTGCTAGTTGAACAGCATTATACATAAATCCATGTTCAGTAAAATGAATATTTTTAGATCTGTGGATGGTATAGATTTTATAATGAATTTTGATTGACATATATATTGCTACTTTTTTGTCTGTGTGTGTGTTTTACGTATATGTATACATATGTATATATATATATATATATATATATATATATATATATATATATATATATACACTCTCCAGATTTTTCAAAATATGAAATATATGTGTCTTATATTCACTCCCTAAATTCATTCATGTTCATGTATGTGGATTTATAATCAACTATTCACAAGATTATTCTCAGAAATATTCATCCACCTGAAATTTGCCCAATGCTCTCAAATGTCAATCCTATTGGTGACTACATATTTGTTTCTTCCTAAGATTATATATTCAAACTCAACCCTGTTCAAAATTTCTAATCCTATCACTCACTTTATACTCTGCCTGATTTTGTAATGTCTATATTGATATATGCTTTCCTACATATTTTCCCCAGTTAATCATTGTGACTGACTCTTCACCTGTGCTGACATTTACATTCACTCTCTAATCGAAATCATATTGCTAAGAAACTTTTGTTCCAAATCTTATACTCACCCTTCTTCCTAAACTTATTGACTATCTTCCTAATGCTACAGACTATCCCTTTTTGACTGGATGTTCTCTTCTACATTTAATCATCCAAGTAAATGTGGTGCGAGCTTCAGAGGAGGAGACTACCAACAGACTATCTCATGCAACATCAAAGGGTTTATTGGGTGTCCAGCATGCTGGGGTTCAGAGCTCACCTGAATAGAGCAGATAGCCCTGAGAATAGCTGAAGTAGAGGGAGAGGGAAGGGAGGGAATTGTATTGATGGGTCAAGGCGAGTGGGCGGTTTGCATGCAACTGGGAGAGGGAGTACATTCTGCAATTTGGCAGCTGGGGATAGAACATTCTGGGAACAAGATTTGCAAACATTTCTCAAGATTTCAACAGTGTTCTGTTAAGCATACAGAAAAACAAGATGTGACAAGTACCTATTTTATTAATATTTCATTCCCCACTTCTTCTTCTGGCTAATTTTAATCATAAAAATGATCATTGGAGGGTGTCACATTCAATGTCTGCTAGTGGGGTATTACCATAAGTTTAACTCGTCCAATTTGAGCCTGGAGAAAAGACATTACACGGTTGAGCAAACAGGGTTTTATAGTTAGCAATAATATGAGGATTATTATTGGACCGGCCAGGGTTGATAAAAACGTAGTTAACCAATGGGACTGTGTGAACCAAGACTCAAGGCACCCTTTTTGGGCCTCTCTCACTTGTTGATGCTCTTCAAGGAGTCTTTTAAATTTACTCACAGATTTTATTACAACTCCAGTATAGTCAGCATAAAAACAACATTCTTCCCTCAATGCAGCACAAAGGCCCCCTTCTCTAATGAAGGGGAGGTCCAACCCTCAATTGTTCTGTAAAACAACTTCAGAGAGAGAGGTTAAAGTTTCATGCAAAGCCCTGTAGGAGGTTTCTAATATCTTACTTTTGCTCTATTGCTGCTTCTAATTGGGTCATCTTTTGTGTCCCATGGACAATGCCACTGGTTCCTCTGCCCACCCGTGCAGCAACTCCTAATCCTAATAGGATGGCTAAAGTGAGGGATATATGTTCTCAGTGGAACCGGTTGTATGCCCCCCGTATTTGATCTTCAAATGAACCTGCGTCATGATAGAGCACTCTGGGAAACATCTGCACCATTACACAATTTATCACATATCTTGATCATTTCATGAAAACATTAACGATGTTTAAGTATATAGAATTATGCTGTTGTAGGCACTGACAAAGCAAGGCACCTAAGATAGCACTCAAGAGAGGGAAACAGTCCTATTTGGTTGCTACCGGATTCAGAGGGCATTGCTTCTATTGTAATCAATTAATCCCCTGAAACTCAAGTTTAGGTAGTTTCAGAATTTTGTACCCAACATATAATTGATGGGGCTCAGAAGTTCACAGTCTTCAGAAGTTTGAAAAAGCAGTATTTGTTTCTGTTTTTCCTTCTGTTCTGGGCAAGTTAACTTTTCAAGGACACCTGGGAGGAGGAGAGCTTTTTCTTCCCTTTCTTATTTTCCCCCTGCCAGCTGTTACCATGGAGCCCGGTTGGTAATTTCTTTATCTTAGAAATGTAGCCATCTCTGTGAAGCCCCAGCTGAAGGCCAGAGGACTTGTTCACATATTTTGTGAAAAACTAGTTAGGGGTTGTCTAGCTTAGAAGTACTGAGATTTTTAGCCAGTGGCCAAGTAGAACAGGGCAATACAAAAGAGAATGTTTATCTACATTAAAGTCTTTATTGGGACTGTTTGGCTGAAAGTTCAAAACTCAGCCATGGTGAAGACTTCTGAAGAAGGTCATTTAAGACTTTTCTGTGGGCCTGGTACAGAGGGGGAAAGACGGGGAAGTTGGGGCTGAGAGCACCTCCGAGGATCTGAGAATGAGGGAAAAGAGAGATGTAAAAGAATAATGCGAAAGGGTATTGGGAATTTCCTAGCAGCAAACTTGAGCAGTAGATCAGGTAGAGCATAGTGAAAGACGGGAGTGAGGATCCCAAAATCCTGTGAGGGACTTTAAATTTTAGTAACCTGTTTTCAGTGATGACAAAGCAACTTTAAAGACCAATTATATTACATCTTGGATAAGGGTCTCAGGGCTCTCCTCAGCTCGTTTGAGCATTGGGTTAGCTGGTAAGAGGACCTGGTGGGACCCGGTGAGGGCACTGACAGGAGATGAGAGGAATGAGTCGGTGGAGCGGTACCTATGTACCTGCTACCTCAGCAAGGGGGCCATGGTCAGAGAACTGGTGGAGCTTTCGGTTTCTGATCTAGTTATTGGAGGGGAGAAATCAAGTTGCTGAGATGGGAGTGACAGCAGAGGGTCTGGAGCAGAAGGCTGAGGATAATGATCTATTGGAGAAGCATAGTTCAGGATGTGAGTGAAGGAGGGAAAAGGCTTCCACATAGGGGAATTTCCTTTCACTCTTTTGAGCACTTGCAGAAGTCAAAAAGGTCACACAAAATTTGAGGATCTAGAGACCCCTCTGGGTGCCATAGTTTTTGGTTGTCTAATTTTTAATGTGGCCAATGCTGTGTACTGAATTTGATGAAGAATTGGGGTTCCATCAGGCAGCCCCTGTATGCACACATTCCCATGACATACAGAAAAAGTCGGCTTTTCCCCCACACAGCGATTACTCTTTGTGGCTTTGATAGTCTGCCAGGCAAACTTAGTAATCTAGACTAGCCAACCTGCATCTGGCTCGCGTGTCCCTACATCCATAATGTTTGTTTCCATTATCTATGGTACAGAAGGGATTTAATGGTATTTTAGTGGGATCCTCTTCATCAGGGATATCACAATAGGAAATACCTATAGCCAGCTAACAAATGTCTGGGTGGAGAGATGGCCACCAGGTCCCTAAGGGGGCTGTATGCGAGATAGACCATACTTCTTTTCCAGTAGGATTTGTGATCAGCCATCACTGCTTAATGGGCTGATGAGGGTTAGGACTACTTGTAGCCAAGGGGAGAGTATATAACCTTATTCACATTGCAAATACACAATTTGAAACTGTTACCAGTCTTTTTCAGTTTCCAGAAAGATTCTGTACAGGGAGCAGGCTTGAGATGAGAGGCATGGATCCAGGAAGTGATTCTGTTTACGTTTACCACTGTAGGTGTTATAATAGCACCTGGTATGGTCCTTTTCAGCGGGGTACCAGGGATGACACCTGATATCATCTTACATAGATGAAATCTCTTACTTGATATGGATGTGGAATCCCCTGGTTCCCAGTTGGGTAGGCAGTGGCCAGCTGTTTTCACAGGTATTACTGAGTTCTTTCAAGATCTTTAAGTCTGTCAAGCAAGGGGGTGTGGAAAGGATCTTTAGGTCTTACAGTTGGGCTTAGGTCCCCTATTGGAGGAGGGCCACCATAAAGAATTTCACACGTGGTAAGGTTACTCAAAGAAACAAAGGGATTTTTTCTTGCATGAAACATTGCATAAGGCAGGAGCATAGTCCAATCTTATGCTGGTCTCTAAGCTTAATTTCGTTAAGGTCTCTTTAATGGTTCTATTCATTCTTTCTACTTGTCTTGAACTCTGTGGTCTATAAGCACAATTTAACTTCCAATTAATCCCCAGGTTCCTGGCTAACCCCTGACTTACCTGGGCCATGAACATCGGTCCATTGTCAGATCCTATTACCGGCTTAGCTTCCTCCAATGGTAGAGAGGCTTAGTCAGCAGCAGCGGAATCACTTAGAGTGTGTTGTGTGTTAGGGGACGAGGGCAGGGGATAAGGAGGGGGAGAAGAGTCCAGTAGAGTCAAATCTGTGACTCAGGGAGAACAGAGGGTGGAGGAGGAGGAGGTTGAGAGGGTTTGAGAGATCATGGGGGAAGGAGTAGGAGCAGAGGTAGGGGCAAGGAAAGGCTTCACCCATGGAGGAGGAGATTTGCAGAGGTCCTGCCAAGTTAAGATATATGGCTGTTGATCCGGATGGCTATGTGTCGCTGGCTGAAAGACAATACCTCTGACTTTTTAAATTAGTGGGAAGTAGAAAGATCCTTCTAGGGGCCATACGACTCCAAAGATGGGCCATTCTGAGGCACAGAGATTCTGCCAGGTCCAGCGTTTTACTAAAAAAAGAAAGATTCTGAGCCCTTAAGCGGACTTTGGTCCAGTGATCAAGGGTCAGGGACAGAGGCATTGACGTGCTCTGTTCCATAATGAAAGTTCCACAAACAGTAAAAGCAAGGACACACCACACAGATAAGACAAGACCATAAAGACAGGCAATGAACGTCCAACACTGAGACCAGGAATGAGTAGCCGGCAAAACCCAATGGTATGGCAATAACGAATCTAAAAGAAAATATCACTGAGTCGAGAAGACTATTGTTCCTTGATTTCCCGAGTTCTCTGCGGGGTCCTCCAGAGAGGTCCCCTTTGTCTCTGTGACACGTCTCTCAGCCACCGTCGGAGAGAGCCCAGGCTCTTCATGGCCAGCAATTTTGCCAAGCCCTAACAAGAAACCTGAAACCGGAAAGAGGCGCCTTACTTGCTCCGAGAGGAGCCCGTTGGGGTCTCTCGTCCGCCACTGCTGGAACTCGGTGGAACCTCAATATGTAAAGGTCAGGCGAGTGTCAGAGGAAGATACTACCAAGAGACTGTCTCATGCAACAGCAAAGGGTTTATTTGTGGTCCAGCATGCTGGAGCTCAGAGCTAAATTAAATAGAGCAGAGACCTCTGAGAACAGCTTAAGCAGAGCTTATATACTTTCCTTGGAGAGGGAAGAGAGGGAAGTTTAGTGATGGGTAAGGGCGAGTGGGCGATTTGCATGACACCGAGTGAGGGAGTACATTCTGCAGTTCGGCTGTTGGGAACAGTACATTCTAGAACAAGATTAGCAAACATTTCTCAAGATTTCAAAAGTGTTTTGTTAAGCATACAGAAAAACAGGAAGTGACAAGTACCTATTTTATTAATTTTATTAACCTTTCACTACCGACCATGCCTTTTTGACTTGATGTTCCTTCTACATTAATTCATGCAACGTACAAGGTGCTATGCCATTGTATATCGATTTATCTGAGACAACTCTGCAGAACGTAATTCAACACCACGTATCCCTATCAAGGGCCCAATGCCCTTCTGGCCTTCAAATCAGACTTAGATTTCTTTTTTCATACATATATTTCACCTATATATTCTTCTACACATAGCAAGTTCTCAATACGATCATTCATCCAGCAAAATGATTTCTAACCCAAATCGAGCATGTTTTTAACCATAACCGGACACTGTTCCCTCAATCTAACTTTACAGAAGAGCAGGGAAGGAGTTGATATTACAATACAGAAATGTAGAAAAACTTCCACCTGCTGAGAACCTCAAAGGTCCATGCAGAAATGATCCCTGGAGAAGATGTAGGAAGCAATAAAGGACCTGAGAGACCAAAAGTCATCTTCCATGGCAAACAACCCTGTCAGGATAAAAGGTTGTGTCTGAATCAGATTTTTTTTTAATGTAGAGATCATGGACCAAACCAGGCCTGTGTGGAGATCTATTCCTGGGTGCCTTTGGTTGATATACCATTCTAACTTGTGAAAATGTCACAGGAAGTAGGGGCAGCCTCAATCTCTTGGGACCCTTGGAAGCAACAGTTAGGACAAAGTGGCTGCCAAGACAGTGCCCTCATTCAGTTCAGGAAGGAAGTGACCTCACCTCACTTTCTTGGTGATGGAACTCTCTGAACGTGGGATCCAGGAAGCCAGGCACACAGAGCCAATCCCAGTCCCAGTCCCAGTGGTCTCACTTGTTTGGATTTACCAAGGACAGGGTCAGTATTTTTTGGTACCTACAGATGTGAGGAAGGCCAAATGCCAGGAAAGCTCGGATGCAGGGTTTTTCATGAGAAAGCAGGTAGTTGCTCACCGTTGGCTCCTAAGAAGTTCACAGAGTTGGCCAAGGAGACAAGATCTGAGACAGGAAAGGCCATTTTGGGGGAACATATTATGGCCCACAAGTCAGAGGACACTCTGGATAGTCACAGACCTACTTAATGGAATGAGGAGCCTTTGTGGGTGTGGTTGTGGGTTTGTGGTTTTGTCTCATTTTCTGAGAATAGGTAGGACAGTCGGTTTGTTTCATTTGAAGTGGACTGTTTCTAGTAAGTCTTTTCACAGGGCGAGTGTTTCTATGTCTGTGTATTCCACTGTTTCCGTGGTTGTAGACATTAGAAAAGAGAATTCATCAATGGATGTGTCGTGTCTAGTAGAAAGCTTCTCAGCATTCATATTGCCCCGTTTATGAATGGACTGTAGCTTGCCTTATCGATGAGCAACACCTGCTACCTTCCTAAGTTTCTATTTTCGTCCTGAATTCCGGCCAATCTCAAGAATAGGCCCATGGTTTTGTGTCCAAGATATGTACCACCTCCAAGCTCTGTGACATGGCCATGTACTGGATAGCTGTAGGTGATGGCGAGCATCTCAGAAAACTCAGATATCAGTGTGACCAGGAAAGTCTCAGAGGAGAAATCCTGCTTTGGGCCTTTTGCTTACCTATTGTTCTGTTGCCCTGAATGTCAGGAAGGTCTTTGCCTCAGGCCACCCCTTTGTGAAGCCTGAAGAAAACAGTTTTCAAATGGAAATGAATGGGCATACTTGTGGCACTTTCCTTAATTGCTTTGGAAAGGGATGTGTCTGAATCAGGCCCTTGGCCCTGTGTGTGGCTGTGGCTTAGATTCTCAGCACCTGATGGATCTAAAGAAAGTTACCATGTGTGCATCCAAAAGAAAATTCGCCAAAAGAACAATTATTGGGATGAAGTCTCTCAACTTCCTCTGTAAGGTTCCTGACCTCCATCAAGTGAGAATGGGATCCTTTGGGTCAAAAGAGTTCTACAAAACCTGTAGAGGCTAGCCCATTGTGCTTGGGTTTTCTCATGACTAAAATTCACATAAAGAATCTAAACCCCACAGACAGTAGTCCTCAAATTGGAGCGGTATTAACGGCAGGCCTATTTGATCACTTTTGGTTCACAGGATGGGTGTCCAGGCCATGAGGGGCAAAGGAGCTTATTTGGGACACTGTCTTGGTCGGTGCCCCTCATGGAAATCTCCAGCCAGATTATGATGAGTGTCTATATGAAAGAAGATGAGGGCCATATGGGAGGGTTCTTGTTTTAATTGTGGTAATTTCTGTGGTAGTTGGAAGAGATGACTGGGTCCACCAGGGCTTGAACTCTGGTGTGATTCCCTTAGAGACTGAGTTCTGGAACTGACCTCAGAGAAGTATTGCCATGAATAGTGTTGGGATTTTAGGAGACCACGCATGAGAATCGCTTTTGGAAACTGAGATCTAGGCCCAGGATGGCTTTCCACAGAGCTCAGGGATTCTGAGCCAGGATATCACATGATTTAATTCTTAAAGACTTGGTAGCCATAGTTGAGAGTCCAAACACACATGGACCTCACATTGTATACCTCAATGGGCCTGGATTCATGTGTCCTTTTGGCCACTCTTTAGGAAGGCTTGCCTGTGAGTGTTCTCCAGAGCTTTCATTGAAATGAGCTTCCTCACCATTTAATGGTTCCTGAATTAAATGAAACCCACAGTGCCTCCAACTTCATCCTTGAAAAATGACTAGATTAATACCATGAAATTTTGAAATCCCCATGACCAGGTGGCACTGGATAACCTTAAGATATCCTGTTGCTGATCATGAGTATAACAAAAAGTGCCTTGATTGACTGAGTTTCCTGAAAATGGTGTAGAACAGAGATGCCAGTAAGTTGGAGCCTGCTGGGTAGTGGGCGTAGAGCAGTGGACTATAGGTATGTAAATAAATATTTTTGGTAGGACCACCTGGATCTTCCATTGGCTTCCAAATCTTGCGACTGACATGGTGCAGGCAGCAGACCTTTATATGTAAAGGCATCTTGTTATATGTAGAGGTTTCAGGGCGATGTTCAGAATCAGGTTGCTATAGTCAAGGGGAAAGCTATGTGGGATAGAAGCCTGGTTCGTACATTCTCTTGCCGACCCTGACCAACCACACATGACAGAACTCCCTCCAGCATTGTGTCCCAGTTGAACATATTGTATTTCATGAAGCAAATACCAAATTCCCAGTGCAGCAGTAAGAAACACCCTGAAAAGTGGAGGATGACCAAATGGCTTCACAGACCACACGGGAAGACACTTAGCTCCCAGTAGCAACAGTTTACCTACAAAGGGAGATTTCAGACCTGCTGCCTTATGTTCATTACAAAATAAAGAACCATGTCCTCCACGTCACATAGATGCAGACCCAGATTTTTGGTGTCACTACAAACGAAGCTAAATCTCCTGACAATTACATATATTTCTTTTTATTTTTTTAATTAATTTTTATTGTAGGTTGTTCAAAACAGTACATACTTCTTGATATATCAAATTTCACACTTTGATTCAAGTGGGATATGAGCTCCCATTTTTACTCCATATACAGATTGCAGAATCACATCAGTTGCAGAACCATTGATTTACATATTGCCATACATATATTTCTTGTGCCTAACCTCAGAGGAAGTTTCTCAATAAGTCTTTAGGTCAGCACAGCTCCATGTTTCTGGAGTGTTTACCCTCTCCCATACTTTTGTAAACTCTTTTACCACCTCCAGTGTTGTGAACTCCTGAGCATTTTTCATTCCACATATGTATTCACAGGTTTTCTAACTCCTCTCCTCTAATTGTGTCTTACTTTTAGCGATGGTTATGTCAAGGCATTGTTCTGGATAAGAGAGGGAAGATTTTTGTGTATCACATGTTTGCATACACATTAGATTCATTTTCCTATTTTCCATTTGAAATACTGAATCCCTGACACTAACCCATACCCTACTAGACTCTGACTACTAATCCTAATATCATGGAGAAAAAAAAACCTAACTGAATAGAAGTACAGTCCTTTTATAGGAAGCATGGTGTATATTTGTATTTGTCTTCCTCTTTATCAAGAGTATGTGTTTTAAATTTAGTAAACTTTTCATTTTAATATTTCTCCATGATTTTTTAAAGTTATCACATATGTAAATTCCTGTCTCCCTTTCTCTGTATCCTATTCAGCACATGTAATTTTTTTATGCATATACAATATCCTACCTGGTATCACACGTACATTCTTGTAAGATCACTGACTTTGGAATATAAAAATTGTGAGAAGAGATGACTCTCCCTAAATAATGATGGAACTGAAAATTCCACCTATGGGTGAGCTTCCTAGTGAAAAACACTATACATAAATCCATGTTCAGTAAAATGAATATTTTTGGATTTGTGAATGAATTATATTTCATGATGAATATCGATTGGCATATATATTGCTAAATATTAATGTGTGTGTGTGTGTGCATGTGTGTGTGTGTGTGTGCGTGTGTGTGTGTGTATATTCTACGGATTTTAAAAAAATATGAAAAATATGTGTCTTATTATACACTCCCTAAATTCATTCATATTCATTTATGTTCATTTAAATTCAAATTTTCACAAGATTATTCTCAGTAATATTCATACACCTGAAATATATTTTGGTTTCCTACTACTGAAAACTAAGTTCAGTGGATGGTGCTTAAAAATCCTAATATTTCTACAGTAACTGACCCAGTTTAACATCAATGCAAGTAGATTGCTATGGGACATGATGTGTAATTTGAAGTTCATTTTTACTCAACACTGGTACATTACTATTTCTTCAGTTTATGGACATCATAGGATGTATTTTTTCATCCACAACTTCACAAATTTTTTTGGCATTTGGTTCACTTTCAATTACTTACTACTTCAGAACACATGTATTCCTCCATGTTTCTTTACTGGTCTTTTCACTAGACTTCTTTCTAAACACATTATTTTCGATTCCATAATCATTTTTGAAGCAAAACTCACTCTTCACGATAAACCGTAACCCTAATAATACTATTGCATATATAACTCATTGGAATGATGGTATATATATCAATATAAGATTTCCAATATATTTTCAGATGCAAACTCAAACCATTATTTAATGTTGGATCCAGTTACATACTTTATTCACAATATGGTCTATTCATGCATCATCTCAATAATAATCAACACAAGGTACACCTATTTGTATCCCCAGTACTAATTTATAAGTTTCCAGAATATTACTCCCCTTTATGGTGCAAGAAATACTCATGTCATCTGATCTACATATACATTTTACCACAGTAGTATTCTGTACACAAAATGCAAAGGTCACACATATGATTGTACCAAAGCCTAAATGGGAAGTGACCATGGATTACTAAAAGCATCTATGTCCAGGGTGCCTACTGCTCTCAAATGTCAATCTTATTGGTTACTACATATTTGTTTCTTCCTAAGATTATATATTTAACCTCAAGCCTGTTGAAAATATCTAATCCTATCACTCTCTTTATACGTTTCCTGATTTCCTAATGCCCCTATTGATATCTGCTTTCCTACATATTTTTCCCAGTTCATCATTGTGACTGTCTCTTCACATGTGCTGACATTTACATTCACCCTCTAACTGAAAACCAATTGCTAAAGAACTTTTGGTCCAACTCCGAGAATCACTCTTCTTCCTAAACCTACTTACTATCTTCCTAATCCTACAGACTATCCCTTTTGACTGGATGTTCTCTTCTACTTTCAATCATCCGAGGTATAGGGTCCTATGCCATTGTATATCGATTTATCTGAGACTTTGGTGCAGAACATGATTCAATCTAAGTATACCAATCAAGGGCCCAATGCCTTTCTGGGCTTCAAATCTTTCCTGGATCTCTGTTCTCATACATATATTTCACATTTATATTCTTATAAATATCACAGGTTCCCAATACCATAATTCATCCAGCAGAATGACTCCTAACCCAAATCGAACATGCTATTAACACTAACCATACACTGTTCCCTCAATCTCACTTTACAGAAGAGCAGGGACAGAGTTGATCTTAAAATCCAGGAGGGTAGGGTATCATCCACCAGCTGAGAAACTCAAAAGTCCCTGCAGAAATAATCCCTGGAGAAGGTGTAGGCAGGTACGAAGGATCTGAGAGAGCAAAAGTCATCTTCCATGGCAAACAACCTGTTCAGGTTGAAGGGATGTGTCTGAATTAGCCTCTCTCTTCCTAATGTAGAGAAGATGGACCAAACCATGGCTGTGTGGAGAGCTGTTCCCCGGTGCCTATGGTTGATATACTATTCTAACTTATGAATGAGTCACAGCAAGTAGAGGCAGACTCCATCTTTTGAGAACCTTGGAAGCAACTGCTAAAACAAAGTGGTTTCCAAGGCAGTGACTTCATTCAGTTCTTGAAGGAAGTGACCTCACCTTACATTATTGGTGATGAAAGTCTGTGATCTTGGGATCCAGGAAACCAGGCACACAGAGTCAAACCCACTCCATGTCCCAGTGGGCTCACTTGTTTGGATTTAACAAGACAGAGTCACTCTTTCGTGGTACCTACTGATGTGAGGACAGCCAAATGCCTGGAAACTATGAAGACTCGCCTTTCCAGAGAAAGCAGGTAGTTTCTCACCACGGGCTCCTGACAACTTCACAGAGTTGGCTAAAGAGACCAGATTGAAGACAGGACACGCCATTTTTGGGGAACATAGAATGGCCCACAAGTCAGAGGACACTCCGGATAGACACAGACCTACTTGGGGGAAAGAGGTACCATTTTGGGTGTGAGTGTGAGTTTGTGGTTTTGTCTCATGTTCTGAGAATAGTTAGGAAAGCTGGTGTGTTTGTTTTGGAGTGAACTGTTTCTAGTAAGTCCTTTGACAACGTGAGTGTTTCTGTGTCTATATATCATACTGTGTCCGTGATTGTAGACAGTAGAAAAGAGAATGCATCAATGGATGTGTCCTGTCTACGAGAAAGCTTCAAAGCATTCATCCTGTGCAATTTATGAATGGACTGCAGCTTGCCGTATTTATGGGCAATTCCTGCCATCTTTCTAAATTCCTGTTTTCTTCCTGAATTCTGGACACTCTCCAGAATACGCTCATGATTTTGTGTCCAAGATATGTACCACCTCAATCTCTGTGACATGGCCATGTACTGGATAGCTGATGGGAATGGTGAGTATCTCAGAAAACTCAGATATCAGTATTCCCAAGAAAGTCTCAGTGGAGAAACCCTGCTTTGGGCCTTTTGCTTACCTATTCTGTTGCCCTGAATGTCAGGAAGGTCTTTGCCTCAGGCCACACTTTGTGAAGCCTGCAGAAAATAGTTTTCAAATGGAATTGAATGGTCATTACCTGTGCCTCTTTGGTTAATTGCTTTGGAAATGGATGTGTCTGAATCAGCCTCTTGGCCCTATGTGAGGCTGTGGCTTAGATTCACAGTACATGATGGGTCTAAAGAAAAATCCCATGTGTGCATCCAAAACCAAAATGGACAAAAGAACTGTCATGGTGGATAGAGTCTCTCGCCTTCCTCTGTAAGGTTCCTGACCTCCATTAAGTGAGAATAGGGATCATTTGGGTCAAGTGAATTCTTTAAAGCCCTGCAGAGGCTATCCCATAGGTTCGTGGGTTTTCTCATGACTCCAATTCACATCTATGTTTACAGAAGAGCAGGGACAGTGTTGGTCTTACAATACAGGAATGCAGTGGATCTTCCATCTGTTGAGAACCTCAAAGCTCCATGCAGAAATGATCTCTGGAGAAGATGTAGGCAGCTATGTAAGACCTGAGAGAGCAAAAATCATCTTCCATGGCAAACAACCTGGTCAGGATTAAGGGTTGCGTCAGAATGAGCCTATCTCTTCTTAATGTAGAGAAGATGGACCAAACCCGGCCTGTGTGGAGAGCTGTTCCCTTTTGCCTACGGGTGATATACCATTTTAAGTTGTGAAAGTGTCACAGGAAGTAGGGGCAGCCCTCATCTCATGGGACCGTTGGGAGCAATTGTTATGACAAAGTGGTTGCCAAGGCAGTGATCTCATTCAGTTCCTGAAGGAAGTGATCTCATCTCACTTCCTTGGTGATGGAACTTTTTGAACTTGGTATACAGAAAGCCAGGCACCCAGAGCCAGTCCCAGTCCTAGTCCCAGTGGTCTCACTTTTTTGGATTTACAAAGGACAGAGTCAGTCTTTCTTGATACCTACTGATGTGAGGATGGCCAAATGCCAGGAAAGCTCGGAAGAGGGGCTCTTCCTGAGAAAGCAGATAGTGGCTCACTCCTGGCTTCTAACAACTTCACATTGTTGGCCAAGAAGACCAGATCTGAGACAGGACAGGCCATTTCGGAGGATCATAGTATGGCCCATCAGTCAGAGCACACTCTGGAGAGTCACAGACCTATTTGGGGGAAGGAGGTGCCATTGCGGGTGTGGGTTTGTGGTTTTGTCTCATGTTCTGAGAATAGTTAGAAAAGGCAGTTTGTTTGGTTTGCAGTGAACTGTTTCTAGTAAGTCGTTTGACAATGCAAGTGTTTCTATGTCTGTGTATCCCACTGTGTCCGTGCTTGTAGACATTAGAAAAGAGAATGCATCAATGGATGTGTCCTGTCTCATAGAAAGCTTCCCAGCATTCATCCAGCACAATTTATGATTTGACTGTGGCTTGCCTTATTGATGGGTGATACCTGCTACCTTCCTAAGTTGCTGTTTTCTTCCTGAATTATGGCCAATCTCCAGAATAGGCTCATGGTTTTGTGTCCAAGATATGTACTACCTCCAAGCTCTGTGACATGGCCATGTACTGGATAGCTGAATGGAATGGCGAGCATCTCAGAAAACTCAGATATCAGTGTGACCAGTAAAGTCTCAGTGGAGAATCCCTGCTTTGGGCCATTTGCTTACCTATTGTTCTGTTGCCCTGAGAGTCAGGAAGGTCTTTGTCTCAGGCCAACCCTTTGTGAATCCTGAAGGAAAGATTTTTCAAATGGAAATGAATATGCTTTACCTTTGGCTCTTTCCTTAATTGATTTGGAAAGAGATGTGTGTGAATCAGCCTCTTGTCCCAGTGTGATTCTTTGACTTATATTCTCAGTACCCGATGGATCTAAAGAAAGATCCCATGGGTGCATAAAATCCAAAATGGCAAAAAGAGCAGTCATTGTTGATGAAGTATTTTGCCTTCCTCTGTAAGGTTCCTGAATTCCATCAAGTGAGAATAGGGATCTTTTTGGTCAAATGAGTTCTTCAAATCTATTCAGAGGCTATCCAATAGGTGCTTGAGTTTTCTCATCTTTCCAATTCACATAAAGAATCTGTACCCGACACTCAGTAGGACTCAAATTGGAGAAGCAGAGCAGTATTAAGGGCAGGCCTATTTGATCACTCCTGGTACACAGGAAGGGTGTACAGGCCACTGGGAATTTAGGCAAATGAGGGGCAACAGAGCTTATTTTGGACACTGTCTTGGGCTACGCTAATGCTATCAAATGTCAATCCTATTGTTGACTTCATATTTGTTTTATCCTAAGCTCACATATTCATCCTCAACCCTGTTGAAAATATCTAATCACATCACTCACTTTATTCTTTTCCTGATTTCCTAATGTCTCTATTGAGATCTGCTTTCCTACATATTTTGCCCTGTGCATCATTGTGACTGACTCTTCACTTGTGTTGACATTTACATTGACTCTCTAACCAAAACCCTATTGCTAAAGAACTTTTGTTCCAAATCCTATACTCACTTTTCTTCCTAAACTTACCAACTATCTTTCTAATCCAACTGACTATAACATTTTGAATGGATGTTCTCTTCTACATTCAATGATCCAAGCACAGTTCAGGTTTCTATTCAACCGGGTGAGGGAGTAGATTCTGCAGTTTGGCAATTGGGGACAGCACATTCTGGCAACAAGATTAGCAAAGAGTTCTCAAGATTTCAACAGTGTTTTGTTAAGCGTACAGAAAAACAGGAAGTGACAAGTACATATTTCATTAACCTTTCATTCCCCACTTCTTTTTCTGGCTACTTTTAATCATAAAAGTGATCGTTGTGGGGTGTCACATTCTATGTCTGCTAGTGGGGTATTACCATAATTTTAATTTGTCCAATTTGAGCTTGGAGAAAAGAAATTACATGATTGAGGAAACAGGGTTTTATAGTTAGTAATACTATGAGGATTATTATTGGACCGGCCAGGGTTGATAAAAACGTAATTAACCAGGGGGACTGTGTAAAAAAAGACTCAAACTACCATTTTTGTGCCTCTCTCTCTCGTTGTTGCTCTTCAAGGCATATTTTTAATTTACTCATAGATTTTTTTACAACTCCAGTATTGTCGACATAAAAACAACATTCTTCCCTCACTGAAGCACAAAGGCCCCCTTCTGTCATGAAAAGGAGGTCCAACCCTCGCCTTTTCTGTAAAACAACTTCAGAGAGAGAGGTTAAAGATTCCTGCAAAGCTGTGATGGAGGTTTCTAAAATCTTTAAGTTTTGATCTATTGCTGCTTCTAATTGGGTCACTTGTTGTGTCCCATGGACCAGAGCAGTGGTTCTTGTGCCCAACCCTGCAGCAACTCCTATTCGTAATAGAATGGCTAAGGTGAGGGACATATGTTCCCAGCGGAACCGGGTTGTATGTCCCCCTCTTTGATCTTCAGATGAACCTGCGTCATGATAGAGCACTCTGGGAAACATCTGCACCATTTCACAATTAATCACATCTGTTGACCATTTCATGAAAACATAAACAATGTTTAAGTATATAGAATTATACTGTTGTAGGGACGCACAAGGCAAGGCACCTAAGATAGCACCAAAGACACGGAAACAGTCTTTTTTGGTTTCAACCAGATTCAGAGGGCATTGCTTCTGTTGTAATCAATTAATCCCCTGAAACCCAAGTTACGTAGTTTCAGAATTTTGTACCCAACACGTAAATGAAGGGGCTCAGAAGTTCACAGTCTGCAGAAGTTCACAAAAAGCAGTTTTTGTTTCTGTTTTTTCCTCAGTTTGGGCAAGTTAACTTTTCAAGGACACCTGGGTGGGGGTGTCTTCCCTTTCTTTTTTTCCCCCTTCCAGCTGTTTCCATACAGCCCAGTTTGTAACTTCTTTATCTTAGAAATGTAGCCATCTCTGTGAAGCCCCAGCTCAAGGCCAGAGTCCTTTTTTTTCAAATATTTTGTGAAAAACTTGTAAGGGTGTGTCTAGATCAGGAGTGCTGAATTTTTTAGCCAGTTGCCAAGGAGACCAGGGCAACACAAAAATAGGAAGTTTATCTACAGTGAACTCTTTTATAGAGACTCTTTTGCTGAAAGTCCTAAATCAGCCATGGTGAAGACTTCTGGAGAAGGTCAGTTAAGACTTTTCTGTGGGCCTGGTACAGAGGAGGACATTTTGGAAGGCAGGTATAAGAGCAGCTCTGTGGATCTGAGAATGAGGAAGGAGAGATGAAAAGAATATTGGGAGAGGGCTTTGGGATCTTAATAGCAACAAAAACTTGAGCAGTAGAACAGATAGAACAGAGGGGGAGACGGGAGTGAGTTTCCAAAAAGCCTTTGAGGGACTTTAAATTCTTAGTAACCTGTTTTTAGTGATGACAAAGCAACATTAAAGGCCATTTTCATTACATCTTGTATTAGGGTCTGAGGATTCTTCTCAGCGGGTTTGAGCTTTGCATTAGGTGGTAAGAGGACTGGGTTTGACCTGGTGCGGGCACTGACAGGAGAGGAGAGGAGTGAGTGAATGGAGTGGTACCTCATTACCTGCGACCTCAGCAGGGGAGCAATGGTCTGAGAACCAGTCGAGATTTGGGTTTTTGATCTAGATATTGGAGGGGAGAAATCAAGTTGCTGAGGTTGGAGTGACAGCGGAGAGTCTGGAGCACAAGGCTGAGGGTGAGCATCTATTGGAGAAGCATAGTTCAGGATGTGAGCAAAGGAGAGAGAAGGCCTCCACATAGCGGAATCTCCTTTCACCCTTTTGAGCACTTGCAGAAGTTAAAAAGGTCACACAGAATTTGAGGATCTAGAGACCCCTCTGGGGGCCATCGGTTTTGGTTATCTAATTCGTAATATGGCCAATGCTGTGTACAGAATTTGATGAGGAGTTTGGGTTCCATCTGACAGTCCCTGTATGCTCATATACCCATGACTTACATTAGAAGTCTGCTCTCCCCCCCCACAGCCGTGACTGTTTGTGGCTTTGATAGTCTGCCGGGCAAACATAGTAATCTAGGCTAGCCAACTTGCATCTGGCTCACGTGTCCCTACATCTATAATGTTTGCTTCCATTATCTATGGTACGGAAGGGATTTAATGGAATTTTAGTGGGATCCTGTTAATCAGGGATATCCCAATAGGAAAGACCTATAGCCAGCTGACAAATGACTGGGTGGAGAGATGGCCACCAGGTTCGTAAGGGGGCTGTATTCGAGATAGGCCATACTTCGTGTCCAGTAGGATTTGTGATCAGCCATCGCAGCTTAAGGGGCTGATGAGGGTTAAGACTACTGGTCGTCAAGGGGAGAATAAATATCTTCCAGGATCTTCTTTACAACCATTTGCGATGTTTCTTTTTTCTTCTTTTTTATTTCTTTTTTTTGTGTGTGTGTGGGGAAGGCTTCAATACATCCTGAAAATGTATGTTCAAAGACTAGGAGTTATTTAAGTCCATACCTTACTGGCTTAATTTCACTAAAGTCCACTTCCCAGAATTGTCCTCGTCTGGTTCCTCATAGGTGCTTTCCTGCAGGAAGCTTGGAAGTGTAAGCTTTAACCAATTAATGGACCTGACAGGCTTTTGTTACCCATTCAGTTATTTCCTTTTGCTGTGAGTAGGTTAGTGGAAAACTGTGTTCTTGATCCTTCACGAATGAATGCAGTTTCTTTGAACAAAGGTGAGTGAGTTGATAAACATTTGCTACTGACATAGTTAGAGCCATGATTATAGGAGTAGTTACTGAAGGATTAAAAAATTCCACTTGGGGGCCTTCAGGGTTAAAAGTTATTTTGGCCCAGAGCTTGGTGAGCAGAACTCTGCCCATCAATGGGGCCAGGCATTCTGGGATTACTAGGAAGGAGTGATGGATTTTTCCTTTTCCCTGGTCCATGGTCCTCTTAGTTGTCAAAGCCCGATATTTACTTCTGTTAGACTCTTGAATTAGAGACCTTTTATTCGGTAGAGGGCCCAATGGGCCTTATGGGCTGAGTATATTGCCCCTGTATCTACTTCAAAGTTTATTGTGTTCCCCTCCACTTCAAAAGTTACCTTGAGGTCAGGGAGAGGATCTGAGCCCGGACTTTCTTAGTATTCCTCCAGAGTCAGAATATCTGGCTGGCATGGCTGTCTCTTTCTAGGTCACTCTTTGGCCCAGTGTCCTTATTCTTTAGAGTAGGCACATTGATCTGAGGCCAGGGGTGGCCTCTAGTGTGTGCCCAGGTATCCCTTCCTGTCTTTCTGTTTCTTAATTTCTGGCCTATTTGTTGTTGTGACCAGGACCTTAGTCAATGCCTTAGTCTGTCTTTTGTTTCTTTTATCCTCACTCAGCTCCCTTCTCTTCCTCAGTTTCTCTCTTAAAGTATACCTTCTCGGGTTCTCTGACTAAATCCCTCAAAGTCATATCTTGTAATCGATCTAAGCATTGTAACTTTCTTTTAATATCCAGAGCAGCTTTCCCAATAAAGGCCATTGTGACAGATGCCTTTTGATCCTCTGCCTGAGGATCGAAAGGAGTATGTCTCTTATATGCCTACATAATTATCTCTAGGAACATAGAGGGAGATTCATCAGGCCCTTAAATAATCTCTCTTACCTTGGCCAAATTAGTTGGTCACCTAGCGGCCACTAAGATACCCACTATTAGAGCCCGGCGATAAGTGGACAGATGCTCCCTACCTTCAAAGGTGTTGGGGTCCCAGTTGGGTCGTTTCAAGAGAAAGCTGGCTTTGAATATGTTGGGAAGTTGTGTCGGTCACGCATTTGGTCCGAGGATACTTTTTTCTAGCCTCCAGGAGGATTCTCTTTTGTTCCTCTGTCATGAAGAGAGTCCCTAGGAGTTGTTGGCAGTCATCCCAAGTAGGTTGGTGTGAAAACATCAATGACTTCACCAGACCTGAGAGCCAGGTTGGGTCCTTGGTAAAATGGGATTGTTATTTTTCCATTTATATAGGTCTGAAGAGGAGAAGGCCAATACTGGTAGGCTTCCATTTTTTTTCCCCATGGCCATCGTCAATCATTGGCCCTTAGGGATGGAGGGAAGCAACACGGGAGTTCCAGGGTTTTCAATCATTTGCCACCAGCGAGTTCCTTTAGCAAGTCCAGCTTCCTCCAGGGGAGGAGCGGCTGTGTGTGAGCAGGGGAGTTATCTGGAGGGCCCTGGGCTGGCTTAGCGTCCTCCAATTGGGGAGAGGCTGAGTCAGCAGCTGGAGAATCACTTAGAGGGTGTTGGGGGATGTGGGACAAGGGTAGAAGATAAGGAAGGGGAGGAGAGTCCAGTAGAGTCAAATCTTGTGACTCAGGGAGAACAGAGGGTGGAGGAGGAGGAGGAGCAGAGGGGTTGAGAGATCGTGGGGGAAGGAGTAGGAACGGGGACACAGCAAGGAAAGGCTTCAACCACGGAAGAGGAGATTTGCAGAGGTCCTGCCAAGTTAAGGTATATTCCTGTTTATCAGTATGGCTATGTGGCCCTGGCTGTAAGACATATCTCTGTCTTTTTAAATTACTGGGAAGTAGAAAGATCCTTCTAGGGGCCATCCGAATCCAAAGGTGGGCCATTCTGAGGCACACAGAGTCTGCCAGGTCCAGCGTTTTACTGAAAAAGAAACATTCTGAGCCCTTAAGCGGACTTTGGTCCATAGATCAAGGGTCAGGGACAGAGGCATTGAAGTGATCTGTCCCATAATGAAAGATACACAAACAGTAAAAGCAACGACACAGGACACAGACAAGAGAAAACAATAAAGACAGGCAATGGACGTCTAACACTGAGACCAAGACTGAGCTTGTGGCAAAACCCGATGGGCTGGCAATACCGAATCTGAAACAAAGTATCACTGAGTCGAGGGGACTATTATTCCTCGATTCCCGAGTCTTCTGTGGCGTCCCCCAGGGACTTGGCTTGTGGCTCTGTGACACGTCTGCCAGCCACCATCAAAGAGAGCTCACACACTTCATCGACAGCCATTTTGCCAAGCCCTAACCTGAAACCTGAAACCAGAAAGAGGCGCCTTACTTACCCTGAGAGTAGCCCATTGGGGTCTCTCGTTCACCGCTGCTGGATTTCGGTGGAACCTCCATATATAAAGATCGGAAGAGCATTGGGGGAAGAGACCACTAAGAGACTCTCTCATGCAAAAACAAAGGGTTTATTCTGGGTCCAGCATGCTGGGGCTCAGAGCTCATTTGAATAGAGCAGAGAACCCTGAGAACAGCTTAAGCAGAGCTTATATACTTTCCTTGAAGAGGGCAGGGAGGAAAGTTTATTGATGGGCCTGGGCGGGTGAGCAGTTTGCGTGCAACTGGGTGAGGGAGTACATTCTGAAGTTTGGCAGTTGGGGACAGCACATTCTGGGAAAAAGTTTAGAAAACACTTCTCAAGATTTCAAAAGTGTTTTATTAAGCATACAGAAAAACAGGAAGTGACAAGAATCTATTTTATTAACATTTCACTACCGACTATACTTTGCCAGATTTCCTAAAGTCTCTATTGATATCTGCATTCCTACATATTTTCCCCAGTTCATCATTGTGATTAATTCTTCACATGTGCTGACATTTACATTCACTCAATACCCGAAACCCTATAGCTAAAGAACTTTTGGTCCAAATCCTATACTCACTCTCCTTTATAAACATACCGACTATCTTCCTAATACTACTGACTATCCATTTTGACTGGAAGTTCTCTTTGAAAATCAATCATCCAAGTTACAAGGTCCTATGCTTAATACCCAATCAAGGGCCCAATGCCCTTCTGGGCTTCAAATCTTACCTAGATTTTTGTTTTCAGATTCATATATTTTACCTATATATTCTTGAAAATATTGCAGGTTCCCAATACCATTATTCATCCAGCAGAATGATTTCTATTCCAAATCAAACCTGTTATTAACCCTAACCATACACTGTTCCCTCAATCTAACTTTAGAGAAGAGCAAGGACAGAGTTGGTCTTAAAATACAGGAATTTAGGGGATCTTCCAACTGCTGAGAAACTCAAAGGTCTATGCGCAAATGATCCCTAGAGAAGTTGTAGGCACCTATGAAGGAACTGAGAGAGCAAAAGTCATCTTTCATTGCAAACAACCTGGTCAGCATGAAGGGATGTGTCTGAATCAGCCTCTCTCTTCTTTATGTAGAGAAGAAGGACCAAACGAGGCCTCTGTGGAGAGCTGTTCCCGGTTACTAATGTTTGATATACCATTCTAACTTGTGAAAGTGTCAAAGGAATTAGGGACAGCCTCCATTTCATGGGACCTTTGGAAGCAAATATTAGGACAACGTGCTTGCCAAGGCATTGACCTCATTCAGTTCCTGAAGGAAGTGACCTCACCTCACATTCTTGGTGATGGAACTCTCTGAACTTGGGAACCAGGCATTCAGGCACACAAATCTAGTCCCAGGCCCAGTCCCAGTGGTCTCACTTCTTTTGATTTACCAAAGACAGAGTCAGTCTTTCTGGGTATCTACTGATGTGAGGATGGCCAAATGCCAGGAAAGCTCTGAAGAGTGGCCTTTCCTGAGTAAGCAGGAAGTTGCTCACTGTTGTCTCCTGACAACTTCACAGAGTTGGCCAAGGAAACCAGATCTGAGACAGAACAGGCCATTTGATGGGAACATAGTACGGCCCACAAGTCAGAGGTCACACCCGATAGTGAGAGACCTACTTTGGGAAAGGAGGTGAATTTGTGGGTGTGAGTGTGTGTTTGTGATTTTGTCTCATGTTCTGAGAATAGGTAGGAAAGGCAGTTTGTTTGGTTTGGAGTGGACGATTTCTAACAAGTGATTTGACAAGGCGAGTGTTTTTATGTCTGTGTATCCCACTGTGTCCATGGTTGTAGACATTAGAAAAGAGAATGCATCAAAGGATGTGTCCAGGCTAGTAGAAAGCTTACCAGAATTCTTTATGCCCAATGTATGAAAGGAATGCGGCTTGCCTTATGGATGGGTAACACCTGCTATCTTCCTAAGTTCCTGTTTTCTTCCTGAATTCTGGCCACTCTCCAGAATAGGCTCATGATTTTGTGACCAAGTTATGTACCACCTCCAAGCTCTGTGACATGGCCATGTACTGGATAGCTGAAGGGAATGGCGAGCATCTCAGAAAATTCAGATATCAGTGTGACCAGGAAAGTCTCAATGGAGAAACACTGCTTTGGGCCTTTTGCTAACCTAATGTTCTGTTGCCCTGAATGTCAGGAAGGTCTTTGCCTCATGCCACCCCTTTGTGAAGCCTGAAGAAAACAGTTTTCAAATGGAAATGAATATGGATCACCTGTGGCTCTTTGCTTAATTGCTTTGAAAAGGGATGTGTCTGAATCAGCCTCTTGGCCCTGTGTGAGGTTGTGGCTTAGATACTCAGCACGTGGTGGATGTAAAGAGAGATCCCATGTGTGCATCCAAAACCAAAATGGCCAAAAAGCAGTCCTTGTGGATGAAGTCTGTCGCTTTCCTCTTTAAAGTTCTTGAACTCCATCAAGTGAGAATAGGGATCCTTATGTCAAATGAGTTCTTCAAAGACCTGCAGAGGAGCTTGTGTTTTCTCATGACTGCAAATCACATAAAAATATATACCTGACACTCAGTTTTCCACAAATTGGAGAAGCATAGAAGTATTAACGTCTAGCATATTTGATCACTCCTGTTTCACATGAAGGGTGTCCAGACCACCCTGAATTTACGCCAATGAGAGGCAAGGGAGTTATTTTGGACACTCTCTTGGACTCCGCCACTCATGGAAACCTTCAGCCAGAGGTTGTGATTAGTGTCTATATGGAAGAAGATGAGGGCCATATGGGAGGGTTTTGGTTTTAATTTTGGTCATTTGTGTCCGGTTGGAAGACATGACTGGGACCACCTGGGCTTGAACTCTGGTGTGATTCCCCTTAGAGACTGAATTCAGAGAAGTATTGCCATGAATTTTGTTGGGATTTTAGGAGTCCACCCATGAGAATCACCCTTGGAAACTGAGATCTAGGCCCAGGGTGGCTTTCCACAGAGCCCTGGGTATCTCAGCCAGAAGATCACATGATTTAATTCTGAAAGACTTGTCAGCCATTGTTGAGAGTCACAACACCCATGGACGTCACATTGTAGACCTCAATAGGCCTGGCTTCATGTGACATTTTGGCCACTCTTTGGGAAGCCTTGCCTGTGAGAGTTCTACAGAGCATTCATTGAAATGAGCTTCCTCACCATTTAAAGGTTCCTGAATGAATTGAAACCCACAGTGCCTGCAACGTCATCCTTGAAAAATGCCTAGATAAATACCATGAAATTTTTGAAATTCCCATGACCAGGTGGCACTGGAGAAACTTTGGATGTCCTGTTGCTGATCATAAATATGCAAGACAGTGCCTTGATTGAGTGGGTTTCATGAAAATGGTGTAGAACAGAGATGCCAGTATGTTGGAACCTGCTGAGTAGTGGGCCTAGAGCAGTGGTAGGCAGGTGTGTGATAAAAAATTTGTGGTGGGGCCATGTGGATCTGCCATTGGATCCCAAATGGCTTGTGACTTACATGGTGCAGCCAGCAGACCCTTCCATGTAAAGGCTTCTGGTTATATGGAGATGTTTCCGGGCAATGTTTAGAATCAAGTTACTATGGACATGGGGCCAAGCTATGTGGGATAGAAGCCTGGTTGGTGCTTTCTCCTGCAGACCCTGACCAACCACACATGAAAGAATTGCCTTCAGAACTGTGTCCCAGTTGAACTTCTTTTATTTCATGAAGCAAATGCCAAAGTCCCAGTGCAGCAGCAAGAAACACCATGAAAAGTGGAGGATGACCAAATGGCTTCCCAGTCCACATGGGAATACCCTTAGCCCCCAGTGGCCACAGTTTACTTACAAAGAGAGAATTCAGCACTGCTGCCTCATGTTCATTGGAAAATAAGAAACCATGTCCTCCAGGTCACATAGATGCAGACACAGCTTTGATAGTCTCACTAAAAAGAAGCTAAAGCTCCTGACAACAACATATATTTCAAGTGCCCAAACTCAGAGGCAGTTTCTCAAGAAGTAATTAGGCCAGCAGAGCTCCATGTTTATGGAGTGTTTACCCTGTCCCATACTAGGGAAACTCCTCTACCACTTCCAAGGTTGTAAACTCCTGAGCATATTATTCACAGATTTTATTAGTCTACTCCTCTAATTGTGTCTTACTTTGGGGGAAGGAAATGTCAAAGAATTGTTCTGGATGAGAGTGGGAAGATTTTGTTTAGCACATATTTGCATACACATTGGATTCATTTTTCTATTTTACATTTGATATAATGAATCCCTGACACTAACACATACCCTACTAGATTCTGAATACTAATCCTAATATGATGGAGAAAAATAACCGAAACAGAATAGAAATACAAGCAGTTCAGAGGAGGCACGTTGTATACTTGGACTTGCTTTTTGCATTATATAGGGTAGGAGTTATAAATCTAGTAAATTTTTTGTTGAAATAGTTTTCCATGTGCTTTTAAAGTTAACAAATATGTGAATTCCTGTCTCCCTTTCTCTGTATTCTATTCAGCACATGTATTTTTATATGCACATATAGAATCCTCCCTGGTATCACACGTACATTCTTGTGAGTTACATAACTTGGCAGATACAAAGTGTGAGAAGAGATCACTCCTCCTAAACGCTGTTTGAACTGAAAATTCAAACTATGGGTGAGCTTCCTAGTTGAAAAAAGTTATACATAAATCCATATCCAGTAAAATGAATATTTTTGGATCTGTGGATGATATGTATTTCACGGTGTAATTCGATTGGCATATATATTACTAATTTTTAAAATCTGTGTGTGGTTATATATATATATATATATATATATATATATATATATATATTCTCTCCAGATATTTCGAAATATTTAATATATGTGTCTTATTATACACTCCCTAAATTCATTCATGAATATGTATGTGGATTTATAAAAAACTTTTCACAAGATTATTCTCAGAAATATTCATTCACCTGATATACGTATTTTTTTCCTAGTATTGAAAACTAACTTCAGTGAATGGTGCATATGAATCCTAATATTTCTACAGTAACTGATCCAGTTTCACATCAATGCAAGTAGATTCCTATGGGACATGATAAGTAATTTGAAGTTCATTTTTATTTCAACACTGGTACATTACTATTTCTTCAGTTTATGCACATTATATGATATATATTTCATCCACAAGTTCACAAATTTATAGGCATATATTTCACTTTCAATCACTTTCTGCTTCAGAAAACACATGTTCCGCCATGTTTCAAACTGGTCTTTTCATGAGACTTCTTTCAAAACACATTGTTTTTGATTTCCATAATCACTTTTGAAGCAAAACTCACACACTCTTCATGATAAACCATAAGCCTAGGATTACAAATAGACGTATAACTAGTTGTTATGAATGATTCTATATCAATATATGATTTCTTGAGAGGCAAGATGGCCGCAAAGGGAGTGCAGTAACTCCGTGTACTGCATCACTGTGAGGGAAAATGACGAGTTAGAACGGCTAAAAGCTATCTTGTTAGGAATTGCCAGCAAAATTGGGGTGCTCCAAAACCTAGTGGAAGGATTTTCATCGCACGAGGATCAGCTTCAGGGGCTCAAATGCGAGCGATCTGTCCGTCTGCATGGAGCGCTGCTTGTTCGGCAGATCACCCCATGGCTGGAGTCTGCGGCGCGCGCTGGGAAACGACAGGCTGGTGGCGCAGAGATACAGCGATCCTGATTCTGTGGGCTCCTGCCAGCTAGGCATTTGCTGAGCTCGGAACTGAATTCTGGGTTGGAGACGGGGAAAGGAAACGGTCCAGTTTGGTTCTCCACACCGGTCAGACCACGGAGGAAGCCAGCGGCCACCATCTTGGAGAGCTGAAGTCACCATCCTTGTTTTCGACTGTTTGCAGCTCTTTCAGCTATAGAACAGGTAATTTCAGGCTGACAATTGTCTGCATCTCGCAGACAAATTGCTCAGACTTAGTGCTAAATAACCCGCGGAAACTGCTTCTTGGAGCCTGCTCCTATCAGAACACGCACCGAGCCCGGAGTGTCGGAGTTCCGGCTCCCGGAACTGCTCTGGCCCAGGGCTATAGAACCCGCGGAAACTGCTTCTTGGAGTCTGCTTCTGTCGGAGCATGCACCAAGTCCGGAGAGGCCGAATTCTGGCTCCCGGAACTGTTTTGGCCCGGTGATAAAGAACCCGCAGAAACTGTTTCTCGGTCCGGGTCCTGCTGAATACTGTGGAGGCCAGAGGGGCCGAACAGAGCCGCCGCCCGGGCCCGGAACAGGTCCAGCGACCTGCCGGCGTGGTAGTCAAGAAAACCCGGAGGCAGCGCTGGCACAGGAGCCGGCGGGAGCTGCGCAGCGCGGGACTCCCAGCTACCGCTCCCACCAGTGCTGACAACTGAGGTCTCGTGCACCGACTCGCCTCGGCGTGGGACTCACGGCTACCGCTCCCACCAGTGCTGACAACTTAGGTCTCTTGAACCACATACGGGGGCGTGGCTACCAGAAGGTAAGCAAATTGGCTGGGGGTTCTGAGCCCCAAGCTCTACAAACTTAGGGCCTGAGGGAGGCCAACAAGAAGAGTGTGCCCAGGCACTAATGAAACAGCTGCTCCACGCGTGTGCAAGGTAGGCGGAACTGTGAACACCGACAAAACAGGCCCAGTGAACCGCCAGACACATCCCTCCAGTTGGGGGAGGGGCAGAGCCGCCGGGCGCCTGCAAGGTAGGCGGACCCGCGACCCACCAGCAGAAAAGGCACAGCAATCCACAGAGCGGCATAGCCACCCCCCGAGCCTACAAGGTAGGCAGACCTGTGACCTACCGGCAGGTCATGCCCAAAAACCTGCGGAGGGGCACAGCTGCCCCACGTGCCTGCTAGGTAGGCTGAACCGTGACCACCAACAGAACAGGCCCAGCGGCCGGCCAGACACATCGCCCCGCCCAGGTTGGGGGAGGGGCAGAGCCGCCGGGCGCCTGCGAGTTAGGCATACCTGCGAATCACCAGCAGATCACGCCCAGCAACCGTGGAGCGGCAGAGCCACCCCCGGGCCTGCCACCCACCGGCAGGTCAGGCCCAACAAACTGCGGAGGGGCACAGCTGCCCCACGAGCCTGCTAGGTAGGCAGAACCCTGACCACCGACAGAACAGGCCCAGAGGCCGGCCAGATACATCGCCCCGCCCCGGTTGGGGGAGGGGCAGAGCAGCCGGGCGCCTGCAAGGTGGGCAGACCTGCGACTCACCAGCAGATCAGGCCCAGCAACTGCGGAGCGGCAGCGCCACCCCCGGGCCTGCAAGATAGGTGCACTTGCCACCCACCGGCAGGTCAGGCCCAAGAAACTGCAGAGGGGCACAGCTGCCCCACGAGCCTGCTAGGTAGGCAGAACCCTGACCACCAACAGAACAGGCTCAGAGGCCGGCCAGACACATTGCCCCACCCCGGTTGGGGGAGGGGCAGAGCCGCCGGGCGCCTGCAAGTTAGGCAGACCTGCATCTCACCAGCATATCAGGCCCAGCAACCCGCGGAGCGGCAGAGCCACCCCCGGGCCTGCAAGGTAGGCGCACTTGCCACCCACCGACAGGTCAGGCCCAGCAACTCTCAGAGAGACACAGCTGCTCCACGTGCGTGCAGGGTAGGCGGAACCGTGACCACCGACAAAAAAGGCCCAGTGGACCGCCAGACACATAGCTCCGGTTGGGGGAGGGGCAGAGCCGCCGGGTGCCTGCAAGGTAGGCGGACCCGGGACCCACCAGCAGAACAGGCACAGCAATCCACAGAGCGGCAGAGCCACCCCCCGAGCCTACAAGGTAGGCAGACCTGCGACCCACCGGCAGGTCAGGCCCAAAAACCTGCGGAGGGACACAGCTGCCCCACGTGCCTGCTAGGTAGGCTAACCGTGACCACCAACGGAACAGGCCCAGCGGCCGGCCAGACACATCGCCCCGCCCCGGTTGGGGGAGGGGCAGAGCCGTCGGGCGCCTGCATGTTAGGCAGACCTGCAACTCACCAGCAGATCAGGCCCAGTGACCCGCGGAGCGGCAGAGCCACCCCTGCGCCTGCAAGGTAGGCACACTTGCCATCCACCGGCAGGTCAGGCTCAGCAACTCTCAGAGGGACACAGCTGCTCCACGCGCGTGCAATGTAGGCGGAACCGTGACCACCGACAAAACAGGCCCAGTGGCCCGCCAGATACATCACCCCAGTTGGGGGAGGGGCAGAGCCGCCACCAGCACCTTTTAGGGATACAGACCTGCAAACGACAGACAGAACAGGCCTAGTGGCCAGCGGAGGGGCAAAACCGC
The DNA here is from genome assembly GCF_048772815.1 of Callospermophilus lateralis. Taxonomy (NCBI): domain Eukaryota; kingdom Metazoa; phylum Chordata; class Mammalia; order Rodentia; family Sciuridae; genus Callospermophilus; species Callospermophilus lateralis. Next base: position 1,870,142 of record NW_027513208.1, on the reverse strand, counting down.
TGCTCACTTCTGCAAGGTAGGCGGACCTGTGACCACCGAAAGAACAGGCCCATCGAAAGTACAGGCACAGCGGCCTCCTGGCGTGGTAGGCACATTGCCTCAATTGAAGGAGGGGCAGAACCACCGCCAAAGCCTGCAAGGGAGACGATGCAGCTATACAAAAGCAATATAAATATAAAGGGGGAAAAATCAATAACACAACAGTTTCACCAAGCAGAAAGTAACGCGATCAGTATGAAAAGACAAGGAAAAAAAGGACCACAAGCAATGCAGGTCAATTCAACTTTAGAAGAGGTAATATCTGCAGCAGATGGAATGTCAGATAAAGAATTCAGGATATACATGCTTCACATGATCTGGAGTCTCAAGGAAGACATTAGACAGCAAAATCAGACAATGAAAGACCACTTCGACCACTTCGACAATGAATTACATAAACAAATCCAAGAAGCAAAAGATCAAGTATTCAGGGAGATAGAGGTTATAAAAAACAAACAAACAGAAATCCTGGAAATGCAGGAAACAATAAACCAACTTAAAAACTCAATTGAGAATACTACAAGCAGAGTAGAACACTTAGAAGATAGAACATCAGACAATGAAGACAAAGTATTTCAACTGGAGAAGAACATAGACAGCTCAGCAAAGCTGTTAAGAAACCATGAGCAGAACATTCAAGAAATATGGGATAACATAAAGAGACCAAACTTAAGAGTCATTGGGATACAGGAAGGTATTGAGGTCCAAACCAAAGGAATGAGCAATCTATTCAACGAAATAATACGAGAAAACTTCCCAGACTTGAAGAATGAGACAGAATCCCAAATCCTAGAAGCCTACAAGACGCCGAATGTGCAAAATCATAAGAGATCCACACCTAGACACATTATAATGAAGATGCCCAACATACAGAATAAGGAGAGAATTTTAAAAGCTACAAGAGAAAGGAAGCAGATTACATTTAGGGGTAAACCAATCAGGATAACAGCTGATCTTTTAACACAGACTCTGAAAGCTAGAAGATCCTGGAATAACATATTTCATACACTAAAAGAAAATGGGTTCCAACCAAGAATTGTGTATCCCGTGAAATTAAGCTTCAGGATGGAAGATGAAATTAAAACCTTCCATGATAAACAAAAGTTAAAAGAATTTGCAGCTAGAAAACCATCTCTTCAAAACATCCTCAGCAAAATATTACAGGAAGAGGAAATGGAAAATGTCAATGAAAACCAACAGTGGGAGGTAGTACAGTAAAGGGGGGCGGGGAATAATCAAAGAGGAAAACAAACCATGTTTAGTAACATAAATAAACCAATATGGCTGGAAGAACAACCCATATCTCAATAATAACCCTAAATGTTAATGGCTTAAACTCACCAATTAAGAGACACAGGCTACTAGAATGGATCACAAAACAAGACCCAACAATATGCTGCCTTCAGGAGACGCATTTGATAGGAAAAGACATACATAGACTGAAGGTGAAAGGTTGGGAAAAATCATATCACTCATATGGACTTCGGAAACAAGCAGGAGTGTTCATATTCATATCAAATAAAATAGATTTCAAGCCAAAGTTAATCAAAAGGGATGAAGAGGGACACTACATACTTCTCAAGGGAACCATACACCAACAAGACATAACAATCATAAATATATATGCCCGAAAAAATGGTGCAACTATGTTCATCAAACAAACTCTTCTCAAGTTCAAGAGTCTAATAGACATCATACAATAATCATGGGAGACTTCAACACACCTCTCTCACCACTGGACAGATCTTCCAAACAAAAGTTGAATAAGGAAGCTATAGAGCTCAATAACACAATTAATAACCTAGACTTAATTGACATATATAGAATATACCACCCAACATCAAGCAGTTACACTTTTTTCTCAGCAGCACATGGATCCTTCTCAAAAATAGATCATATATTATGTCACAGAACAAGTCTTAGACAATATAAAGGAGTAGAGATAATACCATGCATCTTATCTGATCATAATGGAATGAAATTGAAAATTAATGATAAAAGAAGTCAGGAAAAATCATGCATCACTTGGAGAATGAACAATAGGTTACTGAATGATCAATGGGTTATAGAAGACATCAAGGAGGAAATTAAAAAATTCTTAGAGATAAATGAAAACACAGACACAACATATTGGAATCTATGGGACACATTGAAAGCAGTTCTAAGAGGAAAATTCATTGCTTGGAGTTCATTCCTTAAAAAAAGAAAAAACCAACAAATAAATGATCTAATACTTCAACTCAAAATCCTAGAAAAAGAAGAGCAAAACAACAGCAAAATAAGTAGAAGACAAGAAATAATTAAAATCAGACATGAAATTAATGAAATCGAAACGAAAGAAACAATAGAAAAAATTGACAAAACTAAAAGTTGGTTCTTTGAAAAAATAAAAATATCGACAGACCCTTAGCCACACTAACGAAGAGGAGAGAAAACTCAAATTACCAGCATACGGGATGAAAAAGGCAATATCACAACAGACACTTCAGAAATACAGAAGATTATCAGAAATTATTTTGAATCCTTATACTCCAACAAAATAGAAGATAGTGAAGGCATCGATAAATTTCTTAAGTCATATGATTTGCCCAGATTGAGTCAGGAGGATATTAACAACCTAAACAGACCAATATCAATTGAGGAAATAGAAGATACCATCAAAAGACTACCAACTAAGAAAAGCCCAGGACCGGATGGGTATACAGCAGAGTTTTACAAAACCTTTAAAGAGGAACTAATACCAATACTTTTCAAGCTATTTCAGGAAATAGAAAAAGAGGGAGAACTTCCAAATTCATTCTATGAGGCCAACATCACCCTGATTCCTAAATCAGACAAAGACACTTCAAAGAAAGAAAACTACAGACCAATATCTCTAATGAACCTAGATGCAAAAATCCTCAATAAACTTCTGGCGAACCGGATACAAAAACATATCAAAAAAATTGTGCACCATGATCAGGTAGGATTTATCCCTGGGATGCAAGGTTGGTTCAAAATACGGAAATCAATAAATGTTATTCACCACATCAATAGGCTTAAAAATAAGAACCATATAATCATCTCGATAGATGCGGAAAAAGCATTCGACAAAGTAGAGCATCCCTTTATATTCAAAACTCTAGAAAAACTAGGGATAACAGGAACATACCTCAATATTGTAAAAGCAATCTATGCTAAGCCTCAGGCTAGCATCATTCTGAATGGAGAAAAACTGAAGGCATTCCCTCTAAAATCTGGAACAAGACAGGGATGCCCTCTCTCACCACTTCTGTTCAACATAGTTCTCGAATCACTGGCCAGAGCAATTAGACAGACGAAAGAAAATAAAGGCATAAAAATAGAAGAGACGAACTCAAATTATCACTATTTGCAGATGACATGATTCGATACCTAGCAGATACAAAAGGGTCTACAAAGAAACTATTAGAGCTAATAAATGAATTCAGCAAAGTGGCAGGCTATAAAATCAACACGCATAAATCAAAGGCATTCCTGTATAATCAGCGACAAATCCTCTGAAATGGAAATGAGGACGACCACCCCATTCACAATATCCTCAATAAAAGTAAAATACTTGGGAATCAACCTAACAAAAGAGGTGAAAGACTTATACAATGAAAACTACAGAACCCTAAAGAAAGAAATAGAAGAAGATCTTAGAAGATGGAAAAATATACCCTGTTCATGGATAGGTAGAAGTAACAACATCAAAATGGCGATATTACCAAAAGTTCTCTATAGGTTTAATCCAATGCCAATCAAAATCCCAATGGCATTTCTTGTAGAAATAGAGAAAGCAATCATGAAATTCATATGGAAAAATAAAAGACCCAGAATAGCAAAAACAATGCTAAGCAGGAAGTGTGAATCAGGCGGGATAGCTATACCAGACTTCAAACTATACTACAGAGCAATAGTAACAAAAACACCATGGTACTGGTAACAAAACCGGTGGGTGGACCAATGGTACAGAATAGAGGACACAGAAGCCAATCCACAAAACTACAACTATCTTATATTCGATAAAGGGGCTAAAAGCATGCAATGGAAGAAGGATAGCATCTTCAACAAATGGTATTGGGAAAACTGGAAATCCATTTGCAATAAAATGAAACTAAATCCCTTTCTCTCGCCATGCACAAAATTTAACTCAAAGTGGATCAAGGAACTTGATATCAAATCAGAGACATGGCATTTGATAGAAGAAAAAGTTGGCTATGATCTACATACTGTGGGGTCGGGTTCCAAATTCCTCAATAGGACACCCATAGCACAACAGTTAATAACTAGAATCAACAAATGGGACTTACTCAAACTAAAAATTTTTTCTCAGCAAAAGAAACAATAAGAGAGGTAAATAGGGAGCCTACGTCCTGGGAACAAATCTTTACTCCTCACACTTCAGACAGAGCCATAATATCCAGAATATACAAAGAACTAAAAAAATTAGACAATGAGATAACAAATAACCCAATCAACAAATGGGCCTAGGACCTGAACAGAAATTTCTCAGAGGAGGACATACAATCAATCAACAAGTATATGAAAAAATGCTCACCATCTCTAGCAGTCAGAGAAATGCAAATCAAAACCACCCTAAGATACCATCTCACTCCAGTAAGATTGGCAGCCATTAGGAAGTCAAACAGCATCAAGTGCTGGCGACGATGTGGGGAAAAGGGTACTCTTGTACATTGCTGGTGGGACTGCAAATTGGTGTGGCCAATTTGGAAAGCAGTATGGAGATTTCTTGGAAAGCTCGGAATGGAACCACCATTTGTTCCAGCTATTCCCCTACTCGGTCTATTCCCTAAAGACCTAAAAAGAGCACACTATAGGGACACTGCTACATCCATGTTCATAGCAGCACAATTCACAATAGCAAGACTGTGGAACCAACCTAGATGCCCTTCAATAGACGAATGGATAAAAAAAAATGTGGCATTTATACACAATGGAGTATTACTCTGCATTAAGAAATGACAAAATCATAGAATTTGGAGGGAAATGGATGGCATTAGAGCAGATTATGCTAAGTGAAGCTAGCCAATCCCTTAAAAACAAATGCCAAATGTCTTCTTTGATATAAGGAGAGTAACTAAGAACAGAGTAGGGACAAAGAGCATGAGAAGAAGATTAACATTAAACAGGGATGAGAGGTGGGAGGGAAAGGGAGAGAGAAGGGAAATTGCATGTAAATGGAAGGAGACCCTTAAGGGTATACAAAATTACATACAAGAGGATGTGAGGGGAAAGGAGGAAAATATAAGGGGGAGAAATGAACTACAGTAGAGGGGGTAGAGAGAGAAGAGGGGAGGGGAGGGGGGAAGGGGGATAGTAGAGGATAGAAAAGGCAGCAGAATACAACAGACACCAGAATGGCAATATGTAAATCAATGGTTCTGCAACTGATGTGATTCTGCAATCTGTATATGGGGTAAAAATGGGAGCTCATATCCCACTTGAATCAAAGTGTGAAATATGATATATCAAGAACTATGTAATGTTTTGAACAACCTACAATAAAAATTAATTAAAAAATATATGATTTCTTATATATTTTCAGATATCAATTCAATACATTATTTAAAGGGGAACCAGTTATATTATTTATTAACTGTATGATCTATTCATGCATTATCTCTATATTCATAGACACAGGGTACACCTATTTTTACCCTCAATACTAATTTATACGTTTTCAAAATATTCCTCAAAAAATGGTGGAAGAAATACTCATGTCACCTGATATATGTATACATTTTATCACAGTAATATTCTGGACAAAAAAATCAAAGGTCACCCTTAAGTTTGTACCAAAGCCTAAATGGAAAGTGAGCATGGATTACTAAAACCTTCCATGTCCAGGTGGCCTAATGCTCTCAAATGTCAATCTTATTGGTGACTACATTTTTGTTTCTTCCTAAGATTATATATTCAACCTCAAGCCTGTTGAAAATGTCTAATCCTATCACTCACTTTATACTTTGCCTGATTTAGTAATGTCTCTATTTATATCTATTTTCCTTCATATTTTCCCCTGTTCATCATTGTGACTGACTCTTCACTTGTGCTGACATTTACATTCACTGTTTACCTGAAACCCTATTGCTTAAGAACTTTTGGTCTAAATCCTATTCTCACTCTTCTTTGTAAACCTACTGACTATCTTCCTAATCCTACCGACTATCCCTTTTTGAGTGGATGTTCTCTTCGACATTCAATCATCCAAGGTACAAGCTCATATGCCATTGTATATAGATTTATCTGAGACATTTTTGCAGAAAATAATTCAAAGCTAAGTGTACCAATTAAGGGCCCAATGCCCTTCTGGACTTCATATCTTCCCTAGATTTCTGTTTTTATACTTATATTTCACCTATATATTCTTGTAAATATCATAGTTTCCCAATACCGTTATTCGTCATGCAGAAGGATTCCTAACCCCAAATTGAACATGTTACTAACCCAAACCATACATTGTTCTCTCAATCGAACTTTACAGAACAGCAGGGACAGGGTTGCTCTTAAAATACAGGAATGTAGGGCATGTTCCACCTGCTGAGAACCTCAAAGGTCCATGCAGAAATGATCCCTTGAGAAGATGTAGGCAGCTACGAAAGACCTGAGAGAGAAAAGTCATCTTCTATGGCAAACAACCTTGTCAGCATGAAGGGATGTCTATGAATCAGCCTCTCTCTTCTTAATGTAGAGAAGATGGACCAAAACAGTGCTAGGTGGAGAGCTGTTCCCGGGTGCCCATGGTTTATATACCATTCTAACTTGTGAAAGTGTCACAGGAAGTAGGGGAAGCCTCCATCTCATGGGACTCTTGAAAGCAACTGTTAGGACAAAGTGGTTGTCAAGGCAATGACCTCATTCAGTTCCTGAAGAAGTGATCTACCTCACTTCCTTGGTGATGGAACTCTCTTTACTTGGGATCCAGGAAGCCAGGCACCCGGAGCCAGTCCAGTCCCAGACCCAGTAGGCTCACTTGTTTGAATTTACCAAGGAGAGTGTCAGTCTTTCTTGGTACCTACAGATGTGAGGATGGCCAAATACCAGGAGAGCTCTGCATAGGGGCCTTTCCTGAGAAAGTAGGTAGTGGTTCACCGCAGGCTCCTGACAACTTCACAGAGTTGGCCAAGGAGACCAGATCTGAGATAGGACAGGCCATTTTGGGGGAACATAGTATGGCCCACCACTCAGAGGAAACTCCGGATAGTCACAGAGTTACATGGGGGAAGGAGGTGTCTTTGTGAGTGTGGGTGTGATTTTGTGGTTTTGTCTCATGATCTGAGAATAGGTAGGAAAGACGGTTTCTTTGATTTGGAGTGGTCTTCTTCTAGTAAGTCGTTGGACAAGGCAAGTGTTTCTATGTCTGTGTATCCCACTGTGTCCGTGGTTGTAGACATTAGAAAATAGAATGCAACAATTGATATGTCGTGTATAGTAGAAAGATTCCCGGCATTCATCCTGCCCAATTTATGAATGGACTGCAGCTTGCCTTATCCATGGGCAACACCTGCTACCTTCCTAAGTTCCTGTTTCTTCCAGAATTCTCACCACTCTCCAGAATAGTCTCATGGTTTTGTGTCCAAAATATGTACCACCTCCAAGCTCTGTGACATTGCCATGTCCTGGATAGCTGAAGGGAATGGCGAGCATCTCAGAAAACACAGATATCAGTGTGACCAAGAAAGTCTCAGTTGAGAAACCATGCTTTCGGCCTTTTGCTTATCAATTGTTCTGTTTCCCTGAATGTCAGGAAGGTCTTTGCCTCAGGCCACCCCTTTGTGAAGCCTGAAGAAAACAGTTTTCAAATGAAAATGAATGGGCACCACCTGTGGCTCTTTGCTTAATTGCTTTGGAAAGGGATGTGTCTAAATCAGCCTCTTGGCCCTGTGTGAGGTTGTGGCTTAGATTCTCAGCACCTGATGGATATAAAGCTAGATCCCATGTGTGCATCCAAAACCAAAATGGCCAAAAGAGCAATTATTGTGAATGAAGTCTCTCGCATTCATTTGTAAGGTTCCTGACCACCATCAAGTGAGAATACGGATCCTTTGGGTCAAATGAGTTATGCACAGCCCTGCAGAGGCTAGCCCATAGGTTTTTGGGTTTTCTCATGGCTCCAAATCATATAAAGAATCTATACCTGACAGTCAGTAGGCCTCAAATTGGAGATGCAGAGCAGTATTAACAGCTAGCCTATCTGATCACTCCTGGTTCACCGGATGGGTGTCCAGGCCACCTTGACTTTAGGCAAATGAGGGGCAAGGGAGCTTATTTTTGACACTGTCTTGGGCTGCACCCCTCATGAAAAACTCCAGCCAGAGGTTATGATAAGTGTCTATATGGAAGAAGATGAGGGCCATGTGGGAGTTTTTGGTTTTAATTGTGGTCATTTGTTTGGCGGTTGGAAGAGATAACTGGATCCACCTGGGCTTGAACTCTGGCATGATTCCTCTTAGAGACTGAGTTCTGGAATTTACCTCAAAGAAGTATTGCCATGAAATGTGTTGGGATTTTAGAAGGCCACACATGAGAAGCGCCCTTGAAAACTGAGATCGAGTGCCAGGGTGTCTTTCCACAGTGCAGTGAGAATCTCAGCCAGGATATCACATGATTTTATTCTGAAAGACTTGGCAGCCATAGTTGAGAGTCTAAACACATATGGAACTCATATTGTAGACCTCAATGATCCTGGCTTCATGTGACCTTTTGGCCACTCTTTGGGAAGCCTTGCCTGTGAGATTTCTCCAGAGTTTTAATTTAAATGAGCTTCCTCACCACATAATGGTTCCTGCATTAATTGAAACGTACAGTGACTCCAACTTCATCCTTCAAAAATGGCTAAGTAAATACCATCAAATTTCTGAAATTCCCATGACCAGGTGGCACTGGAGAACCTTTGGATATCCTGCTGCTGATCATGAGTGAAATAATTCCCCACTCAATGACACTTCACCGGGAGAATTCCAATTTTATTGCTCAAAGCTGTGTGCTTATATAGAACTAAGGGGGAGATGGTAGGGCTTAGATAAATGGCAGCAACCCGTTTATTGGCAAGTTCTTTCAGATATCAGCTCCAGAGCCCAGGAATTAGTTCTCATTGGGCCTAAGGTTCCCCACAAGTGAGATTTGAAATTGGCGCTGACGTGAGAGTTCACAAGGGTGGGAACTTTTTGCGCCACTGCAGAAATGAAGAAGATAGGAAGAAGAAGTCCTTAGGCGCCATGTTGAGGTTTTTCTCTGGGGTATGGCTGCCATTTATTCTTTTCCCAACATTCCACCCTTTTTGTTTTCTTAGGAAGTGGGGCGTCATTTGTCAGATCCGGCTGCTTCCTGCTGTGTGGGGGTGGTTTGGGGCCTAGAAAGAGAAGTGGAGGAATGCTCAGGGAGCAGGTTTGGGATTATCATGGCAGCCAGAAATAAAACCCAGTGGCTATAGACAGCTACTTTCGTAGGGGTGAAGTCAATGAATGTTCCCTGAAGCCAAAGTTGTCGATGGCATGGAACTAGTCCTGGATGGAAGAGATTGTTGGTATCAGCCACTGGTCCTGTAACAGAGACTCTAGGAAATACTGGAAGCGTTGCCTGGACATGGCATCACCAGCACCTGAAGAAGATCAGAGCAAATAAAAACAGAATGAAGATAAAAATTAAAGGAAATGTCATTTTTTGGCAGAAGTTCCATGTTGGGGGACTGACATAGAAGAGGCCAAGGGCCATGAGAAATCTTAGAAGGTGGTAAAGACTCATGAATCCAGGATGGCAGATTAAGAGGTTCTCAGAGCTCGTTGTCTCCCGCTGTCTGATACCCATTGCATTCCATCATGCCTGGTAGTGAGCTTCGTCACTGAGTTACTGTTCTCTTGGAGATGTTGGGGGTTCATCGGTCATCAGAGGCTGGTAGTGCCTAAGCAAAAGCTGGTTGAAAGTTTGATTAGGAATTTTTTGCAGTTGGGTTTGAAGGCACTTCATTTTGCAGGGCAAGAGAGCACAAAAAAGGAGCATCCCAAAAAGGGGCCCCAAGATATGTAGTAAGTACATGGCAAGATAGGATTGGAAGAACCCCATGATGGGATTGGAGGAGGTATGTTTGAGCAATTGGGTCGATAATTCCTGCAATTTAACAACATTTTTTTTATTAGCCCAGATTCATTAACATAATAGCAAAATTCCTCTCTGAGGAATAGGCATGTAACCCCTTTTTCTGCAGTGAGAAGATCAATTGCCCTTTGGTTCTGTAAAGCCACTTGTGCCAATGATGTAACCTGCCACTGCAAGGAACCCAGAGACTCAGCCATGGTATTGAGTGTTTCCTGCAGTTTTTGTTGAAGATCATTGGATGCCCATAGAGCATGACCTATAGCTCCACCAGAGAGTCCGAGACTCGTCACTGAGGTTGTTAAAATGAGGCCTACCAGAACCAGCAGAAAGACTACAATACGGGTGCGGGAAGGTAGGGCCAAATGTCGGAATTCGGTGGGAGTATACAAAGATAGCTGAGGAACTACAGTAACCAAGAAACAGGTGCCAGAGACATTGATCATTGAGATACTTAAAGACCCATTACACCAGAGGAAATGTTCAGGTTGCCTAAACACAGGGCTCTATGGGGTGCTGTAGCTCAAGGAACAAACGGGTAAAGGATTCATTATTGGCAGGTGGAAACAGATGAAAGGAAATAAAGTATTGGTGGAATAACTTTCCCACAGTGGGATACGTGTCACATGTAGGGGTTGTCCTTTTTAGAGAAATTGTAGGGTTTTGCTGGAATATTTTCTGCCGCTAATGGGACTGCTGCTAGAAGTGGACGACTAAGTGAAGCACAGAGAAAGCACTGAGAAGTAGGCAAAGAAAGACAGGTGGAGTTTAATAATCAAAACGTTTGGTGTAGCAAATTGAGCCATGTGGGAGTGGGAACTGAGGGGGTTGAAGGCTCTGAATCCTCTTTGGATGAGCTATGGATACGATCTCGAAGTTTTGATTCTGAGTCCTTAATGTGTTCGACTACCTGGATGGTTGCCTTAGGTGGCGTAATCAGGGTGCAGCCAATAGTCATCCACCCTGTGGGTCTGACTGAGGTTGTCTGAGCATAGACAGCAAACTCAACATAGCCCCAACGTTTGGCCTTGGGGTCAGGTTTATCTAAAGTATACCATCCATTGTTATTGGATGAAGAGCCTTTATGCCACTTTATGTAACTAGAAGTCCACCCTTCAGGGTAACCGAGTGAGTGGTAAGAATAGCTACCACGTTCATCATGGAACCTGCATGACCAATAGGGGCACCCATTATATATCTCAGGCCACCAATGACAATAATCTTTTGTTTGATCAAAAAGGAAGCAAATGAAAGGCCAGTTCCAGCTACCAGGGACGAAGGTCCTTGAAGGTGACAATTTTAGGGAAATAGAGGTGCAGTTGTGGATGAAGCAAGTAGTTGCATCCACTCCGCGGACCTTCTGCTTGCCATGTTCTGAGTATCGTTCCCGAAGAGTGAATAAAAGCATGGTAGGTGAGGAGGGTAAAGACCAGTCCTGACAGAGCACAGAAAATAAGCAGAGCACAAAAAACAAGCAGTTAGAGAAGACTAGGGTGTTGGGAGAGCTCATTGTGCCTTCTTTAAGAGGAATTGGGCTGCAAGGAAAACCGTGTGAGCCGCAAATTAAATGGGTGAGATGGGTGTGGAGAGCAGGAGTAAAGGGGAGGTTCAGGAGGTGATTCTTGGAGTTCCTCTGGGGTGGCCCTGTCCTCAGCATGTGGGGCCTCCTGTTGATGTGGCTTCAACCTAGACATGTGATTCCAGGGAGTGAGACGGTTGTCTGGTAAGGAGAGTTTGGCGGCAGTGGGGGTACAGAGAATGACAGGATAGGGGCCTTCCCATTTTGGGGCAAGAGTCCCTTTCTCCTCTGGGGTATTATAATTGACTAGACTAACAGGTGTTAAGGGAGGAGTGTTTGTAGAGGAGACTGGGTCCGGAAGAAGCCAGTCCTGATATTTCCAGAGTTCCGAGCGGAGATGAAGCAAGAGAGGCAAAGACAAATCTCGGGTGAGAGGTCCTTGTGAAATGACCAATGCAGGGGTTATAAGATGTCTTTCATACATTATCTCAAAAGGAGACAGTAAAGATGGTTTCTTAGGGAGAGCTCTGATTCGAAGCAAATCCAAGGGAAGGAGTTTGACCCAGTCTATGTTTAATTCCATTTTCAATTTGGTAAGGACTTCCTTTAGAGTACGATTTACCCTTTCCACATTCCCTGAAGCCTGGGGGAAATATGGACAGTTGAAATGCCACTTGAAGGAGAGGGCTTGGGAGACCTTTTGTGGGATCCCAGAAGTAAACTCAGGGCCATTGTCATATTGTAGGGAAGTGGGCATACCAAACCTGGGGATGATGTCTGTCAGTAAGATTGAAGCTAAAGTGGAAGCCTTTTTATTGGAAGTGGGAAATGCCTCAACCAAACCAGAGAAAGTGTCCACAAAGACAAGGAGGTATTTAGTGTGCCATACTGTGGGCATGTTGGTGAAGTCTACTTGCCAGTCAGCAGAGGGAATGTGTCCCCGGGCTTGTTGGGAAGGGAAACATTTGGGCCTTAAAGGAGTATGAGGGTTGGTCCGCTGACAGATCTGACAATTAGAGGCTATATTCTGTAGTATGGCTTGTCAGAGGGAGTGAGGAAGAAGAAACTCTGTAAAAAGAGGGTCAAAGACTGAGAATTGGAAAGGAATAGAGTATGAAGGAACTTGAAAAGATGCTTGTTCTTACTGAAAGAAGTAGGGGCTTCAGATGAGCTTTCTAAAGTGGCCATTATATGTCCACCATGGGGGCCATGATTGGAAGTGGTAGCAGCCATTCGTGCCACCTGGTCAGCTTTGGCATTGCCCTCAGTGATAAGAGAGCCGTCCTTCTGATGGGACCTACAATGGACATCTCCCAACTGGGTGGGTAAGTGGGAGGCCTCTATCAGATTGGTTATAAGAGCTGAATTAGTGATAGCATTACCTTTGGTGGTAAGTAGGCCTCGCTTCTTTCAAATTGCAGCATGGGATAATAAGATATGGAAGACATATTTTGAATCAGTTTAGAGGGTGAGGGATTTGCCTTGTGCTAGAAGGCAGGCACGAGTGGATGCTATAAAATCAGCCTGCTGGTCTGTAGTTCCTGAAGGCAAAACTTTGGCCTCTATAATCTCAGTGGCTGAAAATACAGCGTATCCAGAGTAATGAGTTCCATTCTGCCTAAAGGAACTGCTGTCAGTAAACCAGATAGGGTCAGGCTTGGTGAGTGGTCTCTCAGAAATGGAAGAATGACAGGGGAGGAAATCATCTAAGTTTTCCAAGCAATTATGAGTTGGTGTGTGAGACATGGGAGTCATTGGGAGCAGTGAGGCAGGGTTCAGTGCAGAGCAGGGGAGGAAAATAATATTAGGGTTTTCCAGAAAGGATGTGAGGAGCGACAGAACTCTGGATGTAGGGAGGGTTTGAAGGCCCTTTTAAGGTAAAAGATCTTTCAAGTGATGTTGGGAGTAGATAGTTCAAGGGGCCCCAAAAGTCAGATTAGAGGCTTCTTTGTGTAAAATTTGTCCAGTAGCCAGAGCTCTTAAGCAAGGGGCCCACCCACGGATGGAAAATAAGAAACCATGTCCTCCAGGTCACATAGATGCAGACCCAGGTTTATGGTTTCACTAGAAAGGAAGCTAAAGCACGTGACAACAACATATATTTCAAGTGCCCAACCTCACAGGCAGTATCTCAAGAAGTCTCTAGGACAACAGACCTCCATGTTTTTGAAGTGTTTACCCTGTCCCTTACTTTTGGAAACTCCTCTAACACTTCCAAGGTTGTGAACTCATGATCGCATTCCATTCCAGATATGTATTCATGGATTTTCTAACTCTTCTCCTCTAATTGTGTCTTACATGGGGTGAGGGTGTTGTCAAGGTATTGTTCTGGATGAGAGTGGGAAGATTTTTGTGTAGCACATATTTACATACACATTGGATTCATTTTCCAATTTTCCATTCGAAATACTGAATCCCTGTCAGTAACCCATACCCTAATAGACTCTGACTACTAATCCTAATATGATGGAGACAAATAACCCAAACATAATATTAATACAAGCAGTTCAGAGGAGGCATGGTGTATAGTTGGTCTTGCCTTTTGCATGATATAGTGTAGGAGTTATAAATCTTGTCAATTGTTTGTTGAAATAGTACTCCATGTGTTTTTAAAGTTAGCACATATGTGAATTTCTGTCTCCTTTTTTCTGTAGCCAATTCAGCACATGTATTTTTATATGCACATATAAAATCATACCTGGTATCACACGTACATTTTTGTGAGGTGGCTAACTTGGCAGAAACAAAGTATGAGAAGAGATCACCCCTCCTAAACGCTTTTGGAACTGAAAATTCAAACTATGAGTGAGATTTTTAGTTGAACAACATTATACATAAATCCATGTTCAGTAAAATTAATATTTTTGGATCGGTGGATGATATATATTTCACGATGAATTTTGATTGGCATATATATTGCTACTTCCTAATGTTTCTCTGTGTGATATATATATATATATATATATATATATATATATATATATATTTCCAAATATAAAATATATGTGTCTTATTATACACTCCCTTAATAATTCACTCATGCTCATGTATGTGGTTTTATAATCAAATTTTCATTCGATTATTTTCAGAAATATTCATCCACCTGAAATACATATTTGTTTTCTAGTACTGAAAACTCACTTCACTGAATGGTGCAAACAAATCCTTATATTTCTACAGTAACTGACCCAATTTAACATCAATGCATGTAGATTCCAATGGGGCATGATGTGTATTTTGACGTTCATTTTATTTAACACTGGTACATTACTATTTCTTCAGTTTTTGTACATCATAGTATAAACATTTCATCCATAAGTTCACAAATTTAAAGACATTTGAAACACATTCAATCACTTCCTGCTTCAGTACACATGTATTCCTCCTTGCTTTTGACTGGTCATTTCATGAGACTTCTTTCCAAACACATTATTTTCGATTTCCATAATCAATTTTGAAGCAAAACTCACACACTTTATGATAAACCACAACCCTAATATTACCATTAGATGTATAACTTGTTGGAATGAATGTATGTATATCAATATAACATTTACTGTGTATTTTCAGATATCAATTTATTCCAATTTCTAAAGTTGGAATCAGTTATATTATATATTCACACATGGTACACCTATTTGTGCCCCCAATACTAATTTATATCTCTTCTAAATATTGCTCCCAGAAATGGTGCAAGAAATACTCATGTCACCTTATCTACATATACATTTTATCACAGTAATATTCTGGCCACAAAATGCAAAGTCACACTTACAATTGTACCAAAGCCTAAATGGAATGAGAGTATGGATTATGAAAATCACCCATGTCCATGTTGCCTAATGCTCTCAAATGTCAATCCTATTGGTGACTACATATTTGTTTCTTCCTAAGATTATGTATTCAACCTCAAGCCTGTTGAAAATGTCTAATCCTATCAATCACTTCATCATTTGCCTGATTTCCTAATGTCTCTAATGATATCTGCTTTCCTACATATTTTCCCCAGTTCATCATTGTGACTGACTCTTCAAATGTGTTGACATTTACATTTTCTGTCTACCTGAAACCCTATTGCTAAAGAACTTTTTGTCCAAATCCTATACTGACTCTTTTTTCTAATCCTATCAAGTATCTTCCTAATCCTACCAACTATCCTTTTTTGACTGGATGTTCTCTTCAACATTCAATTATCCAAGGTACAAGGTCCTATGCCATTATGTATAGATTTATCTGAGACACATGTGCACAACATAATTCAGAGTAAAGTATCCCAATCAAGGATCCAATGCCCTTTTGGGCTTCAAATCTTACCTAGATTTGTGTTTTCATACATATATTTCACCTCTATATATCCTTATAAATATTGCAGGTTCCCAATACCATTATTCATGCAGCAGAATGATTCCTAACCCAAATCAATCATGTTATTAACCCTAACCATACTTTGTTTCCTCAACCTAACTTTACAGAAAAGCAAGGACAAAGTTGGTCTTATATAGAAATGTAAGAGATCTTCCACCTTCTGAGAACCTCAAAGGTCCATGCAGAAGTGAACCCTGGGGAAGATATAGAAAGCTATGAAGGACCTGAGAGAGCGAAAGTCATCTTTCATGACAAAAAAAAAAAAAAGGTCAGGATGAAGGGGTGTGTCTGAAGCAGTCTCTCTCTTCTTAATGTAGAGAAGATGGACCAAACCAGGCCTGTGTGGAGAGCTGTTTACGGGTGCCTATGTTTGATATACCATTCTTACTTGTGAAAGTGTCACAGGAAGTAGGGGCAGCCTCCATCTATTGGGACACTTGGAAGCAACTGTTAGTACAAAGATGTTGCCAAGGAAGTGACCTCATTCAGTTCCTGAAGGAAGTGACCTATATAACTTTCTTGGTGATGGAACTCTCTGAACTTGGGATCCAGGAAGCCAGGCACCCAGAGTCATTCCCAGTCCCAGTCCCAGTGGCCACACATGTTTGGATTTACCAAGTACAGAATCGGTCTTTCTGTGTAACTACTGATGTGAGGATGGCCAAATTCCAGGAGAGCTCTGAAGAGGGGCCTTTCCTGAGAAAGCAGGTAGTGTCTCACTACTGGCACCTGACAACTTCACAGTGTTGGCCAAGGAGACCAGATATGACATAGGACAGCCCATTTCGGGGAAACGTAGTATGTCCCATCAGTCAGAGGACACTCCGGATAGTCACAGACCTACTTGGGGGAAGGAGTTGACTTTGTGGGTGTGCGTGTGAGTTTGTGGTTTTGTCTCATGATCTGAGAATATATAGGAAAGTCGGTTTGTTTGATTTGGAGTGGACTGTTTCTAGTAAGTCTTTTGACAATGCGAGTGTTTCTATGTCTGTTTATCCCACTATGTCCGTGGTTGTAGACATTACAAAAGAGAATGCATCAATGGATGTGTCCTGTCTAGTAGAAAATTTCACAGCATTCATCCTGCCCAATTTATGAATGGACTGTGGCTTGCCTAATGGATGGGCAACAACTACTATCTTCCTAAGTTCCTGTATGTCTTCTTGAATTCTGGCCACTCTCCAGAATAGGTTCAGGGTTTTGTGTCCACGATATGTACCACCTCCAAGCTCTGTGACATGGCCATGTACTGGATAGCTGAAGGGAATGGGATCATCTCAGAAAACTCAGATATCATTCGAGAAACCCTGCAATGGGCCATTTGCTTACCTATTGTTCTGTTGCCCTGAATGTCAGAAAGGTCTTTGCCTCAGGCCACTCCTTTGTGAAGCCTGAAGGAAACGGTTTTCAAGGAGAATTAATGGGCATCACCTGTTGCTCTTTGCTTAATTGCTTTGGAAAGGAATGTGTCTGCATCAGACTCTTGGCCATGTGTGAGGCTGTTGCATAGATTCTCAGCACCTGATGGATCTAAAGAAAGTTCCCACGTGTGCTTCCAAAACCAAAATGGCCAAAAAAGCAGTCATTGTGGACGAAGTCTCTCGCCTTCCTCTGTAACGTTCCTAACCTCCATCAAGTGAAAATAGGGATCCTTTGTGTCAAATGAGTTCTCAAAACCCTGCAGATGATAGCCCATATGTGCTTGGGTTTCCTCATGATTCCAATTC
Source organism: Callospermophilus lateralis (assembly GCF_048772815.1). NCBI lineage: Eukaryota > Metazoa > Chordata > Mammalia > Rodentia > Sciuridae > Callospermophilus > Callospermophilus lateralis. Next base: position 1,852,376 of record NW_027513208.1, on the reverse strand, counting down.
ACATAAAGAGTCTATACCCGAGAGTCAGTAGGCCTCAAATTGGAGAAGCAGAGCAGTATTTATGGCAGGCTTATTTGATCACTCCTGGTTCTCAGGAAGGGTGTCCAGGCAACCCTGACTTTAGGCAAATTAGGGGCAAGGGAGTTTATTTTGTACACTGTCTTGGGCTGAGCCCCTCATGGAAACCTCCAGCCACAGGTTATGATGAGTGTCTATATGGAAGAAGATGAGGGCCTTGTGGGAGTGTTTTGGTTTTAATTGTGGTCATTTGTGTACTGCTTGGAAGTGATGACAGGGTCTACCTGGGCTTGAACTCTGGTGTGATTCCCCTTAGAGTCTGAGTTCTGGAACTGATCTCAGAGAAATATTGCCATGAACTGTGTTCAGATTTTAGGAGGCCACGCATTGGATTTCCCCTTGGAAACTGAGATCAAAAAAGAAGGGTGACTTTCCACAGAGCCTTGGAATCTCAGCTAAGATATCACATGATTTTATTCTGAAAGATGTGGCAGCCATAGTTGACAGTCAGAACACCCATGGATGTCACATTGAAGACCTCAATGGGCCTGGCTTCATGTGACCTTTTGACAACTCTATGGGATGACTTGCCTGTGAGATTTCTCCAGAGATTTCATTGAAATGAGTTTCCTCACCATTTAATGGTTCCTGAATGAACTGAAACCCACAATGCCTCCAACTTCATCCATGAAAAATGGCTAAATAAATACAATAAAATTTTTGAAATTCCCTTAACCAGGTGGCACTGGAGAACCTTTGGATGTCTTTTTCCTGATCATGAGTGTACAAGAGAATGCCATGATTGACGGGGTTTCATGAAAATGGTGTAGAACAAAGATGCCAGTAAGTTGGACCCTGCTGAGTAGTGGGCCTTTTGCAGTGGTGGGCAGGTGTGTGATAATACATCTGTGGTGTGTCCAGGAGGATTTTCCATTGCCTTCAAAATGGCTTGTGACTGATATGGTGCAGCCAGCAGACCCTTCTTGTTACATGGAGAGGTTTCTGGGCAAAGTTCAGAGTCAGATTTCTATGGACAAATGGGCAAGCTTTGTGAGATAGAAGCCTGGTTGGTGCATTCTCTGTCACCAGAAGTGACAGAACTCCCTCCAATACTGGGTCCCAGTTGAACTCGTTGTATTTCATGAAGCAAATACCAAACTCCCAGTGCAGCAGCAAGAAACACCACGAAAAGTGGAGGATGACCAAATGGCTTCACAGTTCACACGGGGAGACACTTAGCACCAAGTGGCCACAGTTTACCTACAAATACAAAATTCAGCACTGCTGCCTCATGTTCATTAGAATACAAGAAACCATGTCCTCCAGGTCACGTAGATGCAGACCCAGCTTTTATGGTGTCACTAGAAAGGAAGCTAAATCTCCTTACAACAACATATATTTCAAGTGCCCAACCTCAGAGGAAGTTTCTCAAGAAGTCTTTAGGCCGGCAGAGCTCCACGTCTTTGGAGTGTTTACCTGTTAGACCAGGACGCTAGAAAAGACCACTGACTCAAATTAAAATCAAATAAAATTAAGCTTATTATTTCCACCGGCCGTGCTGCCTCTCCCTCCCAAAATGGTGGGAACAAGACAGCATCCCCAGCTTTCCTACAGCCCAGTTTTATAGCCCAGAAAGTTACACAAAAGGGGGGTTACAGATAACAGAACTCTGATAAACATCACATTAAAGGTAGTTTACAATTTTTTTGCTGTCCCTACATCAGAATTCATGAGGACCATTAGAGCCTCAGAGAGGGTTGTTGTCTGGCCAGAGAAGGTAAATATTTATGATGTGTCACTAAAGTTTCAGAGAGGGCTGCTATCTGGTCAGAGAGCTGGGCATGCGTGAGTTCAAGGCGTGGGCAGGCATTCCACGCAGGTTCAGAATTTGAAGTAATTTATGGTAAAGCCAAAATTATCTTTTCATGGCTTTGTGGCATGATGGCTCCCAATTTTAATAAAAGATCAGGTTGGGTCTACAATTTCCCCCTTTTCTCTGTGTCCCTTTCAAATCTTTGATAGATTATGGGAAGAGCACTGAGGAAATTTTAATCCCTCAGATAAGAGTCTCCAAATTTTTACAACTCACCCAAAATCGATCTCCCTGATTTTACCTGACTTAACTAATTATTTATATTGATAGTCTATTTATCTTTCTCTCCATTGTTGTAAAAAGAGTGGCATCACTAATTTTTTCTTCTTCTGTCCTGAGACAGGGTGACGTGAGTGGGCTCGTCGTGAGGGACATGAGTTGCCTATTAGAAGTCAGTTGAGAGACATGAGTTGCCCTTTAGAAGTCAGTTCGGTTTGAAGTCAGGTTGGGGAAGAACAGGTTGTAAAGTCATCTGTGAATGGATTCTTCTATGAGTGAAACAAAAACCATGAGTACTGAATAAATGTTGCAGCAGCTGGAACATGTCACTGTTTAGAAATTCCCTCACCAGTCTTTAATATCCCCAATTATCAGGACTGTCAACTTAATATTTAACTTTAAGTGTTACAGTTGGCCCTCCCAATAAGACACAGTTTAATAATTTAATGTCATCTGATCTTGTAAAAATCCTTTCACTAGTATGACCTCTGCGTCTAATAGAGAAACCTTTAATTCTGTTACTCAGGGCTGGATAATCGTACTAGCAAACACCAAGCCTACCTGTGTAGGTTAGGAATATCTGTAGGTCTTAAACTGAAAACTTCTGCCTGTGGCAGCTCTTCTTGATAGTCTCTTTTTATAAGTATTAGGCATTCCTGTGTGAGAATCCTTCTTTGTAGCCTCCAGTCTTACTTATTTAGGGAGGATAAGATAAAGTGCATACCTTAAAATTTTATTATTATTATTATTATTATTTTAAATGCCCAGGAGTGGCTGTATTTTGGTCTTAACTGTCTTTGCTATGTGTTTAAGATGAAGCAGTCAAACTGACTTTTGTTTCTATCTATTGTTAACAGTCAGCTGAGCTTTTGTGGGAATCAATTCTGGGGAAACTTGAGAAGAGATTCTCAGTTCTGCTAGTGCCATTTGCGCTAGGTGGGTCCAGGTCTTGCTTGACCATTTGGCTTCCCTCAGAAGCATCATGGATGTCTCCTTTCTATGATGACTCTCCTCTTTGTAACAAATGCACTGATTGGCTTTCTGTTCTCCAGTGGTCTCATTAATCTCCCTGATCAGGAGGTTATGTGGCTCAGAGTTGCAAAGCTCTTTAGAGAAGTCCCCTGTTCCCTGGATTCAGACTGACTCAGAGGGCAAGAGCCAAATATTGGTTTTCTTGGCCCTTTTCATTTAACATTCATTTTAAATCCTAATCTTAAAAATCCAGCAAATAAATTTAAACAGCCTTACATTAAGAGTACTGGGCTTTAATGTCTATAACTTTATAATTACCTTTTTATTAATTGGGATCTGTATTATTCTGTCTGTACTGTAGTTGATGACTTATTATCTTGAATAAACCCATGTTGTGTTCTTAAAGCAACACATTTGTAAAACACTAACAGGGAATCTTTAGATCACTTATAAGAAAATTTCAAAATAAAATTAAGAAAAGTAAAAATACTTAGTTCGTGTAATATCTTCCCTGAATTTTTTGGCTGAATTATACATTATATCCCCTGTTTGAGATCCTAGGAATATTGACAATAAAAAAAAAAACTTTTTAACATAACTTTAAAGAAATATTATCTGACCTAATGGTTTCATAGTCATTCTCACATGTAGTAAGATGGGACACATAGCCTTATCTCAGGTAAGGCAGGGCTCTTTATAAATCTTAACTATTTTAGTTCTAAAGCTGATCTTTATTTTTAAATATCATTTGACAATGTTTAAATAAATTGTTTGAGGTCACATGAACATTAGCTAACACCATATGATATCACATTTAAAACATGAATTAAAGAAAGGCTGAAAGTTTTTAACCTTTACAAAGATTAGGCTCTAATTAACTTAAAAATACATTTAAATTGTTCCCCAATGTAAAAAGTAACATAAAAATTTACATATCTTATTGATAACAGGTAAATAAATCCACAATATATTTTTTACCACACAACTTCAGAGCACCAGCTTGATATAATACTCTTTAAACGTTTCTACCTTACAGACTTGCATACCTGTAAGATATGAAAACATTAATAGCATAACAATTACATTTATGTTTCTACATTAATCAAGTTTGGCTTTTAAAGAAATGGCAGTACAGTGCTCTAAAATAACAGTTTTTATTTAATCAGTTGTTTAATTTTTATGGTTGCTTGCTCTAGACAACATAAATCTTAATAAACTCAATGTTATGGGTAAACTTATGTTTTAAGAAATTTTTGTCTCATTAACACATGACTGATTTTTACAATCTTATACAGAGTTTACTAAAAAAAATACAGATCTTAGTAAATCAATCAGATATCTAACAAAAGTACTCATGAATGAGTAATCCCATATCAAATTTACTTTACTTATTTATCAAAAAGTTAGAGAAATGTATTGAACAGTGTAAACCATTTTTATGTTGAAGGAAAGGTACTAGAGCCAAGGCATATTAGACATTTTGTAGATGTTAATATTTTGTTAGATGTTTGAACACCTAGAAAACTTTGTAAGCTTAAATTTAAAGACATTTGTTTTTATCTCTTTATCCAATTTAAATTGAAACATTTAAATCACGTGAATTAAAGATCTTTGGATCCACTTTTTTAAAATTTGTTTTTACGAGCGCTATTTTTTTATGAGCGCTCCTTATATATGTTAATTTGTGTATCATATATATGATATACAGACATATGTATATATAGACATACAACACATAACAATTTGTGCACACATAATAATAGTAAAGGCCTTGTAGCTTTTCGTAGTTGAAATCTTTATTGCAATGTTTCAAAAAGTCCACAGTTGGTCAATGATAGAACTGATCAGAAAAACATTAACCTAGGTCTGTATGCTCAAAATCATGAGGTCAAAAAACATAAAGTATCTAAGAAAAAAAATAAGAGTCCTAGAAAAAATGACTTGCCAGTAATTAGTAAATAACATACAATTTACCTTTTTTTCCCTTAGACCTCAAATCACTCCCCTACAAAGCTTGCAGGCTTCTTTCATTTGCATTTCAACATAAGTCATGGCTGAGGTCTGGAAGGAGCAGCAAAAAAACTGCTATTCTGAAAAGACATCTCAGGACTAAGGCATTTTAACCATAATTTTCAGGTTCAGATGTTGGAAATTATGATACAAGTTTAAGATACAATTCACAAAATTTTATATCTTTACATCTTGTTTTGTCAACAGACACCATACTATGATTTACTATTTATGTCCAAATTAATGCACTGGTACACACAGTGACATTTTCCCAGGCTACCCAATTCAAAATTGGTGAAAAAAAAAAAAAAAAAAAAAAAAAAAGACCGTATGATTGGGAAGTTTCTTGCCAACTTGGAAGTAGAGTTCTTCAGTTATCCATCCTAAGTATTTAAGTTCTCTGGCATGAATTATCTGAAATCATAAACTAAACAATTACCTAAACCCGACTTTTTACTGCAAGATTGTGCAATGCTTCAAAAACCCATTCAGTTACCAGATTGTTAAAATAAAACATCATCATTTAGACACACATTCAGCTAAGATCATTCCCCAAAAACAATTTATAATATCAACACATTATTGCAGATGCCTTAAAGGGCCAGAAACAAAGACACAATACAGACAGAAAGGAGGTCCAGACTATGGCTGTCAGACAGAACCCTTTAAACCAGAGCAGATAAGAGAAAAATCTCCTACAGCAGTGGCACCATAGATGTCCCCACAAGGGGGCCAGATGTTTTCACAGAAGGGCAACCTGAAATGTAAAATAAAGTGTCTCCATGGTAACTTTACTGCATTTAGTGTCACCTTTTTCTTTTTCTCTTTTTTTAACAAGACAGAGGTGGCATAATCCTTACAGTGCAGGGAAGGAAGGAGGTAATTCCCTGAATCAACAGGGCTTTGGCAGCTGCTGGGAGTCCCTCAGTTTCCCCTTTTACATACAGGATTAGCTCCTCTGATTCAGTTCCACATCAAGCATGCTCTATCTCCTAACATTTCAGTAGATAGCTCTCACAAAGTTCAGGGGCGGAGGGTGGGTACAAGATTTGTAACTTAAAGTTTGGTTCCTGACCTTGAAGCCAATTAATACAAATTTAATAATGAGGACTGGGTTTTGAGAAAAAGAAAAAAAGGAGTTTTATTGCTTGGCTAACAAAGGAGAAACACAGGGGACTCTGCCAAAGTTGTGACTCTCTTTATCTGGAGGGACAATGGGTTTTAAAGGAGTTTCACTTGTTAACCTGGGAGATACTCAGTTCTTAGGTCCCCAGCAGGCATAGCCCTCTGCAATGGGTGTTCTCCAGGCAGCCAGCTAGGGGCTTCTATCATCCTGCTTTACAATGGGGGATAAAGTTCATTGCAGTTCCTTAAAACACAGTCCAAAGGGGTGTCAGGCTTAATCTCTTTATTTCTGATTTTCATGTCCAATATACTTAAGTATTTACCACCAAAATCACACAACAAAACGAACAAAAACAAACAAACATAAAACCAAAAAATAGAACACAGAACACAAAAAAACAGAAACCCAGCGCCTAAACACAGAAACAGGGGAAGAGTGCAACATCTTGCTAAAGCTCCAGGGTAGGAGCGCGTGCGTGCCCGTCGGCACCTCTCTACAGTTCCAGAGGAATTCCCTACAGAACAGAACAGAGGACAGAAAGATTCTCGTTACTGTCCTGGACAGAATTATATGTGAGCCTCCCCGTGCCACATCTCTGTCATCAGAAGAGATCTCCCTTAACCAGATATCAGATGTTATAAAGGAGCCACTTACCTATGGAGGCATCCTCCATCAGGTGCTTGCTAATAGTTTTAGTGCAGAGGTTCACTGCAGTGCTCCCTGGACTAAAGGCTCTCTTCCAAATATAAAGAAGATGGACCAAATCAGGCCTGTGTGGAGAGCGGTTCCTTGGTGCCTATGGTTGATATACCATTCTAATTTGTGAAAGTGCCACAGAAAATAGGGTAAGCCTCCTTCTCATGGTACACTTGAAAGCAACTGTTTGGACAAAGTGGTTGCCAAGGCAGTGACCTCATTCAGTTCCTGAAGGATGTGACCTCACTTCAATCCCTTGGTAATGGAACTCTCTGAACTTGGGATCCAGGAAGCCAGGCACACAGAGTCAGTCTCAGTCCCAGTCCCAGTGTCTCACTTGCTTCGATTTAGCAAGGACAGAGTCAGTCTTTCTTGGTACCTACTGATGTGAGGATGGCCAAATGCCAGGAGTTCTCTGAAGAGGGGCCTTTCCTGAAAAAGTAGGTAGTGGCTCACAGCTGGCTCCTGACCACTTCACAGAGTTGGACAAGGAGACCAGATCTGAGACAGGAAACACCATATTGGGGGAACATAGTATGGCCCAGCAGTAAGAGGATACTCTGGAGAGTGAGAGACCTACTTGGGGAAGGAGGTGCCTTTGTGGGTGTGGATGTGTGTTTGTGGTTTTGTCTCATGTTCTGAGAATAGGCAGGAAAGTCGGTTTGTTTGGTTTGGAGTGAACTGTTTCTAGTAAGTTGTTTCACAAGGCGAGTGTTTCTATGTCTGTGTATCCCACTGTGTCTGTGCTTGTAGACATTAGAAAAGAGAATGCATCAATGGATGTTTCCTGTCAAGTAGAAAGCTTCCCAGCATTCATCCTGCCCAATTTATGAATGCACTAGGGCTTGCCTTATCGATGGGCAACACCTGCTATTTTCCTAAGTTCCTGTTTTCTTCCTGAAATCTAGCCACTCTCCAGAATAGGTTCATGCATTTGCATCCACGATATGTACCACCTCCAAGCACTGTGACATGGACATGTACTGGATAGCTGAAGAGAATGGCAAGCATCTCAGAAAAGTCAGATATCACTGTGACCCAGAAAGTCTCAGTAGAGAAACCCTGCGAAGGGCCTTTTGATTACCTATTGTTCTGTTGCCCTGAATGTCAGGAAGGTCTTTGCCTCAGGCCACGCTTTTGTGAAGCCTGAAGAAAACAGTTTTCAAACGGAAATGAATGGGCATCACCTGTGGTTCTTTGCTTAAATGCATTGTAAAGGGATGTGTCTGAATCAGCCTCTTGGCTCTGTGTGAGCCTGTGGCTTAGATTATCAGCACCTGATGGATCTAAAGAAAGATCCCATGTGTGGATCCAAAATCAAAATGGCCAAAAAATCAGTCATTGTTGATGAAGTCTCTCGCATTCCTCTGTAAGGTTCCTGACCTCAATCAAGTGAGAAAAGGGATCCATTGGGTCAATTGAGTTCTTCAAAGCCCTGCAGACGCTAGCCCATAGGTTCTTGGGTTTTCTTATGAATCCAATTCAAATAAAGAATCTAAACCCCACCGTCAGTAGGCCTCAAATTGAAGAACAGAGCTGTATTAATGGCAGGCATATTTGATCACTCCTGGTTCACAGGAAGGTTGTCCAGGCCACTCTGACTTTTGGCAAATGAGGGGAAAGGGAGATTATTTGGGACACTGTCTTGTGCTGCGCCTCTCATGGAATCCTCCTGCCAGAAGTTATGATGAGTGTCTATTTGGAAGAAGATGAGTGCCATTTGGGAGTGTTTTGGTTTTAATTGTGGTCATTTGTGTGGCGGTTGGTAGAGATAATTGAGTCCATCTTGTCTTGAACTTTGGTGTGATTCCCCTTAGAGACTGTGTTTTGGAACTGAACTCTGAGAAGGTACAAGATCCTGTGTCATTGTATATCCATATTTCTGGGACTTCTCTACGGAACGTAATTCAAAGCTAAGTATACCAATCAAGGGCCAAATGAACTTCTGGGCTTCAAATCTAACCTAGATTTCTGTTTTCATACTTATATTGAAAGGTTAATAAAATAGGTACTTGTCACTTCCTGTTTTTCTCTATGCTTAATAAAACACTGTTGAAATCTTGAGAACTGTTTGCTCTTCTTGTTCCCAGAATGTGCTGCCCCCAACTGCCAAACTGCAGAATGTACTCCATCAACCATTTGCACGCAAACCGCCCACTCGCCCTTACCCATCAATAAACTTCCCTCCCTGCCCTCTCCAAGGAAAATATATAAGCACTTCTTAAGCTGTTCTCAGGGCTCTCTGCTCTATTCAAGCGAGCTCTGAGCCCTTGCATGCCGGACTCCCAATAAACCCTTTGCTGTTGCATTAGACAGTCTCTTGGTGGTCTCTTTCATCGATGCTCACCCGACCTTTACTTCTGGTGGCCCCAGCGAGATCCGGCAGCTGCAGATGAAAGACCCCCAACGGGATGCTCTGGGGGTAAATAAGGCCCCTCTTTCTGGTTTCAGGATTCAGGTTAGGGTTTGACAAAATGGCTATTGGTAAAGAGCGTGAGCTCTCTCCCACGGTGGCTGACACACATGTCACAGAGCCACAGGCCATGTCCCTGGGGGATTCACTCGGGAAATCGAGGAACCATAGTCTCCTCGACTCAGTGATATTTTCTTTCAGATTCGGAATTGCCAGCCCATCAGGTTTTGCCGGCTACTCAGTCCTGGTCTCAGTATTGGACGTCCATTGCCTGTCTTTATTGTCTTGTCTTGTCTGTGTCATGTGCTGTTGCTTTCACTGTCTGTGTATATTTCATTATGGGACAGAGCACTTCAATGCCTCTGTCCCTGACCCTTAATCACTGGACCAAAGTCTGCTTAAGGGCTCAGAATCTTTCTTTTTCATTAAAACACCAGACCTGGCAGATTCTGTGTCTCAGAATAACCCACCTTTGTAGTCAGATGGCCTCTAGAAGGATGTTTCTACTTCGCACTAATTTGAAAAGTCTGAGATATTGTCTTTTAGCCGGGGCCACATAGACATCCAGATCAATAGCCATATATCTTAACTTGTCAGGACCTCTGCAAATCTCCTCCTCCATGGGTGAAGCCTTTCCTTGTCCCTGCACCCACTCCTACTCCTTCCCCTATGATTCTATCTCTCAAACTCTCTGTTCCTCAACCTCCACCCTCTGTTCTCCCTGAGTCTCAAGACTCTACTCGTCCTTATCCTCTGCCCTTGTCCCCCAACCCCCAAAACCCTGTAAGTAATTCCCCTGCTGCTGACTCAGCCTCTCCACCATTCGAGGAAGCCAGAATGGCCCAGCGCCCTCCAGATGACTGTCCCATGACACACACAGCGCCTCCTTCCCTGGAGGAAGCTGGCCCGGCTAAAAAAACTCAGAGAACTCGCCAACGTTTTCACACCTGCCTACTTGGAATGACTGCCAACAACTCCTAGGGACTCTCTTCATGACAGAGGAATGAGAGAAAAACCTCCTGGAAGCTAGAAAAAAATATCCTCGGACCTGATGGGCGACCAACACAACTCCCCAACATAATAAAAGCTGCCTTCCCCTTTAACCAACTCAACTGGGACCCCAACACCTTTGAAGATAGGGAGCATCTGTCCAATTATTGCCAGGCTCTAATAGCGGGTATCCAAGGGGCCGCTAGGTGACCAACTAATTAGGCCATGGTAAGAGAAATTATTAAAAGGCCTGATGAATCTTCCTCTATGTTTCTAGAGAGAATTATGGAGGCATATAAGAGATATACTCCTTTCGATCCTCAGGCAGCAGATCAAAAGGCATCTGTCACGATGGCCTTAATTGTTGAAGCTGCCATGGATATTAAAAAAAAAAAGTAAAAAGAGAGATTTAGTCAGAGAAGCCGAAAAAGTATACTATAAGAGAGAGACAGGGAAAAAGAAAGGGAGCAGAGGGAGGATGAGAGAAGCAAAAGAAAGACTAAGGCATTGACTAAGATCCTGGTCACAACAAGAAAGAGGCCAGAAATTAAGACATAAGGTGACAGGAAGCGATACCTGGGCCCGTGCCACAGGCCACCCCTGGCCTCAGATCAATGTGCCTACTGTAAAAAAAAAAGGACACTGGGCCAAAGAGTGCCCTATAAAGAGACAGACACGCCAGCCAGCCATTCTGACTCTGGGGGATGACTAAGAAAGTTGGGGCTCAGATTCTTTCCCCTAGCTCAGGGTAACATTTGAAGTGTAGGGGACCCCAGTAAACTTTGAAGTGAATACAGGAGCAGTATACTCAGCCCTTAAGGCCCCATTGGGCCGTCTATCAAATAAAAGGTCTGTAGTTCAAAGGGCTAATGGCAGTAAATATCGGGCTTAGACTACTAAGAGGACCATGGACCTGGGGAAAGGAAAAATCCATCACTCCTTCCTAGTAATCCCAGAATGCCCGCACCCATTGATGGGCAGAGATCTGCTCACCAAGCTCTGGGCCAAAATAACTTTTAACCCTGAAGGCCCCCAAATGAAATTTCTAAATCCTTCAGTAAAAACTCCTATAGTCACGGCTTTAACTATATTAGTAGAAGATGAACGTCCACTCTTCACACCCCCCAAGACTGATCAAACAGGCAAGCTACCCCAGAAATGGATAACAGATTACCGAGATGCCTGGGCAAAAACTGCTGTGTTAGGCCTGGCCGTGAAACAACCTCCAATAACAGTGGAGTTAAAAACCTCAGCCTCCCCAATCAATGTCAAATAATATCTTCTAAGCATAAAAAGCTAAAGATGGGATAAGGCCCTATATTCAGAAATATCTGGCCTTAGGGGTCCTAAGGCCCTGTCAATTGGCCTGGAACACTCCCCTGCTATTAGAAGAAAAAGCCAGGAACCAGGGACTATCACCCTGTTAAAGACCTAAGAGAGATCAACAACAGAGTGCAGGACATTCACCCCACGGTACCTAATCTGTTCAATCTGCTTTGCACTCTGAACCCTGAGCAGAAATGGTATACTGTTCTGGACTTAAAACAAGCTTTCTTTTGCTTGCCTCTGCATAAAGATAGTCAGTTGCTGTTTGCTTTTGGGTGGGTAGACCCAGAAACCGGAAAATCTAGTCAACTAACTTGGACTAGACTCACAGAGGGGTTCAAAAACTCCCCCACTCTCTTTGATGAAGCCCTTCACAGAAATCTCAACAATTTCTGAACTACACACCCCGAAGTCACCCAGCTTCAATATGTGGATCACCTGCTACTGGCATCCAACACCAAGGAAAACTGTGAACTGGGACCCAAGCACTATTATCCTAGCTTGCTCAACTCGGGTATAGAGCTTTGGCCAAAATTGCCCAATTTGCCAGCAAGAAGTAATCTTCCTGGACTATTTCCTTAGGGGCGGTAAACGATGGCTCACTGAGCCCAGAAAACAAACCATTGAGCAGATACCAACCCCATCTTACAGCAGACAACTAAGAGTTTCTTGGGATTGCTGGGTTTTGCAGGTTATGGATAAATGGGTTTGAGTCCTTAGCTGCTCCTTTATACCCGCTGTTAAAGGGAGATGCCCAATTCCAATGGACCCCTAAGTACCAGGAAGTTTTAGATAACATCTAAGGACACTGACATTGAACGCCTCAACTTTACTGAGCTCAGCCTGCAATTACAGAAAGCCCTACACTACGTTAAAATTGTACATCAACTCACTCACCTTGGTTCAAAGAAACTGCAGGCATTCCTGTAGGATTAAGAACAGAGTTTTCCACTAACTGACTCACAGCGAAAGGAAATAATTGAACTGGTAACAAAAGCCTGTCGGGTCAGTCAATTGTTTAATGCTTACCCTTCCAAGTTTCTTAGATGAAAGCACCTACGAGGAACCAGACCAGGACAATTCTGGGAAGTGGACATTACTGAAATTAAGCCAGCAAGGTATGGACTTAAATATCTCCTAGTCTTTGTGGATACATTCTCAGGATGGATTGAAGCCCTTCACACACACACGCACACACACACACACACACACAGAAAAAAAACGGCGCAAATGGTTCTCAAGAAGATCCTGGAAGATATTTTTCCAAGATACGGTCTGTCTAAGATAATAGGGTCTAATAATGGACTTGTGTTCATGGCCCAGGTAAGTCAGGTGTGGATTAATTGTAAGTTACATTATGCTTATATACCCCAGAGCTCAGGAGAGGTAGAAAAAATAAATAGAACCATTAAAGAGACCTTAACAAAATTAAGCTTAGAGACTGGCATAAAAGATTGGACTATGCTCCTGCCTTATGCACTGTTTCATGCGAGAAATACTCCCTCAGTTTCTTTGTGTAACCTCACCCCCTATGAAATTCTCTATGATGCCCATCATCCAGTAAGGGACCTAATCCCAAACTCTAAGGCCTAACAATCCCTTCCACACCCCTTGCTTGACAGACTTAAAGCCATTGAAAGAACTCAGTGATAACTGTGGAAATAGCTGGCCACTGCCTACCAACCTGGGGACGAGGGGATTCCACATCAATATCAAGTAAGAGACTTCGTCAACATAAGACAACATCAGGTGTTATCCCTAGAACCCCGCTGGAAAGGAATATACCAGGTGCTACTAATAACACCTACAGCCATAAAACTAGACAGAATCACTTTTTGGATTCATGCCTCTCATCTCAAGCCTTCGCTGTGTCCAGACTCTGGTTGGAAACTGGAAAAAACTGGTAACCATTTCAAATTGCGTATTCGCTATGTGGACAAGACTATAGACTCTCCCCTTGGCCACCAGTACTCCTAACCCTCATCAGCCTGTTCAGCAGTGAAGGCTGATCTGAAATCTTACTAGACAAGAAGTATGGTCTATCTCGCATACAGCCCCCTTAGGGACCTGGTGGCTATCTCTCCACCCAGACATTTTTCAGCTTGGTATAGGTCTTTCCTATTGAGATAACCCCAATGAAGAGGATCCCACTAAAGTTCCATTAAATCCCTTCCATACCATAGATAATTGAAACAAACATTATAAATGCACGGAAACGCGAGCCAGATTCAGGTTGGTTAGCCTAGATTACTATATATGCCCGGCGGACTATCAAAGCCACAAACAGCCATGGCTGTGTGGGGGGAAAGCCAACTTCTTGTGTAATTCATGGGGATGTGAGCATACCGGGGCTGCCTGGTGGAACCCAAACTCCTCATCAAATTCAGTACACAGCATTGGCCATATAACCAATTAGACAACCAAAAACTATGGCCCCCAGAGGGTTCTCTAGATCCTCAAATTCTGCGTGACATTTTTAACTTCGGCAAGTGCTCAAAAGGGGAAAATTCCCCTATGTGGAATCCTTTTCCCTCCTTCACTCACATCCTGTACTATGCTTCTCCAATAGTTCCACACCCTCAGCCTTCTGCTCTAGACTCTCTGCTTTCACTCCCACCTCAGCAACCTAATTTCTTCCCTCCAATTACTACATCAAAAACCCAAACCTCCGCCAGTTCTCAGACCATTGCCCCCTTGCTGAGGTAGCAGGTACCGAGGTACCCCTCCACTCACTCACTCCTCTCTTTTTCTTTCTGTGCCTGCACTAGGTCCCACCAAGTCCTCTAAGAAGCTAAACCAAAGCTCAAACCAGCTGAGAAGAGCCCTCAGACCCCTATCCAAGATGTAATAAAAATAGCCTTTAAAGTTGATTTGTCATCACTGAAAACAGGTTACTAAGAATTTAAAGTCCCTCACAGGCTTTTTGGAATACTCACTCCCATCTTCACCTCTGCTCTACCTGTTCTACTGCTCAAGTTTTGTTCTAGGAAAATCCCAAACCCCTTTTCCATTATTCTTTTACATCTCATCTTCCTCATTCTCAGATCCACGGAGCTGCTCTCAGCCTCGCCTTCCCCGTCTTCCCCCTCTGTACCAGGTCAATAGATATGTCTTAAATAACCTTCTCCAGAAGTCTTCACCGAGGCTTACATTAGGTCTTTCAGCAAAAGAGTCCCTCTGAAAGAGTTCAATGTAGATAAACTTCCACTTTTCGTGTTACCCTGTTCTACTTGGCCACTGGCTGGAAAAATCACCACCCCTAAGCTTGACACCGCCTTACTAGATTTTCACAAAATATGTGAACAAGGCCTCTGGCCTTGAGCTGGGGCTTCACAGAGATGGCTAGATTTCTAAGATAAAAAAGTTACCAATTGGGCTTCATGGTGACAGCTGGCAGGGAGAAAAAAAAGAGACAAAAAAGCTCTCCCTTTCCAAGGTGTCTTTGAAAAGTTAACTTGCCCAGAACAGAGGAACAAAAACAGAAACAAAAACTGATTTCTGTGAATTTCTACAGACTGTGAACTTCTGAGCCACTTCCCTTACATGTTGGGTACAAATTCTAAAACTACCGAAACTTGGGGTTCAGGGGATTAATTGATTACAACAGAAGCAATGCCCTCTAAATCCGGATGCAACCAAATAAGACTGTTTTCCTGTGTTTGGTGCTATCTTAGGTCCCTTTCCTTGCCCGTCCCTACAACAGTATAATTCTATACACTTTAACATTATTTATGTTTTCATAAAATGGTCAATATATGTGATTAATTATGTAATGATGCAGATGTTTTCCAGAGTTCTCTATCATGACTTAGGTTCATTTAAAGATCAAATAGGGGGCATACAACCCGGTTCCACTGGGAACCTGTATCCCTCACGTTAGCCATCCTACTAGAAATAATAGTTGCTGAAGGGGTGGGCTAGTCCATGAGAGACAACAAAGACACAATTAGAAGCAGAAATATGCCAAAGTTTAAAGACATTAAAAACCGACATCACAGCTTTACAGGAATTTTAACCTCTCTCTTTCTGAAGTTGTTTTACAAAGCAGGCGAGTGTTGGACATCCTCTTTATGAGAGAAAGGTGCCTTTTTGCTTGCATTGAGGGAAGAATGTTGTTTTTATGCCGACAATACTGGAGTTGTAAAAGAATCTATGAGTAAATTAAGAAAATGACTTGAAGAGCGTCAAAGAGAGACAGAGGCCCCAAAAGGGAGGTTTGAGTCTTGGTTCACATAGTGACCTGATTAACTACGCTTTTATCTGCCATGGCCGGTCCATTAAAAATCCTCATATTATTGCTAACTGTAGGACCCTGTTTGCTCAACCGTGTAGTTTCCTTTCTAAACCAAATCGAACCTGTTATTAATACTAACCATACACTGTTCTCTCAATCTAATTTTACAGAAGAGCAGGGACAGAATTGGTATTAAAATACAGAATTATAGAGGATCTTCCACCTGCTGAAAACCTCAAAGGTCCACGCAGAAATGATCCCTGGAGAAGATGTAGGCAAGTACGAAGGACCTGAGAGAGCAAAAGTCTTCCATGGCAAACAACCTGCTCAGGATGAAGGGATGTGTCTGAATCAGCCACTCTCTTCTTAAGGTAGAGAAGGTGGACCAAAGCAGGCATGTGTTGAGAGCTGCTCCTGCATGCCTATGGTTGACATACCACTCTGACCTGTGAAAGTGTCACAGGAAGTAGGAGCAGCCTCCTTCTCATGGTAACCTTGGAAGCAACTGTTAGGACAAAGTTGTTGCCAAGGCAGTGACATCATTCAGTTCCAAAAGGAAGTGACCACACCTAACTTCCTTGGTGATGGAACTCTCTGAACTTGGAATCCAGGAAGCCAGGCACCCAGAGACAGTCCCAGTCCCAGTCCCAGTGGTCAAACTTATTTTGATTTACCAAGGACAGACTCAGTCTTTCTTGGGACCTACTGATGTAAGGATGGCCAAATGCAAGGAAAGCTATGAAGAGGGGCCTTTCCTGAGAAAGCAGGCAGTGGCTCACCGCTGGCTCCTGACAACTTCACAGAGTTGGCCAAAAAGACCAGATTTGAGACAGAACAGGCTATTTCCAGGGAACATAGTAAGGCCCACCAGTCAGAGGACACTCCGGATAGTCACAGACCTACTTGGGGAACGGAGGTGCCTTTGTTGTGTGGGTGTGGGTTTGTGGTTTTGTCTCATGTTCTGAGAATAGGTATGAAAGGCAGTTTGTTTTGTTTGGAGTGAACTGTTTCTTGTAAATCGTTTGACAAGGCGAGAATTTCTATGTCTGTGTATCCCACTGTGTCCGTGGTTGTAGACATTAGAAAAGAGAATGCATCAATGAATATGTCCTGTCTAGTAGAAAGCTTCACAGCATTCATCCTGCCCTATTTATGAATGGACTGCAGCTTGCCTTATTGATGTGCAACACCTGCTATCTTCCTTAGTTCCTGTTTTATTCCTGAATTCTGGCCACTCTCCAGAATAGGTTCATGGTTTTCTGTTTAAGATATGTACAACCTCGAAGCTCTGTGACATGACCATGTACTGAAGGGAATGGTGAGCATCTCAGAAAACTCAGATATCAATGTGACCAGGAAAGTCTCAGTGGAGAAACCCTGCTTGGGGCCTTTTGTTTACCTATTCTTCTGTTGCGCTGAATGTCAGGAAGGTCTTTTCCTCAGTCCACCACTTTTTGAAGCCTGAAGAAAACAGTTTTCAAATGGAAATGAATGGGCATTACCTGTGGCTCTTTGCTTAATTGCTTTGGAAAGGATGTGTCTGAATCAGCCTATTTACCCTGTGTGAGGCTGTGACTTAGATTCTCAGCTCCTGATGGATCTAAAGAAAGATCCCATGTTTACATCCAAAAACAAAATGGCCAAAAGAGCAGTCCTGTGGATGAAGTCTCTCGCCTTCCTCTGTAACTTTCCTCACCTCCATCAAGTCAGATTAGGGATCCTTTGGGTCAAATCAGTTCTTCAAAGCCCTGCAGAGGCTAGCCCATATTTGCTTGGGTTTTCTCAAGACTCCAATTCACATAAAGAATCCAAACCCCACAGTCATTTGGCCTCAAATTGAAGAAGCGGAGCAGTATTAACGGGAGGCCTACTTAATCTCTCCTGGTTCACAAGAAGGGTGTCCAGGCCACCCTGAATTTAGGCAAATTAGGTGCAAGAGAGCTTATTTTGGACACGGTCTTGGGGTGTGCCCCTCATGGAAAACTCCAGACATAGGTTATTGTGAGTGTCTATATGGAAGAAGATGAGCGCCACGTTGGAGTGTTTTGGTTTAAATTGTGGTCATTTGGGTGGCGGTTGGAAGAGATGACTTGGTCCACATGTTCTTGAACTCTGGTGTGACTCCCTTAGAGTCTGAGTTCTGGAACTGACCTCAGAGAAGTATTGCCATAAATAGTGTTGAGATTTTAGGAAGCCAGGCATGAGTGTTGCCCTTGGAAACTGAGTTCTAGGCCGAGGGTGGCTTTCCACAGAGCACTGAGCCTCTCAGCCAGGATACCACAAATTTTATTCTGAAAGACTTGGCACCCATAGTTGAGAGTCAAAACTCATATGGACCTCACATTGTAGACCTAAATGGGCATAACATCATATGATCTTTTGGCCACTCTTTGGGAAGTCTTACCTGTGAGTGTTCTCCAGAGATTTCATTGAAATGAGCTTCCTAACCATTTAATGGTTCCTGAAAGAATTGAAACTCACAGTGCCTCCAACTTCATCCTTGAAAAATGGCTAGATAAATACCATGAAATTTTTGAATTTCCCATCACCAGGTGGCACTGGAAAACCTTTTGATGTCCTGTTGCTGATCATGAATATACCAGACAGTGCCTTGATTGACTGGGTTTCATGTAAATGGTGTAGAACAGAGATGCCAGTAAGTTGGACTCTGTTGAGTAGTAGGTTAGAGCAGTGGTGGGCAGGTATGTGATAAAACATCTGTGGTGGGGCCATGTGTATCTTCCATTGGCTTCAAATGCCTGTGACTGACATGGTGCAGCAAGCAGAACCTTCCATGTAAAGGCAAGTTGTTATTTGGAGAGGTTTCAGGACATTGTTCAGAATCAGGGTGCTATGGTTAAGGGGGCAAGATATGTGGGATAGGATCCTAGTTCTTGGATCCTCCTGCAAAACCTGACCCACCATACATGACAGAACTTCCTCTTGCACTGTGACCCAGTTGAACTCTTTGTATTTCGTGAAGCAAATACCAAACACCCAGTGCAGCAGGAAGAAACACCACGAAAATGGAAGATGACCATATGGCTTCACAGTGCACACTGGCACACATTTATCCCCCAGTGGCCACAGTTTACCTAAAAAGAGAATTCAGCACTGCTGCCTCATGTACATTGGGAAATAAGAAACCATGTCCTCCAGGTCTCATAGATCCAGACCAAGCTTTTATGGTCTCCCTAGAAAGGAAGCTAAAGCTCCTGACAACAACATATTTTTCAAGTGCCCAAACTCACAGGCAGTTTCTCTAGAAGTCTCTAGGCCAGCAGACCTCCATGTTTGTGGAGTTTTTACCCTGTCCCATACTTTTGGAAACTACTCCACCACTTCAAAGGTTGTGAGCTCCTGAGCATATTCCATTTAACATATTTATTCACAGATTTTCTAAATCTTCTCCTCTAATTGTGTCTTACTTGGGGTGAAGGAATTGTCAAGGCATTGTTCTGGATGAGAGTGGGAATAATTTTGTGTAGCACATATTTACATACACATTGGATTCATTGTTCAATTTTCCATTCGAAATGCTGAATCTTTGACACTAACCCATACCCTACTAGACTCTGACTACTAATTCTAATATGATGGAGAAAAGTAACCCAAACAGAATAGAAATACTAGCACTTCAGAGGAGGCATGGTGGATAGTTGGTTTGCCTTTTGCATGATAAAGGGTAGGAGTTATAAATCTTGTCAATTTTTTGTTGAAATAGTTCTGCATGTGTTTTTAAAGTTAACACATATGTGAATTCCTGTCTCCATTTTTCTGTAGCCTATTCAGCACATGTATTTTTATATACACATATAGAATCCTACCTGGTATCACACGTATATTCTTGAGAGGTGGCTATCTTGGCAGATACAAAGTGTGAGAAGAGATCACTCCTCATTAATGCTTTTGGAACTGAAAATTCAGACTATGAGTGAGCTTCTTAGTTGAAAAACATTATACATAAATCCATGTTCAGTAAAATTAATATTTTGGATCTGTGGATGATATATATTTCACAATGAATTTTAATTGGCATATATATTGCTACTATTTAATGTCTCTGTGTGTGTTTTGTGTGTGTGTGTGTGTATATATATATATATATATATATATATATATATATACTCTCTAGATTTTTCAAAATATAAAATATATGTCCTATTATACACTCCCTAAATTCATTCTTGTTCATGTATGTGGTTTTATATTAAACTTTTCATAAGATTATTTTAAAAATATTCATCCACCTGAAATACATATTTGTTTTCTAGTACTAAAAAGTTACTTCAGTGAATGGTGCAAACAAATCCTTATATTTTTACAGTAGCTGACCAACTTTAACATCAATGCAAGTAGATTCCTATGGAACATGATGTGTATTTTGATGTTCATTTTTATTAAACACTGGTACATTACTATTTCTGCAGTTTTTATACATTATAGAATATACATTTCATCCACAAGTTCACAAATTTAAAGAAATTTGTAACACATTCAATCACTTCCTGCTTCAGAACATATGTATTCCTCCTTGTTTTTGAGTGGTCATTTCATGAGATTTCTTTCCAAACACATTATTTTCGATTTCCATAATCAAATTTGAAGCAAAATTCACACACTCTTGGTGATAAACCACAACCGTAATATTACCATTAGATGTATTACTGGTTGGAATGAATGTGTGTATATCAATATATGATTCCTGTGTATTTTCAGATATCAATTCAATCCATAATTTAAAGTTGGAACAAGTTATATTATTTATTCGCAGTATGGTCTATTAATGCATTATCTCTATATTCATACATACATGGTACACCTATATGTACCCCCAATACTAATTTATACCCCTTCAAAATATTGCTCCAAGAAATGGTGCAAGAAATACTCATGTCACCTCATCAACATATACGTTTTATCACAGTAATATTCTGGCCACAAAATGCAAAGTCACACTTATGATTGTACCAAAGCCTAAATGGAATGTGAGTATGGATTATGAAAATCACCCATGTCCAGGTTGCCTAATGCTCTCAAATGTCAATCCTATTGGTGACTACATATTTGTTACTTCCTAAGATTATATATTCAATCTCAAGCCTGTTGAAAATGTCTTTTGCTATCACTCACTTTATATTTTGCCTGATTTCCTAATGTCTTTATTGATATCTGCTTTCCTACATATTTTCCCCAGTTCATCACTGTGACTGACTCTTCACATATGCTGACATTTACATTTTCTGTCTACCTGAAAACCTATTGCTAAAGAACTATTTGTCCAAATGCTATACTCACACTTTTTTATAATCCTACCAACTATCTTCCTAATCCTACCGACTCTCCCTCTTTGAATGGTTGTTCTCCTCAACATTCAATCATCCAAGGTATCAGATCTTATGTCATTGTGTATAGATTTATCTGAGACATCTGTGCAGAACATAATTAAAAGCTAAGTATCCCAATCAAGGACCCAATGCCCTTCTGGGCTTCAAATGTTACCGAGATTTCTGTTTTCATTCATATATTTCACCTATATAATCTTATAAATATTGCAGGTTCCCAATACCATTATTCATCCAGCAGAATGATCCTAAACCAAATCAAACCTGTTATTAACTGTAACCATACACTGTTCCCTCAATCTAACTTTACAGAAGAGCAGGGACAGAGTTGGTCTTACAATACAGGAATGTAGGAGATCTTCAACTTCCGGAGAACTTCAAAGGTCCATGCAGAAATGATCCCTAAAGAAGATGTAGGCAGCTATGATGGACCTGAGAGTGCGAAAGTCATCTTTCATGACAAAAAAAAAAACAGGTCAGGATGAAGGGGTGTGTCTGAAGCAGTCTCTCTCTTCTTAATGTAGAGAAGATGGACCAAACTAGGCTTGTGTGGAGAGCTGTTCCCGGGTGCCTATGGTTGATATTCCATTCTAACTTGTGAAAGTGTCATAGGAAGTAGGGGCAGGATCCATCTCATGGACCCTTGGAAGCAACTGTTAGGACAAAGTGGTTGCCAAGGCAGTGACCTCATTCAGTTCTAGACGAAGTGACCCATGTCACTTTCTTGTTGATGGAACACTCTGAACTTGGAATCCAGGAAGCCAGGCACCCTGAGGCAGTCCCAGTCTAAGTCCCAGTGGTCTCAAATTTTTGGATTTAAGAAGGATAGAGTAAGTCTTTCTTGGCAACTACTAAATTGAAGATGGACAAATGCCAGGAAAGCTCTGAAGAGGGGCTTTACCTGAGAAAACAGGCAGTGGCTCACCGCTGGCTCCTGATAACTTCACAGTTTTGGCCAAGAAGACCAGATCTGACATAGGACAGCCCATTTCGGGGAAACATAGTATGGCCCACCAGTCAGAGGACGCTCCGGATAGTCACAGACCTATTTGGGGAAAGAAGGTGCCTTTGTGGGTGTGTGTGTGTGTGTGTTTGTGTGTTTGTGATTTTGTCTCAAGTTTTGAGAATATGTAGGAAAGTCGGTTTGTTTGGTTTGGAGTGGACTGTTTCTAGTAAGTCCTTTGAGAAGGTGAGTGTTTCTATGTCTGGGTATCCCACTGTATTTGTGGTTGTAGACAATAGAAAATAGAATGCATCAATAGATGTGTCCTGTCTAGTAGAATTCTTCGCAGAATTCATCCTGTCCAATTTATGAATGGACTGCAGGTTACCTTATGGATGGGCAACACCTATTACCTTCCTACATTCCTGATATCTTCCGGATCTGGTCACTCTCCAATAGGCTCATGGTTTTGTGTTCAAGATATGTATCTCCTCCACAATCTGGGACATGGCCATGTACTGGATAGCTGAAGAGAATGGTGAATATCTCAGAAAACTCAGATATCAGTGTGACCAGGAAAGTCTCAGTGGAGAAAATCTGCTTTGGGATTTTGCTTACCTATTGTTCTGTTGCCCTGAATGAAAGGAAGGACTTTGCCTAAGGCCACACATTTCCAAAGCCTGAAAAAAACAGTTTTCAAATGGAAATAAATGGGCATCACCTGTGGCTCCTGGCTTAATTGCTTTGCAAAGGGATATGTCTGAATCAGCCTCTTAGTGCAGTGTGAGATTATCGCTTAGATTCTCAGCACCTGATGGATCTAAAGAAAGATCCCATGTGTGCATCCAAATCCAAAATGGCCAAAAGAGAAGTCATTGTGATGAAGTCTCTTGCATTCCTCTGTAAGGTTCCTTATCTCCATCAAGTGATAACAGGGATCTTTTGGTCAACTGAGTTCTTCAAGCCCTGCAGAGGCTAGCCCATAGGTGCTTGGGTTTTCTCATGACTGCAAATCACATAAAGAAACTATACCCGACAGTCTGTATGCCTCAAATTGGAAAAGCAGAACAGTATTAATGGCAGACCTCTTTGATCAGTCCTGGTTCACAGGAACGTTGTCCAGGAAACACTGACTTTAGACAAATGAAGGGCAAGGGAGCTTATTTTGACATTGTCTTGGGCTGTGTGCCTCATAAAAACTTCCAGCCAAGGTTATGATGAGTGACTATATGGAAGAAAATGAGGGCCATGTGGGAGTGTTTTGGTTTTAATTCTGGTCATTGGTGTGGCGGTTGGAAGAGATGACTGGGTCAACTGGGCTTGAACTCTGGTGTGTTTCCACTTAGAGACTGAGATCTGAAACTGATCTCAGAGAAGAATTGCCATGAATTGTGTTGGGATTTTAGGAGGCCACGCATGAGAGTCGCCCTTGGAACCTGAGATCTAGGACCAGGGTGGCTTTCCACAAAGAACTGGGAATCTCAGCCTGGATATCACATGATTTTATTCTGAAAGACTTGGCAGCCATAGTTGAGAGTCAAAAGACATAGGACCTCACATTGTAGATCTCAATGGTCCTGGCTTCAAGTGACCTTTTGTCCACTCTTTGGAAAGCCTTGCCTGTGAGAGTTCTCTAGAATTTTCTTTGAAATGAACTTTCTCAACATTTAATGGTTCCTGAATAATTGTGCATCCAACGTCATCCTTGAAAAATGGCTAGATAAATACCACGAAATTTTTGAATTTTCCATGACCAGGTGGAACTGCAGAAACTTTCGATGTCCTGTTGCTTACCATGAATGTACCAGACAGTGCCTTGATTGACAGGGTTTCATGAAAATTGTTTAGAACAGAGATGCCAGTATTTTGGAGCCTGCTGAGTAGCGGGCCTAGAGCAGTGGTGGACAGGTGTGTGATAAAACATCATGGTGGGGCCATTTGAATCTGCCATTGGCTTCCAAATGGCTTGTAACTGACAGAGTGCAGACATCAGACCCTTATATGTAAAGGCATCTTGTTATATGGCGTAGTTTCAGGGCAATGTTCAGAATCAGGTTGCTATGGACAAGGGGGCAATCTTTGAGAGATAGAAGCCTGGTTGGTGAATTTTCTTGCAGACCCTGACCCACCACACGTGACAGAAATACCTCAAGCACTGTTTCCCAGTTGAACTCCTTGTATTTTGTGAAGCATGAACCAAACTCCAAGTGCAGCAGCAAGAAACACCATGAAAAGTGGAGGATGACCAAATTGTTTCACAGTCCACACAGGGAGACACAGTTTACCTACAAAGAGAGAATTGAGCACTGCTGCCTCGTGTTCATTGGAAAATAGGAAACGATGTCCTCCAGGTCACATAGATGAAGACCCAGCTTTGAGGGTCTCACTACAAAGAAAGCTTAACTCCTGACAACAACCTATATTTCAGTGCCCAACTTCACTGGCAGTTTCTCAAAAAGTTTTAGGCAAGCAGAGCTTCATGTTTGTGGAGTGTGTACCCTCTCCTTACTTTTGGAAACTCCTATACCACCTCCAAGTTTGTGCACTCCTGAGCATTTTCGATTCCAGAAATGTAATCACAGATTTTGTAACTCTTCTACTCTAATTGTGTCTTCCTTGGGGTGAAGGTATGACAAGGCATTGTTCTGGATGAGAGTTGGAAGATTAATTTTTTTTTTCCATTTGAAATTCTGAATCCCTGACACTAACCCATATTCTACTAGACTCTGACTACTAATCCTAATATGATGGAAGAAAGTAACCCAAACAGTACATAAATACTTGCAGTTCAGAGTTGGACTTGCTTTTTGCATGATAAAGGGTAGGTGTTATAAATCTATTCAATATTTAATTGAAATAGTTCTCAATGTGTTTTTAAAATTAACAAATATGTGAATTATGGTCTCCCATTCTCTGGAGCCTATTCAGCACATGTATTTTTATATGCACAAATAGAATCATACAAGGTATCACACGTACATCCTTGTAAGATATATGACTTAGCAGATACAAAATGTGAGAAGTGATCACTCCTCCTAAACGCTGTTGGAACTGAAAATTCAACCTATGGGTGAGCTTCCCAGTGGAACAACATTATACATAAACCCATGTTCACTAAAATGAATGTTTTTGCATCTTTATGATATATATTTCATGATGAATTTTGATTGGCATATATATTGCTACTTTTTAAAGTCTGTGTTTGTGTGTGTGTGTGTATATATATATATATATATATATATATATATATATATATATATATACTCTCCATATTTTTAAAAATATGAAATATATGTGTCTTATATACACTCCCTAAATTCATTCATGTTCATGTATGTGGATTAATAATCAACTTTTCACAAGATTATTCTTAGAAATATTCATCCACCCGAAATACATATTTGTTTCCTAGTACTGAAAACTAACTTCAGTAAAAGGTGCATACAAATCCTAATATGTGTACATTAACTGACCCAGTTTAACATCAATGCATGTAGGTTCCTATGGGACATGATGTGTATTTTGACGTTAATTTTTATTCCACACTGGTACATTACTATTTCTTCAGTTTATGCACATCATAGTATATATATTTTATGCACTAGTTAGCAAATTTATAGGCATTTGTTTCACTTTCAATCACTTACTGCTCCAGAACACATGTATTCCTCTATGTCTCTTGACTGGTCTATTCATGAGACTTTTTTCCAAATATATTATTTTCTATTTCCATAATCAATTTTGAACCAAAACTCACACACCCTTCATGATAAACCGTAACCCTAAGATGATCGTTAGATATATAACTGGTTGGAATGAATGATTGCATATCAATATAAAATTTCTTATAAATTTTCAGATATTTATTCAATTCATTATGTAAAGTGGATCCAGTTATATTATTTATTCACAGTATGGTCTATTCATGCATTATGTCTATATTCATAGAAACTGTGTACACCTATTTGTACCCCCATACTAATTTGTAAGTCTTCAAAATATTGCTCACAGAATTGGTGGAAGAAATACTATTGTCACCTGATCTACATACACATTTTATTACAGAAATATTCTGCACACAAAAAGCATAGGTCACACTTACAATTGTACCAAAGCGTAAATGGAAAGTGAGCATGGATTAGTAAAAACATCCATGTCCAGGTTGCCTAATGCTCTCAAATATCAATTCTATTTTTGACTACATATTTGTTTCTTCCTAAGATTATATATTCAACTTCAAAACTGTTGAAAATGTCTAACCCTATCACACAATTTATACTTTGCTTGATTTCCTAATGTCTCTATTGATATCTGATTTCCTATATTTTTCCCCAGTTCATCATTGTGACTGACTCTTCACATGTGCTTACATTTACATATACTCTCTACCCTAAATTCTATTGCTAAAGAACTTTTGGTCCAAATCCTATACTCACTCTTTTTTCTAAACCTACCAACTACCTTCCTAATACTGCGGACTATCGGTTTTTGACTGGATGTTCTCTTCAACATTCAATATCCAAGGTACAAGGTCCGATGCCAGTGTATATTGATTTATCTGAGACATCTGTGCTGCACATTACTCAAAGCTAAGTATCCCACTCAAGTCCCCAATGCCCTTCTGGGCTTCAAATCTTACCTAGATTTCTGCTTTCATACTTATGTTTCACATATATACTCTTGTAAACATCGCATTTTGCCAATACCATTATTCATCCCGCAGAATTATTTGTAACCCAAATTGAACAAGTTATTAACCCTAACCATACACTGTTCCCTCAGTATAACTTACTTAAGAGCAGGGACAGTGTGGGTCTTACAATATAGGAATGTAGATGATCTTCCACCTGCTGAGAACATCAAAGATCCATGGAGAAATGATCCTTGCAGAAGATATAGGCAGCTATGTAGGACCTGAGAGAGCAATAGTCATCTTCCATGAAAAACAACCTGGTCAGGATTAATTGATGGTCTGAATCAGCCTCTCTCTTCTTAATAAAGAGAAGATGGACTGAACCAGGCCTCTGTGGAGATCTGTTCCCTGGTGCCTATGGTTGATATACCATTCTAACTTCTGAATGTGTCACAGGATGTTGGGGCAGCCTCCATCTCATGGGAACCCTGGAAGCAACTGTTAGCACAAAGTGGTTACCAAGGCAGTGAGCATATTCTGTTCCTAAAAGAAGTGACCTCACTTCACTTCCTTGGTGATGGAATTCTCTGAACCTGGGATCCAGGAAGGAAGGCACGCAGAGCCAGTCCCACTCCCAGTTCCAGTGGGCTAACTTGTTTGCTTTTCCCAAAGACATAGTCAGTCTTTCTTGGTACCCACTGATGTGAGGATGGCCAAATGCCAGCAGAGCTCTGAAGAGGGGCCTTTCCTGAGTAAGCAGGTAGTGGCTCACCGTTGGCTCCTGACAACTTCACAGAGTTGGCCAAGGAGACCAGATCTGAAACAGGACAGGCCATTTTGGGGGAACATAATATGGCCCACCATTCAGAAGACACTCCGGATAGTCACAGACCTATTTGGGGGAAGGAAGTGCCTTTGCCGTTGTAGGTGTGAGTTTGTGGTTTTTTCTCATGTTCTGAGAATAGGTAGGAAAGGTGGTTTGTTTGGTTTGGAGTGGACTGTTTCTAGTAAGTCTTTTGACATGGTGAGTGTTTCTAAGTCTGTGTATCCCACTGTATCCGTGGTTGTAGACATTAGAAAAGAGAATGCATCAATGGAAGTGTTGTCTCTAGTTGAAAGCTTCCCCGCATTCATACTGCCCAATTAATGAATGGACTGCAGCTTGCCTTATGGATGGGCAACATCTATTATCTTCTAAAGTTCCTGTTTTCTTCGTGAATTCTGGCCACTCTCCAGAATAGACTCATGGTTTTGTTTCCCAAATATGTAACACCACAAGGTTCTGTGACATGGCCATGTACTGGATAGCTGAAGGGAATGGGAGCATCTAAGAAAACTCAGATTTCAGTGTGACCAGTAAAGTCTCAGTGGAGAAACCCTTCTTTGGGCCATTTGCTTACTTCTATTTCTATTACCCTGAATGTCAGGAAGGTCTTTGCCTCAGGCCACCCCTTTGTGTAGCCTGAAGAAAACTGTTTTCATATGGAAATGTATGGACATCACCAGTGGCTCTTTGCTTAATTGATTTGGATTGGGATGTGTCTGAATCAGCCTCTTGTCCTTGTATGAGGTTGTGGCTTAGATTCTCAGCACCTGATGGATCTAAAGAAAGATCCCATGTGTTTCCAAAACTAAAATGGCCAAAAGAGCAGTCATTGTGGGTGAATATTTTTTCCCTCTTGTTTTAGGTTCCTGACCTCCATCAAGTGAGAATAGGGATCCTTTGGGTCAAATGAGTTCTTGAAATCCCTGCAGAGGCTAGCCCATATTTGCTTGGGTTTTCTCATGACTCCAAATCACATAAAAAATCTATACCCTACAGCCAGTAGGCCTCAAATTGGAGAAGTGGAACACTTTAACAGCAGGAATATTTGATCATTCCTGGTTCACAGAAAGAGTGTCCAGGCCATCATGATTTTAGGCAAATGAGGGGCAAGTGAGCTTATTTGGACACTACTTTGGGCTCATAGAAACCTCCAGCTAGAGGTTATGATGAGTGTCTACATGGAAGAAGATGATGGCCCTGTGGGAGTGTTTTGATTTTAATTGTGGTCATTTTTTGGCGGATGGAAGGGATGACTGGGTCCACCTGGGCTTGAACTCTGGTGTGATTCCCCTTAGAGACTGAGTTCTGAAACTGACCTCAGAGAAGTATTGCCATGAATTGTGTTGGGATTTTAGGAGGCCACGCATGAGACTCACTCTTGGAAACTGAGATCTAGGCCCAGGGTGGTTTCCACAGAGGCCTGAGAAACTCAGCCAGGATATCACATGATTTTATTCTGAAAGACTTAGCAGCCATATTTGAGAGTCAAAACACACATGGACCTCACATTGTAGATGTCAATTGGCCTGGCTTTAGGAGACCTTTTGGCAACTGTTTGAGAAGCATTGACTGTGAGAGTTCTCCAGAGCTTTCATTGAAATGAACTTTCTCAACTCTTAATGGTTCCTGAATGAATTGAAACCCACAGTGCCTCTAACTTCACCCTTGAAAAATTGCTAGATAAATACCATGAAATTTTTGAAATTCCCATGACCAGGTGGCACTGCAGAAACTTTTGATGTCCTGTTGCTGATCATGTGTATACCAGACAGTGCCTTGTTTTTGACTGGGTTTCATGAAAATCCTGTAGAACAAGAGAAGCCAGTAATTTGGAGCCTGCTGAGTAGGGGGCCTAGAGCAGTGTTGTGCAGGTGTGTGATAAAACATCATGGTGGGGCCATGTGAATCTGCCATTGGCTTCCAAATGGCTTGTGACTGATATAGTGCAGACATCAGACCCTTATATGTAAAGTCATCTTGTTAAATGGAGAGTTTTCAGGGCAATATTCAGAATCAGGTTGCTATGGTTATTGGGGCAAGCTATGTGGGATAGAAGCCTGGTTGGTGCATTCTCCTGCAGACCCTGACCCACCACACGTGACAGAACTCTCTCCAGCACTGTATCCCAGATGAACTTTTTATGTTTTGTGAAGCAAATACCAAATTCCCAGTGCAGCAGCAAGAAATACCACGAAAAGTGGAGGATGACCAAATGTCTTCACAGTCCCCACCGGGAGACACTTAGCTTCCAATGGACACAGTTTAGCTACAAAGAGAGAATTGAGCACTGCTGCCTCATGTTCATTGGAATATAAGAAATCATGTCTTTCGGTCACATAGATGCAGACGCAGCTTTGATGGTCTCACTACAAAGTAAGCTAAAGCTCATGACAACAACATATATTTCAAGTGCCCAACCTCAGAAGCCGTTTCCCAAGAATTCTTAGGCCAGCAGAGCTCCTTGTTTGTAGAGTGTTTACCCTGTCCTTTACTTTTGGAAACTCCTCTACCACCTCCAAGGTTGTGAACTCCCGAGCATATTCCATTCCATATTTGTATTCATAGATTTTCACACTTTTCTACTCTAATTGTGTTTTACTTGGGGCGTAGGTAATGTCAAGGCATTGTTCTGGATGTGAGTGGGAAGATTTTTGTGTAGCACATATTTACATACACATTGGATTCATTTTTCAATTTCCATTTGAAATACTGAATCCCTGACACTATAACCCATACCCTACTAGTCTCTGACTAATAATCCTAATATGATGGTGAAAAATAAGCCAAAAAGAGAAGAAACACAAGCAGTTCAGAGGACGCATGGTGTATAGTTGGAATTGCCTTTTGCATTATATAATGTAGGAGTTATAAGTCTAGTCAATTTTTTGATGAAATAGTTCTACATGTGTTTTTAAAATTAGCAAATATGTGAATCCCTATCTCCCTTTCTCTGTAGCCTATTCAGCACATGTATGTTTATATGCACATATAGAATTCTACCTGATATCACTCGTATACACTTGTGAGGTGGCTGAATTGGTAGATGCAAATTGAGAGAAGAGATCACTCCTCCTAAACGCTGTTGGAACTGAAAATTCAACCTATGGGTGAGCTTCCTAGTTGAAAAACATTATACATGAATCCATGTTCAGTAAAATGAATATTTTTATCTGTGGATTATATACATTTCATGATGAATTTCTATTGGCATATATATTGCTACTTTTTTTTCTTTTATTGGTTGCTCAAAACATTACAAAGCTCTTGAATATCATATTTCATACATTAGATTCAAGTGGGTTATGAACTCCCATTTTTACTCCAAATACAGATTGCAGAATCACATCAGTTACACATCCATATTTTTACATAATGCCCTATTAGTTACTGTTGTATTCTGCTACCTTTCCTATACTCTACTATCCCCACTCCCCTCTCTTCCCATCTTCTCTCTCTACCATACCTACTCTAAATCATTTCTCTCCTTGTTTATTTTCCCACAACCTCTTATATGTAATTTTGTGTAACAATAAGTGTCTCTCTCCATTACCATGCAATTTCCCTCTTCTCTCCCTTTCCCTCCCACCTCATGTTTCTGCTTAATGTTAATCTTTTCTTCTTGCTCTTCCTCCCTGCTCTGTTCTTAGGTGCTCTCATTATATCAAACAAGACATTTGGCATTTGTTTTTTAGGGATTGGCTAGCTTCACTAACCATAATCTGCTCAGTGCCATGCATTTCCCTGCAAATTCCAAGATTTGGTCATTTTTTAGTCCTGCGTAATTCTCCATAGTATATAAAAGTCACATTTTTTTATCCATTCATCTATTGAAGGGCATCTGGGTTGGTTCCACAGTGTAGCAATTATGAATTGTGCTGCTATGAAAATCGATGTGGCAGTATCCCTGTAGTACGCTCTTTTAAGGTCTTCAGGGAATAGTCCGAGAAGGGCAATAGCTGGATCAAATGGTGCTTCCATTCCCAGATTTTCCAGGAATCTCCATACTGCTTTCCAAATTGGCCGCACCAGTTTTCAGTCCCACCAGCAATGTACAAGAGTACCCTTTTCCCCACATCCTCGCCAGCACTTGTTGTTGTTTGACTTCATTATGGCTGCCAATCTCACTGGATTGAGATGGTATTTTAGGGTGGTTTTTATTTGCATTTCTCTTACTGCTAGAAATGGAGAGCATTTTTTCATGTACTTGTTAATTGATTCTATGTCCTCCTCTGAGAAGTTTCTGTTCAGGTCCTTGGCCCATTGGGTTATTGGTTATCTTATTGTCTAATTTTCTGAGTTCTTTGTATACTTTGTATACTCTGGGTATTAGGGCTCCATGTGAAGGGTGAGGACTAAAAATTTGTTCCCATGATGTAGGCTCCATATTTACCTCTCTTATTGTTTCTCTCTTTAAGAAAAAAAAATCAGTTTAAGTAAGTCCCATTTGTTGATTCTTATTATTAACTCTTGTTCTATGGGTGTCCTATTAAGGAATTTGGAGCCTGACCACACAATATGTAGATGGGAGCAAACTTTTTATTCTATCAGACGCAGAGACTCTGATTTGAATCTAGCTCCTTGATCCACATTGAGT
The DNA here is from genome assembly GCF_048772815.1 of Callospermophilus lateralis. Taxonomy (NCBI): domain Eukaryota; kingdom Metazoa; phylum Chordata; class Mammalia; order Rodentia; family Sciuridae; genus Callospermophilus; species Callospermophilus lateralis. The sequence goes on along the minus strand of NW_027513208.1, from coordinate 1,820,158 downwards.
TAACTTTTGTGCATGGCGAGAGGAGGGGATTCAGTTTCATTTTGTGGCATATGGATTTCCAGTTTACCCAACTCCATTTTATGAAGATGCTATCCTTCCTCCATTGCAGGCCATTAGCTTCTTTATCAAATATAAGACAGTTGTAGATTTTTGGATTAGTCTCTGTGTCCTCCATTCTGTACCATTGGTCCACCCGCCTGTTTTGGTACCAGTACCATGCTGTTTTTGTTATGAATGCTCTGTAATATAGTTTGAAATCTGGTATCACTATACTGCCTGATTCACACTTCCTGCTTAGAATTGCTTTTGCTATTCTGGGTCTTTTATTTTTCCATTTGAATTTCATGATTGCTTTATCTATTTCTACAAAAAAAAAATCCTTTGGGATTTTGATTGGCATTGTATTAAACCTATAGAGAACTTTTGGTAATATAGCAATTTTGATGATGTTAGTTCTGCCTATCCATGAACAGGGTATATTTTTCCATCTTCTAAGATATTATTCTATTTCTCTTTTTAAGGTTCTGTAGTTTGCATTATATAAATCTTTCACCTCTTTTGTTAGGTTGATTCCCAAGTATTTAATTATTTTGAGGAAATTGGGAATGCAGTGTTTTGACTCATTTTTGTTTCAGAAGTTTTGTCGCTGATATACAGAAATGCCTTTGATTTATGCATGTTGATTTTATATCCTGCCACATTGCTGCATTCATTTATTAGTTCTAGTAGTTTTTTCTGTAGACCTTTTTGGGTCTTCTATGTATAGAATCATGTCATCTACAAATAGTGATAATTTACGTTCTTCTTTTCCTATTTTTATGCCTTTAATGTCTTTCATCTCTCTAATTGCTCTGGCCAGTTTTTCGAGAACTATATTGAATAGAAGTGGTGATAGAGGATATCCCTGCCTTGTTCCAGATTTTAAAGTGAATGCCTTCAATTTTTCTCCATTCAGAATGATGCTAGCCTGAGGCTAAACATAGTTATCTTTTACAATGTCGAGGTAAGTTCCTGTTATCCCTAGTTTTTAAAATGTTTTGAACATAAAGGAATGCTCTACTTTGTTGAATGGTTTTTCTGCGTCTATCAAGATGATCATATGGTTCTTATCTTTAAGTCTATTGATGTTGTGAATAACATTTATTGATTTCCATATATTGAAGCCTCCTTGCATCCCAGGGATGAATTCAAGTTGATCATGGTGCACAATTTTTTTGATGTGCCTTTGTATCCAATTCGCCAGAATTTTAATGAGGATTTTTGCATCTAGGTTCATCAGAGATATTGGTCTGTAGTTTTCTTTCTTTGAGGTGTCTTTGTCTGGTTTCAGAATCTGGGTGATGTTGGCCTCATAGAATGAATTTGGCAGAGCTTCCAGTTTTTCTATTTCCTGAATAACTTGAAAAGTATTGGTATTAATTCTTCTTTAAAGGTTTTGTAAAACTCTGCTGTATACCCATCCGGTCCTGGGCTTTTCTTGGTTGGTAGTCTTTTGATTGCTTCTTCTACTTCATCCATTGATATTGGTCAGTTTAAATTGTGTGTTTCCTCCTGACTCACTCTGGTCAAATCATATGACTTAAGAAATTTATCGATGTCTTCACTATTTTCTATTTTATTGGAATACAGTTTTTCAAAATAATTTCTAATTTTCTTCTGTATTTATGTAGCATCTGTTGTGATATTGCCTTTTTCATCCCGTATGTTAGTAATTTGAGTTCTCTCTCTTCTCTTCGTTAGCATGGCTAAGGGTCTGTCGATCTTATTTATCTTTTTGAAGAAGCACCTTTTAGTTTTGTTAATTTTTTCAATAGTTTCTTTTGTTTCAATTTCGCTATGATTTTAATTATTTCTTTCCTTCTGCTACATTTTCTGTTGTTTTGCTCTTCTTCTTCTAGGGCTTTGAGATGAAGTGTGAGCTCATTTGTTTGTTTGTTTGTTTTTTCTATTTTGAGGAATGACCTCCAGGCGATGAATTTACCTCTTAAAACTTCTTTTCATTGTGTCCCATAGAATCTGATATGTTGTGTCTGTATTTTCATTTATCTCTAAGAATTTTTTGATTTCCTCCTTTATGTCTTCTGTAACCCATTGATCATTCAGTAACATATTCTTCATTTTGCATGTGATGTATGATTTTTTCTTCCTTCTTTATCATTGGTTTCCAGGTTCATTCCATTATGATCACAAAAAATTCATGGTATTATCTCCACCCCTTTATATTTACTGAGGGTTGCCCTATGGCATAACATATGGTCTATTTTTGAGAAGGATCCATGTGCTGGTGAGAAAAAAGAATATCCACTTGATGATGGTTGATATATTCTATATATGTCAGTTAAGTATAGGGTATTGATTGTGATATTGAGTTCTATAGTTTCTTTATTCAACTTTTTTTTGGAGGATCTATCCAATGGTGAGAGAGGTGAGTTGAAGTCACCCATAATTATTGTATTGTGGTCTATTTGCTTCTTGAACTTGAGGATAAATTGTTTTATGAACGTCGCAGCACCATTATTTGCTGCGTGAATATTGATAATTGTTATGTCTTGTCGGTGAATGGTTTCTTTTAACAGTATATAAAGTCCTTCCTTATCCCTTTGATTAAATTAGTCTTGAGGTCGATTTTATTCGATAGGAGGATGGCCACCCCTGCTTGCTTACGAGGACCATGTGCATGGTATAAATTTTCCCAATCTTTCACCTTCAGCCTGTGTATGTCTTTTCCATTCAGATGTGTCCATTGGAGGCAACATATTGTTGGATTTGTTTTTTTTTATTTCAAGTTACAAGCCAATGTCACTTTATTCGAGAGTTTAAGCCATTATCATTTAGAGTTACTATTGATATATGGTTTGTACTGCCACCGATGTTTTTTATATACATTTTTTTTTAATTAGTTTGATTCTCCATGATTTGCTTTTCCCCTTCCCTCTGTCATTACTGAGGCACTTCTCACTGATGGTTTTCGTTGTTGATTTTCATTTCTTCCTCGTGTAGTGTTTTGCTCAAGATGCTTTGCAATGCTGGTTATCTGGCTGAAATTCTTTTAGCTTTTGTTTATCATGAAATATATTTATCTCATTGTCTTATCTTAAGCTTAATTTTGCTGGATACATAATTCTTGGTTGGCATCCATTGTCTTTCAGTGTTTGAAGTACGTTGTTCCAGGATCTTCTCACTTCCAGCGTCTATGATGAAAAATCCATTGTTAACTTTTTGGTTTACCCCTGATTGTAATGATTGTAATCTGCCTCCTTTCTCTGGTAGCTTTTAATATTTTCTCTTTGTTCTGTATATTGGATATCTTTATAACAATGTGTCTTGGCATTGGTCTACTGTGATTTTGTGTGCTCGGTGTCCTGTAAGCATCTACAATTTGTTTATCCGTTTCCATTTTTATTTCTGGAAAGTTTTCTGTAATTATTTCATTCACCAGGTTTCTCATTCCCTTGGTTTTAATCTCTGTACCTTCCTCTATCCATATGACTCATTAGTTTGTTTTTTTTTTTTATGTTATCCCATATCTTTTGAATGTTTTCTCATAATTTTTTACAGCATTTCTTTGTTGGCTAGACGTTTTTCAAGATGATATATTTTGTCTTCATTATCTGACATTCTGTCTTCTACTTGCTCTACTCTGTTAGTGATACTCTCAATTGAGTTTTTAATTTGGTTTATCATTTCCTTGATTTCTAGTATTATTGTTTGATTTTTCTAATAATCTCTATCTCCTGATAAAGATCCTTAATTTCTCATTTTAACTGTTTATGTATTTCATTTTCAATGCGTTTTATCACTGTTTGTTTTTGCTGTCTCGTATCCTCTTTAAGGTTCCCATCCATCTGTCTAAGGTATTACTTGAGTTCTTTATATGACCATTTTTCTGATGACTCTAGGTGCTCTTGAATATTTAGGCTGTCCTTCATTGTTCGTACTCCTTTTCTTCCTTGTTTTTATATGCTGCTCATGTTACTTCTTCTTCTGTTTGACTACTGAGTTACTGCTTACTCTTATAAATTTATTTGATGCTTGGGAGGAAAGATATTAGAAGGGAAGGGAGAAGTCACTAAAGAGAATGAGAGTAGGCAGGTAGAATTCAAGGAAGGGGGAATAAGAAAAATGAAAAGAAATGAAAAGACAAAAGAAAAAAATAGAAAATAAAGAAAGAAAGTTTTAAGTAATGATGATGATTAAAAAATTGAAAATTAAAATTTAAAATAATAATAATAATAATAAAATAAAAAAATTAAAAAATAAAAACATTTAAAAAAGTTAAAGAACAACAATAACAAAAATGAAAATTAAAGAAAAAAATACAAATAAAAAAATAATAATAATACATGCAGTCCTAGAGTTCAAATAACTTCTCTTCCAGTAGGTGGAGCTGTGCGCACTGGGCCAAGCTTCTCCTCTCAATAAGTGAGAACCAATCACTGTGCAGCAGCTCTTCCTCCCAGACTGGGCGGGTCTCCAATTCTGAGTGCCTAGGGCTTTCTCTTGTGCTTCCTCAAGCCAGGCACCACTCACCTGTGATGCTCACCACAATACTGGTTACAAGCCAGGCCTCTGCTCCTGGTAGCCCTGTTTCCATGAACGCCTGGGCACACTCTCCTTGTTTGCCTTCCTCAGACCCTAAGTTTGTAGAGCTTGGGGCTGAGAACCTCCAGCGAATTTGCTTGCCCTTCAGGAGCCATGGCCCCGGTAGGTGGTGTAAGAGACCTCAATTGTCAGCACTGGTGGGAGCGGTAGCAGGCAATTCCACGCCGCGAGTCCCGAGCCAATCTTGATTCCCTAGGTCTGGGTATCGCGCTCCTTGGAGAGCTGGGAGGGGCCACTACGGCAGAGGTGGGAAGGGCCCTTGAGGTTTCCCTGCGTTGTTGAGAGAGATGGCAATGGGATTACACACTTGTCGCGCTGGTTTCAATGAAGTTATCTCCTCCGCCTGTGACGTCAGTTCTCTGCCATGGTGGTATCCCATTCAAATGGTGACCGTTCGTTCCCTTTGCTGGGTGACCAATGCAACAGGTGGGTCCTGACTATCTCTCCCAAGCCCCATTTCAATCCTGTGGCCACTGCCTATGAAGGCTCAGTTGGCTTTTAACTCTCAATTCAGAAAGCCCGACCAGTTATTTCAGCGGGAATGTTAGTGCTGAGTCACAAAAACCAGACGAATCTAAGCTTGAATGCAGCCAATCCGGGCTTTGTGTGTGTTCTGAGGGGCCCAGACTGTTCACTCCAGATTCACAACAGGTCAATATTGCCTAGTGATTCTGAGCAAACAGCATTTACACAGTTTACGACTCCCTATGCCCGCGCAGCTGAAGAGATCAGAGACTTGATTTCTCCATGCCTGCCTTCATAATGGATCTCCTGTATTGCTACTTTTTAATATCTGTGCTTTTGCGTGTGTGTGTGTATATATATAGATAGATTTTTAAAAATATGAAATATATGTGTCTTATTATGCACTCCCTAAATTCATTCATATTCATATCTGTGGATTTATAATCAACTTTCCACAAGATTATTTTCAGAAATAATCATCCACCTGAAATACATATTGTTTCCTAGTACTGAAAACTAAATTCAGTGAATGGTGCATACAAACCCTAATATTTCTACAGTTACTTAGCCAGTTTAAAATCAATGCAAGTTGATTTCTAGGGGACATGATGTGTATTTTGACTCTCATTTTTATTCAACACTTGTACGTTACTATTTCTTCAGTTTTTGCACATCATCGGATATATATTTCAGTCACAAATTAGAAAATTTATAGGCATTTGTTTCACGATCAATCACTTCCTGATTCAGAACATATGTATCCCTCCATGTTTCTTGACTGGTCTTTTCATGAGACTTCTTTCCAAACACATTATTTTTGTTTAACATCATCACGTATAAAGCAAAACTCAAACACCATTCTTCATAAACCATAATCCTAATATTACCATTAGATATATAACTGGTTGGAATGAATGATTGTATATCAATATAAGATTTCTTATATATTTTCACATATCAATTCAATCCATTATTTAAAGTGGAATCAGTTACATTTTTTATTCATAGTATGGTCTATTCATGCATTATCTCTATATTAATAGACACAGGGTACACCTCTTTGTACCCCTAATACTAATGTATACGTCTTCAAAATATTGCCCCCCAAAATGGTGAAAGAAATACTCATGTCACCTGATCTACATATACATTTTATCACAGTAATATTCTGAACAAAAAAAACATAAAAATGTAACACTTATGATTGTACAAAAGCCTAAAAGGAAAGTGAACGTGGATAACTAATAACATCCATGTCCAGGTTGCCTAATGCTCTCAAATGTCATTCCCATTCGTGACGACATATTTGTTTTTTCCTATGATTATGTATTCAAACTCAACCCTGTTGAAAATATCTAATCCTATGACTCACTTTATACTTTGCCTGATTTCGTAATGTCTCTATTGACACCTGCTTTCCTACACATTTTCCCCAGTTCATCATTGTGACTAACTCTTCACATGTGCTGACATTTACATTCACTCTCCCAATGAAACCCTATTGCTAAAGAAGCTTTTTATTCGAAATCATATACTCACTCTTCTTCCTAAACCTACTGACTATCTTCCTAATCCTACTGACTATCCCTTTTTGACTGGATGTTCTCTTCTACATTCAATCATCCAAGGTACAAGGTCCTATGCCACTGTATTTCGATTTAACTGAGACAATTGTACAGAACATAATTCAACACTAAGTATCCAAATCAAGGGCTCAATGCCCTTCTGGGCTTCAAATCCTTCTTAGATTCCCGTTTTCATACATATATTTCACCTATATATTCTTATAAATATCGCAGGTTCCCAATCTCATTATTCATCCTGCAGAATGTTTCCTAACCCAAATCGAACATATTATTAACCCTAACCATACACTAACTTTGCAGGAGAGCAGGAACAGTGTGTGTATTAAACTACAGGAATCTAGGGGATGTTCACCTGCTGAGAAACTCAAATGTTCATGCAGAAGTGATCCCTGGTGAAGATGAAGGCAGCTATGAATTACCTCAGAAAGCAAAAGTCATCTTCCATGGCAATCATCCTGGTCAGGATGAAGGGTTGTGTCTGAATCAATCTCTCTCTTCTTAATGTATAGAACATGGACCAAACCAGTCCTGTGTGGAAGCTGTTCCCGGGTGCTTACGGTTGATATAACATTCTAACTAGAGAAAGTGTCCCATGAAAATCAGGGCAGCCTCCACCTCATAGTATTTTGGAAGCAACTGTTAGGACAAAGTGGTTGCCAAGGCAGTGACATAATTCAGATCCTGAAGGAAGTGATCTCACCTCACTTCCGTGGTGATGGAACTCTCTGAACTTGAAATCCAGGAAGCCAGGCACCCAGAGACAGTCTCTGTCCTAGTCCCAGTGGTCTGACATGTTTGGATTTACCAAGGATAGAGTCAGTCTTTCTTGGTACCTACAGATGTGAGGAAGGCCAAATGCCAGGAAACCTCTGAAGAGGGGCTTTTCCTGAGAAGGCAGGTAGTGCCTCACCGCTGGCTCTTGAGAACTTCACAGAGTTGGCCAAGCAGACATGATCTGAGACAGGAGAGGTCATTTTGGAGGAACATAGTATGGCTCACCAGTCAGAGGATACTCCGGGGAGTCACAGACCTACTAGGGGGAAGGAGGTGCCTTTGTGGGTGTGGGTGTGAGTTTGTGGTTTTGTCTCATGTTCTGAGGATAGGTAGGAAAGGCGGTTTGTTTGGTATGGAGTGGAATATTTGTATTAAGTCCTTTGACAAGGCGAGTGTTCCTATGTGTGTGTGTATCCCACTGAGTCCATTGTTGTAGACATTAGAAAAGACAATGCATCAATGGATGTGTTCTGTCTAGTAGAAAGCTTCCCAGCATTCATCCTGCCCAATTCATGAGTGGACTCTGGCTTGCCTTACGGATGGGCAACACCTACAAGCTTCCTAATTTCCTGTTTTCTCTCTCAATTCTGGCGACTCTTCAGAATAGTATCATGGTTTTGTGTCCAAGATTTGTACCGCCTCCAAGATCTGTGACATTGCTATGTACTGGAAGCTGAAGGAAATGGCTAGCATCTCAGAAATCTCAGATATCTGTTGACCAGGAAAGTCTCAGTGGAGAAACCCTGCTTTGGTCCTTCTGCTTACCTATTGTTCTGTTGAATGTCAGGAAGTTTTTTGCCTCAAGCCACCACTTTGTGAAGCCTGAAGAAAAGAGTTTTCAAATGGAAATGAAAGGTCATCACCTGTGGCTCTTTGCTTAATTGCTTAGGATTGGGATATGTCTGAATCAGCCTGTTGGCCCTGTGTGAGGCTGTGGCTTAGATTCTCAGCACCTGATGGATCTAAAGATAGATCCCATGCATGCATCCAAAACCAAAATGGCAAAAAGATCAGATATTGTTGATGAACTCTCTTGCCTTCCTCTGGTAGGTTCCTGATATTCATCAAGTGAGAATAGGGATCCTTTGGGTCAAATGAGTTCTTCAAAGCCCTGCAGAGGCTAGGCCATAGGTGCTTGATTTTCATGACTCCAATTCACTTAAAGAATCTAAACCCCAAAGCTAGAAGGCCTCAAGTTGGAGAAGCCAAGCAATATTAAAGGCAGGCCTATTTGATCACTCCTGGTTCACAGGAAGAGAGTCCAGGCCACCCTGTCTTTAGGCAAATGAGGGGCAGGGAGCTTATTTTAGACACTGTCGTGGGCTGAGTCCCTTATGGAAACCTCCAGCCAGAGGATATGATGAGTGTCTATATGGAAGAAGATGAGTGCCATGTGAGAGTGTTTGGTTTTAATTGTGGACATATGTCTGGCGGTTGGAAGAGATCACTGGGTCCACCTAGGCTTGCACTCTGGTGTGATTCCCCTTAGAGACTGAGTTCTTTTACTGATCTCAGAGAATTATTGCCAGGAATTGTGTTGGAATTTTAGATGGCCATGCATGAGAGTTGTCCTTGGAAAGTGACATCTAGGCCCAAGTTGACTTTCCACAGAGCACAGGGAATCTCAGCCAGGATATCACATGATATTATTCTTAAAGACTTGGCAGCCATATTTGAGAGTCGAAACACACATGGACCATACATTGTAGACCTCAACGGGCCTGGCTTAATCTGACTTTTTGCCACTTTTGGAAGCCTTGCCTGTAAGAATTCTCCAGGGTTTTCATTGAAATGAGCTTCCTCACCATTTAATGGTTTCTGAGTGAATTAAAATTCCCAGTGCCTTCAAATTCATCCTTGAAAATTGGCTATATCAATACCATGAAATTTTTAAAATTCCCATTACCAGATGTCACTGGAGAACCTTTGATGTCCTGTTGATGATCATGAATATACCAGACAGGGCCTTGATTGACTGGGTTTCATGAAAATGGTGTAGAACAGAGATGCTAGTAAGTAGGAGCCTGGTGAGTAGTGGGCCTAGAGAAGTGTTATGCAAGTGAGTGATAAAACATCTGTGGTGGGGCCATGTGGATCTTCCATTGGCTTCCAAATGGCTTGATACTGACATGGTGCAGCCATCAGACCCATACACGTAAAGGCATATTTTTATATGGAGAGGTTTTAGGGCAATGTTCAGAATCATGTTGCTATTGTCAAGGGGGCAAGCTACGTGGGATAGAACCCTGGTTGGTGCATTCTCCTGGAGACCATGCCCACCACAGCTGACAGAACTCCCTTCAGCACTGTCTCCCATTTGAACTCATTTTATTTCATGAAGCAAATACCAAACTCCCAGTGCAGCAGCAAAAAACACGACGATAATTGGAGGATGACCATGTTGTGGTCACAGTCCACACGGGGAGACACTTAGCCCTCAGTGGCCACAGTTTACCTACAAAGAGAGAATTCAGCACTGCTGCCTCATTTTTATTGGAAAATAAATAACCATGTCCTCCAGGTCACATAGAAGCAGATCGAGCTTTGATTGTCTCACTACAAATAAAGCTAAAGCTAATGAAAACAACATATATTTTAAGTGCCCAACCTCAAAGGCAGGTTCTCAAAAAGTCTTTAGGCCAGCAGAGCTCCATGTTTGTGGAGTGTTTACCCTGTCCCTTACTTTTGGAAACTCCTCTACCACCTCCAAAGATGTGAAATCTGGAGCATTTTCCATTCCTGATAGGTATTCACAGATTTTCTAACTCTTCTCCTCTAATTGTGTCTTACTTGGGGCGAAGGTAATGTCAAGGCATTGTTCTGGAGGAGAGTGGGAAGAATTTTCTGTAGCATAAATTTGCATACACATTGGATTCAGTTTTCTATTTTCCATTCAAAATACTGAATCCCTGACTCTAACCCATACCCGACCAGACTCTGACTACTAATTCTAATATGATGGAGAAAACTAACCCAAACTGAATAGAAATACAAGAAGTTCAGAGTAGGCCTGGTGTATTCTTGGACTTGCCTTTTGCATGATACAGAGTTGGAGTTATGAATCTAGTCGATTTGTTTTTGAAATAGTTGTCCATGTATTTTTAAGGTTAACAAATATGTGAATTCCTGTCTCCCTTTCTCTGTATTCTTATATGCACATATAGATTCCTACCTGGTACCACACGTACATTCTTGTGAGGTGGCTGACTTGGCAGATACAAATTGTTAGAAGAGATCACTCCTACTAAACTTGTTGGAATTGGATATTCAACCTATGGGTGAGCTTGCTAGTTGAACAGCATTATACATAAATCCATGTTCAGTAAAATTAATATTTTTAGATCTCTGGATGATGTATATTTTATAATGAATTTTGATTGACATATATATTGCTACTTTTTTGTCTGTGTGTGTGTTTTGTATATATATATATATATATATATATATATATATATATATATATATACACTCTCCAGATTTTTCAAAATATGAAATATATGTGTCTTATATACACTCCCTAAATTCATTCATGTTTATGTATGTGGATTTATAATCAACTATTCACAAGATTATTCTGAGAAATATTCATCCACCTGAAATTTGCCTAATGATCTCAAATGTCAATCCTATTTGTGACTACATATTGGTTTCTTCCTAAGATTATATATGTAAACTCAACCCTGTTCAAAATATCTAATCCTATCACTCACTTTATACTTTGCCTGTTTTCGTAATGTCTCTATTGATATCTGCTTTCCTACATATTTTCCCCAGTTCATCATTGTGACTGACTCTTCACCTGTGCTGACATTTACATTCACTCTCTAATCGAAACCCTATTGCTAAAGAACTTTTTTTCCAATTCCTATACTCACCCTTCTTCCTAAAAGTACTGACTATCTTCCTAATGCTATAGACTATCCCTTTTTGACTGGATGTTCTCTTCTACATTCAATCATCCAAGTAAATGTGGGGCGAGCTTCAGAGGAGGAGACAACCAACAGACTATCTCATGCAACATCAAAGGGTTTTTTGGGTGTCCAGCATGCTGGGGCTCAGAGATCACTTGAATCGAGCAGATAGCCCTGAGAATAGCTTAAGTAGAGCTTATATACTTTCCCTGGTGAGGGCAGGGAGGGAATTTTATTGATGGGTCAGGGCGAGTGGGTGGTTTGCGTGCAACTGGGTGAGGGAGTACATTCTGCAGTTGCGCAGTTGGGGACAGAACATTCTGGGAACAAGATTTGGAAGCATTTCTCAAATTTCAACAGTGTTTTGTTAAGCAAACAGAAAAACAAGAAGTGACAAGTACCTATTTTATTAACCTTTAATTCCCCACTTCTTCTTCTGGCTACTTTTAATCATAAAAATGATCATTGGAGGGTGTCACATTCTATGTCTGCTAGTGGGGTATTACCATAAGTTTAACTCGTCCAATTTGAGCCTGGAGAAAAGAAATTACACGGTTGAGCAAACAGGGTTTTATAGTTAGCAATAATATGAGGATTATTATTGGACCTGCCAGGTTGATAAAAACGTAGTTAACCAGGAGGAGTGTGTGAACCAAGATTCAAGCCACCCTTTTTGGGCCTCTCTCTCTTGTTGATGCTCTTCAAGGTGTCTTTTAAATTTACTCATAGATTTTATTACAACTCCAGTATGGTCAGCATAAAAACAACATTCTTCCCTCAATGCATCACAAAGGCCCCCTTCTCTAATAAAGAGGAGGTCCAACCCTCAACTGTTCTGTAAAACAACTTCAGAGAGAGAGGTTAAAGATTCATGAAAAGCTCTGATGGGGGTTTCTAATATCTTAGTTTTGCTCTATTGCTGCTTCTAATTGGGTCATTTGTTGTGTCCCATGGACAATGGCAGTGGCTCCTGTGCCCACCCGTGCAGCAACTCCTATTCATAATAGGATGGCTAAAGTGAGCGATACATGTTCCCAGTGGAACCGGTTGTATGCCCCCCCCATTTGATCTTCAAACGAACCTGCATCATGATAGAGCACTCTGGGAAACATCTGCACCATTTCAAAATTAATCCCATCTGTTGACCATTTCATGAAAACATAAACAATATTTAAGTATATAGAATTATGCTGTTGTAGGGACAGACAAGGCAAGGCAACTAAGATAGCACTGAAGACAGGGAAACAGTCCTATTTTGTTGCAACCGGATTCAGAGGGCATTGTTTCTGTTGTAATCAATTAATCCCCTGAAACTCAAGTTTAGGTAGTTTCAGAATTTTGTACCCAGCATATAAGGATGGGGCTCAGAAGTTTACAGTCTGCAGAAGTTCAAAAAAGCAGTATTTGTTTCTGATTTTTCCTCTGTTCTGGGCAAGTTAAATTTTCAAGGACACATGGGAGGGGGAGAGCTTTTTATTCCCTTTCTTATTTTCCCCCTGCCAGCTGTTACAACGGAGCCCATTTGGTAATTTCTTTATCTTAGAAATGTAGCCATTTCTGCGAAGCCCCAGCTGAAGGCCAGAGGCCTTGTTCACATATTTTGTGAAAAACAAGTTAGGGGTTGTCTAGCTTAGAAGTACTGAGTTTTTTAGCCAGTGGCCAAGTAGAACAGGGCAATACAAAAAGATAAAGTTTATCTACATTGAACTCTTTATAGAAACTCTATGCTGAAATTTCTAAATTCAGCCATGGTGAAGACTTCTGGAGAAGGACATTTAAGACTTTTCTGTGGGCCTGGTACAGAGGGGGAATACGGGGAAGGTGGGGCTGAGAGAAGCTCTGAGGATCTGAGAATGAGGAAAAAGAGAGATGTAAAAGAATAATTGGAAAGGGGTTTGGGAATTTCCTAGCAACAAAACTTCAGCAGTAGAACAGGTAGAGCAGAGCAGAAAACGGGAGTGAGTATCCCAAAATCCTGTGAGGGACTTTAAATTTTAGTAGCCTGTTTTCAGTGATGACAAAGCAACTTTAATGGCCATTTATATTACATCTTGGATAAGGGTCTGAGAGCTCTCCTCAGCTCGTTTGAGCTTTGGGTTAGCTGGAAAGAGGACCTGGTGGGACCCGGTGAGGGCACTGACAGGAGAAGAGAGGAATGAGTCGGTGGAGGGGTACCTCAGTACCTGCTACCTCACTAGTGGGCAATTGTCTGAGAACTGGTGGAGGTTTGGGTTTCTGATCTAGTAATTGGAGGGGAGAAATCAGGTTGCTGAGGTGGGAGTGACAGCAGAGAGTCTGGAGCAGAAGGCTGAGGATAAAAATCTATTGGAGAAGCATAGTTCAGGATGTGAGTGAAGGAGGGAAAAGGCTTCCACATAGGGGAATCTCCTTTCACCCTTTTGAGCACTTGCAGAAGTTTAAAAGGTCACGCAAAATTTGAGGATCTAGAGACCCCTCTGGGGGCCATCCTTTTTCTGTTTTCTACTTGGTAATATGGCCAATGCTGTGTACTGAATTTGATGAAGTATTGGGGTTCCATCAGGCAGCCCCTGTATGATCACATCTCCATGAAATACAGAAGAAGTCGGCTTTTCCCCCACACAGCGGTTACTGTTTGTGGCTTTGATAGTTTGCCGGGCAAACATAGTAATCTAGGCTAGCCAACCGCATCTGGCTCGCGTGTCCCTACATCCATAATGTTTGTTTCCATTATCTATGGTACGGAAGGGATTTAATGGTATTTTAGTGAGATTTTCTTCATCAGGGATATCCCAATAAAAAAGACCTATGGCCAGCTGACAAATGTCTGGGTGGAGAGATGGCCACCAGGTCCCTAAGGGGGCTGTATGCGAGATAGATTATACTCTTTTCCAGTAGGATTTGTGATCAGCCATCACTGCTTAACAGGCTGATGAGGGTTAGGACTACTTGCGGCCAAGGGGAGAGTATATAACCTTATCCACATGGCGAATACACAATTTGAAACTGTTACCAGTCTTTTCCAGTTTCCAGAAAGATTCTGGACAAGGAGCAGGCTTGAGATGAGAGGCATGGATCCAGGAAGTGATTCTGTATACCTTTACCACTGTAGGTGTTATAAGTAGCACCTGGTATGGTCCTTTTCAGCAGGGTTCCAGGGATGACACCTGATGTCATCTTACATACATGAAGTCTCTTATTTGATATGGAAGTGGAATCCCCTGGTACACAGTTTGGTAGGCAGTGGCCAGCTATTTTCACAGGTATCACTGAGTTCTTTCAAGAGCTTTAAGTCTGTCAACCAAGAGGGTGTGAAATGGATCCTTAGGTCTTACAGTTGGGCTTAGGACCCTTACTGGACGAGGGCCACCATAGAGAATTTCTCAGGGGGTAAGGCTACTCAATGAAACAGAAGGATTTTTTCTTGCATAAAACATTGCATAAGTCAGGAGCATAGTCCAATCTTTTATGCTGGTCTCTAAGCTTAATTTCGTTAAGGTCTCTTTAATTGTTCTATTCATTCTTTCTACTTGTCCTGAACTCTGGGGTCTATAAGCACAATATACATTCCAATTAATCCCCAGGTTCCTGGCTAACCCCTGACTTACCTGGGCCATGAACATCGGTCCATTATCAGATCCTATTACTGGCTTAGCTTCCTCCAATGGTAGAGAGGCTTAGTCAGAAGCAGGGGAATCACTTAGAGTGTGTTGTGTTTTAGGGGATGAGGGCAGTGGATAAGGAGGGGAAGAAGAGTCCAGTAGAGTCAAATCTTGTGACTCAGGGAGAACAGAGGGTGGAGGAGGTGGAAGAGGTGAGGGTTTGAGAGATCATGGGGGAAGGAGTATGAGCAGAGGCATGGGCAAGGTAAGGCTTCACCCATGGAGGAGGAAATTTGCAGAGGTCGGCAAAGTTAAGATATATGGCTGTTGATCAGGATGGCTATGTGGCCCTGGCTGAAAGACAATATCTCTGACTTTTTAAATTAGTGGGAAGTAGAAAGATCTTTCTTGGGGCCATACGACTCCAAAGATGGGCCATTCTGAGGCACAGAGTGTCTGCCAGGTCCAGCGTTTTACTAAAAAAAGAAAGATTCTGAGCCCTTAAGCGGACTTTGGTTCAGTGATCAAGCGTCAGGGACAGAGGCATTGAAGTTCTCTGTCCCATAATGAAAGGTACACAAACAGTAAAAGCAAAGACACATGACACAGATAAGACAAGACCATAAAGACAGGCAATGGACATCCAACACTGAGACCACGAATGCGTAGCCGGCAAAACTCGATAGGATGGCAATACCGAATCTAAAAGAAAATATCACTGAGTCGATGAAGCAATTGTTCCTCGATTCTCCGAGTCCTCTGCGGGGTCCCCCAGGGAGGTGCCCTATGTCTCTGTGACACGTCTCTCAGCCACCGTCAGAGAGACCCCAGGCTCTTCATCGCCAGAAATTTTGCCAAGCCCTAACATGACACCTGAAACCAGAAAGAGGCGCCTTACTTGCTCCGAGAGGAGCCCGTTGGGGTCTCTCATCCGCCACTGCCGGAACTCGGTGGAACCTCAATATGTAAAGGTCAGGTGAGTGTTGGAGGAAGAGACTACCAAGAGACTGTCTCATGCAACAGCAAAGGGTTATTTTGGGTCCAGCTTGCTGGGGCTCACAGCTAACTTAAATAGATCAGAGAGCTCTGAGAACAGCTTATGCAGAGCTTACATACATTCCTTGGAGAGGGAAGGGAGGGAAGTTTACTGATGTGTAAGGGTGAGTGGGCGGTTCGCGTGACACCGAGTGAGGCAGTACATTCTGCAGTTTGGCAGTTGGGAACAGTACATTCTAGAACAAGATTAGCAAACATTTCTCAAGATTTCAACAGTGTTTTTTTAAGCATACAGAAAAACAGGAAATAGCAAGTACCTATTTTATTAACCTTTCACTACCGACTATCCCTTTTTGACTGGATGTTCCTTCTACATTAATTCATGCAAGGTACAAGGTCCTATGCCATTGTATATCGATTTATCTGAGACATCTCTGCAGAACGTAATTCAATGCTGCATATCCCAATCAAGGGCCCAATGCCCTTCTGGCCTTCAAATCATACTTAGATTTCTTTTTTCATACATATATTACACCTATATATTCTTATACACATAGCAGGTTTCCAATACCATTATTCATCCAGCACAATGATTTCTAACCCAAATCAAACATGTTTTTAACCATAATCATACACTATTCCCTCAATCTAACTTTATAGAAGAGCAGGGAAAGAGTTGATTTTACAATACAGAAATGTAGGGAAACTTCCACCTGCTGAGAACCTCAAAGGCCCATGCAGAAATGATCCCTGGAGAAGATGTAGGCAGCGATGAAGGACCTGAGTGACCAAAAGTCATCTTCCATGGCAAACAACCCGGTCAGGATAAAAGGTTGTGTCTGAATCAGATTCTCTTCTTAATGTAGAGAACATGGACCAAAACAGGCCTGTGTGGAGATCTATTCCTGGGTGCCTATGGTTGATATACCATTCTAACTTGTGAAAGTGTCACAGGAAGTAGGGGCAGCCTCAATCTCATGGGACCCTTGGAAGTAACAGTTAAGACAAAGTGGTTGCCAAGACAGGGACCTCATTCAGTTCAGGAAGGAAGTGACCTCACCTCACTTCCATGGTGATGGAACTCTCTGAACTTTGGATACAGGAAGCCAGGCACCCAGAGCCAGTCCCAGTCCCAGTCCCTATGGTCTCACTTGTTTGGATTTCCTAAATGCAGTCAGTCTTTCTTGGTACCTTCAGACGTGAGAAGGCCAAATGCCAGGAAAGCTCGGAAGCGGGGCTTTTCTTGAGAAAGTCGTTAGTGGCTCACTGTTGGCTCCTGAGAAGTTCACAGAGTTTGCCAAGGAGACCAGATCTGAGACAGGACAGGCCATTTCGGGGGAACGTATTATGGTCTACAAGTCAGAGGACACTCCGGATAGTCAAAGACCTACTTAGGGGAAGGAGGTGACTTTGTGGGTGTGCTTGTGGGTTTGTGGTTTTGTCTCATTTTCTGAGAATAGGTAGGACAGTCGGTTTGTTTCATTTGAAGTGGACTGTTTCTAGTAAGTCTTTTCACAGGGCGAGTGTTTCTATGTCTGTGTATTCCACTGTTTCCGTGGTTGTAGACATTAGAAAAGAGAATTCATCAATGGATGTGTCGTGTCTAGTAGAAAGCTTCTCAGCATTCATATTGCCCCGTTTATGAATGGACTGTAGCTTGCCTTATCGATGAGCAACACCTGCTACCTTCCTAAGTTTCTATTTTCGTCCTGAATTCCGGCCAATCTCAAGAATAGGCCCATGGTTTTGTGTCCAAGATATGTACCACCTCCAAGCTCTGTGACATGGCCATGTACTGGATAGCTGTAGGTGATGGCGAGCATCTCAGAAAACTCAGATATCAGTGTGACGAGGAAGTCTCAGAGGAGAAACCCTGCTTTGGGCCTTTTGCTTACCTATTGTTCTGTTGCCCTGAATGTCAGGAAGTTCTTTGCATCTGGCCACCCCTTTGTGAAGCCTGAAGAAAACAGTTTTCAAATGGAAATGATTGGGCATACCTGTGGCTCTTTTCTTAAGTGCTTTGAAAAGGGATGTGACTGAATCAGCCCCCTGGCCCTGTGTGTGGCTGAGGCTTAGATTCTCAGCACCTGATGGATCTAAAGAAAGTTCCCATGTTTGCATCCAAAGGAAAAATGGCAGAAAGAGCAGCCATTGGGATGAAGTCTCTCGACTTCCTCTGTAAGGTTCCGGAACTCCATCAAGTGAAAATAGGGATCCTTTGGGTCAAATGAGTTCTTCAAAACCTGCAGAGGCTAGCCCATAGGTGCTTGGTTATTTCATGACTAAAATTCACATAAAGAATCTAAACCAAACAGTCAGTAGGCCTCAAATTGGAGAATTGGAGCGGTATTAATGGCAGGCCTATTTGATCACTCCTGGTTCACAGGATGGGTGTCCAGGCCACCTTTACTATAGGCAAATGAGGGTCAAAGGAGCTTATTTTGAACACTGTCTTGGTCTGCTCCCCTCATGGAAACCTCCAGCAAAATTATGATGAGTGTCAATATGAAAGAAGATGAGGGCCATATGGGAGTGTTCTTGTTTTAATTGTGGTAATTTGTGTGGTAGTTGGAAAAGATGACTGGGATCACCTGGGCTTGAACTCTGGTGTGATTCCCCTTAAAGAATGAGTTCTGGATCTGACCTCAGAGAAGTATTGTCGTGAGTTCTCTTGGGATTTTACTAGGCCACGCGTGAGAATCGCCTTTGGAAACTGAGATCTAGGCCCAGGATGGCTTTCCACAGAGCTCGGGGATTCTGAGCCAGGATATCACATGATTTAATTCTTAAAGACTTGGCAGCCCTAGTTGAGAGTCCAAACACATATGGACCTCACATTGTACACCTCAATGTGTCTGGATTCATGTGACCTTTTGGCCAGTCTTTTGGAAGGCTTTTCTGTGAGTGTTCTCCAGAGCTTTCATTGAAATGAGCTTCCTCACCATTTAATGGTTCCTGAATTAATTGAAACCCACAGTGCCTCTTACTTCATTTTTGAAAAATGACTAGATTAATACCATAAAATTTTTGAAATTCCCATGACCAGGTGGCACTGGATAAACTTTGGATTTCCTGTTGTTGATCATGAGTGTACCAAAGAGTGCCTTGATTGACTGGTTTTCGTGAAAATGGTGTAGAACAGAGATGCCAGTAATTTGGAGCCTAATGAGTAGTGGGCGTAGAGAAGTGGACTGTAGGTGTGTAAATAAATATTTTTGGTAGGACCACCTGGATCTTCCATTGGCTTTGAAAGACTTGCGACTGACATGGTGCAGGCAGGAGACCTTTATATGTAAAGGCATCTTGTCATATGGAGAGGTTTCAGGGCAATGTTCAGAATCAGGTTGCTATAGTCAAGGGGAAAGCTATGTAGGATAGAAGCCTGGTTCGTACATTCTCTTTGCGTCCCTGACCAACCACACATGCCAGAACTCCCTCCAGCATTTTGTCCCAGTTGAACTCCTTGTATTTCGTGAAGCCAATACCAAACTCCCAGTGCAGCAGTAAGAAACACCCTGGAAAGTGGAGGATCACCAAATGGCTTCACAGTCCACACGGAAAGACACTTAGCTCCCAGAGGCCACAGTTTACCTACAAAGAGAGAATTCAGAACTGCTCCCTCATGTTCATTAGAAAATAAGGACCATGTGCTCCAGGTCATAGAGATGCAGACCCAGATTTCATGGTGTCACTACAAACGAAGCTAAATCTCCTAACAATTACATATATTTCTTGTTCCCAACCTCAGAGGAAGTTTCTCAAGAAGTCTCAAGGCCAGCACAGCTCCATGTTTCTGGATTGTTTACCCTCTCCCTTACTTTTGGAAACTGTTCTACCACCTCCAGTGTTGTGAACTCCTGAGCATTTTCCATTCCACATATATATTCAGATTTTCTAACTCCTCTCCTCTAATTGTGTCTTACTTTTAGCGATGGTTATGTCAAGGCATTGTTCTGGATGAGAGGGGGAAGATTTTTGTGTATCACATTTTTGCATACACATTAGATTCATTTTCCTTTTTTCCATTTGAAATACTGAATCCCTGACCCTAACCCATACCCTACTAGACTCTGACTACTAATCCTAATATCATGGAGAGAAAGAAACCTAACCGAATAGAAATACAGGCCTTTCATAGGAAGCATGGTGTATACTTCTATTTGCCTTCTGCATTATCAAGAGTATGTGTTTTAAATCTAGTCAACTTTTCATTGTAATATTTCTCCATGATTTTTTAAAATTATCACATATATAAATTCCTGTCTCCCTTTCTCTGTATCCTATTCAGCACATGTATTTTTTTATACATATATATATAATATCCTACCTGGTATCACACGGACATTCTTGTGAGCTCCCTGATTTTGGAATATAAAATTGTGAGAACAGATGACTCTCCCTAAATAATGATGGGACTGAAAATTCAACCTATGGGTGAGCTTCCTAGTGAAAAACACTATACATAAATCCATGTTCAGTAAAATGAATATTTTTGGATATGTGGATGAATTATATTTCATGATGAATTTCGATTGGCATATATATTGCTAAATATTAATGTGTGTGTGTGTGTGTGTGTATGTATTTTTTTTTAAATCTGGAAAAAAATATATATGTGTATATATATACATATATATATATTATATATGTATATATATGTATATATATAATATATATATATTATATATATATGTACATAATATATATATATGTATATATATTCTCCAGATTTTAAAAAAATATGAAAAATATGTGTCTTATTATACACTCCCTAAATTCATTTATATTCATGAATGTGGGTTCAAAATCCAATTTTTACAAGATTATTTTCAGCAATATTTATACACCTGTAATACATATTGGTTTCCTACTACTGAATACTAAGTTCAGTAGGTGGTGCATACAAATCCTAATATTTCTACAGTACCTGACCCAGTTTAACATCAATGCAAGTAGATTGCTATGGGACATGATTTGTATTTTGAAGTTCATTTTTACTCAACACTGGTACATTACTATTTTTTCAGTATATGGACATCATAGGATATATTTTTTCACCCACAACTTCACAAAATTATAGGCATTTGGTTCACTTTCATTTACTTACTACTTCAGAACGCATGTTTTCCTCCATGTTTCTTTACTGGTCTTTTCACTAGACTTCTTTCTAAACACATTATTTTTGATTCCATAATCATTTTTGAAGCAATACTCACTCTTCACGATAAACCATAACCCTAATATTACCATTACATATATAACTGGTTGGAATGATGGTATACATATCAATATAAGATTTCCAATATATTTTCAGATGCAAACTCAATCCATTATTTAAAGTTGGAACCAGTTATATTCTTTATTCACAATCTGGTCTATTCATTCAACATCTCAATAATGATCAACACAAGGTACACCAATTTTATCACCAGTACTAATTTATAAGTTTCCAGAATATTACTCCCCATAATGGTGGAAGAAATACTCATGTCACCTTATCTACATATAAATTTTATCACGGTAGTATTCTGGACACAAAATGCAAAGGTCACACATATGATTGTACCAAAGCCTAAATGGAAACTGACCATGGATTACTAAAAACATCCATGTCCAGGGTGCCTAATGCTCTCAATTGTCAATCCTATTGATTACTACATATTTGTTTTTTCCTAAGATTATATATTCAACCTCAAGCCTGTTGAAAATGTCTAATCCTATCACTCACTTTATACTTTGCCTGATTTCCTAATCTTTCTATTGATATCTGCTTTCCTACATATTTTATCCTGTTCATCATTGTGACTTTCTCTTCAGATGTGCTGACATTTACATTCACTCTCTAACTGAAACCCTATTGCTAAAGAACTTTTGGTCCAACTCCTAGTCTCACTCTTCTTCCTAAACCTACTGACTATCTTCCTAATCCTACAGACTATCCCTTTTTGACTGGATGTTCTCTTCTACATTCAATCATCCGAGGTACACGGTCCTATGCCATTGTATATCGATTTATCTGAGACCTCGGTGCAGAACATAATTCAAGCTCAGTATACCAATCAAGGTTCTGTTGCCCTGAATGTCAGGAAGGTCTTTGCCTCAGGCCACCCCTTTGTGAAGCCTGAAGAAAAAAATTTCAAATGGAAATAAATGGGCATCACCTGTGGCTCTTTGCTTAATTGCTTTGGAAAGGAATTTGTCTGAATCTGCCTCTTGGCCCTGTGTGAGGCTGTGGCTTCGATTCTCAGCACCTGATGGATCTAAAGAAAGATCCCATGTGTGCATTCAAAACCAAAATGGCAAAAAGAGCAGTCATTGTGGATGAAGATTCTTGCCTTTCTCTGTTAGGTTCCTGACCCCCTTCAAGTGAGAATAGGGATCCTCTTTGTCAAATAAATTCTTGAATGCTCTGCAGATGTGCTTGGGTTTTCTCATGACTCCAAATCACATAAAAAATCTATACCTGACATTCAGTAAGCCTCAAATTATAGAAACAAAGCGGAATTAATGGCAGGCCTTTTTGATCACTCCTGGTTCACAGGAAGGGTGTCCAGGCCACCCTGACTTTAGGGAAATTAGAGGCAAGGGAGCTTATTCTGAAAACTGTCTTTAGTTGCAACCCTCATGGAAACTTCCATCCAGAACATTTGATGAGGGTCTTTATGGACGAAGATGAGGGCCATGTGGTAGTTTTTTTGTTTTAATTGTGGTCATTTGTGTGGGGGTTGGAAAAGATGACTTGGTCCACCTGGGCTTGAACTCTTGTGTGATTCCCCTTAGAGCCTGAGTTCTGGAACGTACCTCATAGAAGTTTTGATATGAATTGTGTTGGTTTTTAGGAGGCCACGCATGATTGTCACCCTTTCAAACTGAGATCTAGGCCCAAGGTGGCTTTCCACAGAGCAATGGGAATCTCAGCCAGGAAATCACATGATTTTATTCTGAAAGTCTTCACAGCCATTGTTGGCCCTCGGAAGCAAGAAGGAGTGGCCATACTCATATCGAATAAAATCAACTTAAAACCTAAGTTAATCAAAAGTGATAAAGAAGGACACTATATACTGTTAAGAGGCAACATTCACCAAGAAGACATAACAATTATCAATTTGTATGCACCAAACAATGGTGGTGCCAAGTCATAAAACAAACTCTCCTCAAGTTCAAGAGTCATATAGGCTATAACACAATAATTACGGGTGACTTCAGCACACAACCCTCGCCATTGGACAGATCCTCTAGAGAAAATCTGAATTAAGAAACTATAGAACTCAATAGCACAATCAATAACCTAGACTTAACCAACATATATAGAATATATCAAACATCATAAAGTGGATACATGTTCTTCTCAGCAGCACATTGGTCCTACTCAAATATAGACCATATATTATGCCATATGGAAACTCTTAGTAAATATAAAAGTATGGAGATAATACCATGCACCATATCTGATCATAATGGAATGAAACTTGAAATTAATGATTGAAGAAGGAAGGAAAAATTCTACATCACATGGAAAATGAACAATATGTTACTGAATAATCAATGGGTTACAGAAGACATAAAGGAGGAGATAAAAAATCTCTTAGAGACAAATGACAATACAGACACAACATACCGGATTCTGTGGGAAACAATGAAAGCAGATTTAAGAGGGAAATTCATTTCTTGGAATTCTTTCCTCAAAAAAAGAAAAAAACAACAAATAAATGATCTCACACTACATCTCAAAAACCTAGAAAAAAAAGAGCAAAACAACAAATGTAGTAGAAGACAAGAAATAATTAAAATTAGAGGAGAAATCAACAAAATTGAAACAAAAAAATTGAACAAATAAAAGTTGGTTCTTTGAAAATAAATTAAATCGACAGGCCCTTAGCCATGCTAATGAAGAGAAGTAGAGAGAGAACTCAAATTACTAACATATGGGATAAAAAAGGCAATATCACAACAGACACTACAGAAATACAGAAGATAATTCAAAAGTATTTTGAAACCCTATATTCCAATAAAACAGAAGATAATGAAGATATCGATAAATTTCTTATGTCATATGATCTGCCCAGATTGAGTCCGGAAGACACACAAAATTTAAATAGACCAATAACAAAGGAAGAAATAGAAGAAACCTTCAAAAGACTACCTACCAAAAAAAACCCTGGACCAGATGGTTATACAGCAGAGTTCTACAAAACGTTCAAAGATGAATTAATACCAATACTTTTCAAGCTATTTCAAAAAATAGAAAAAGAAGGAGTTCTTCCAAATTCATTCTATGAGGCCAACATCACCCTGATCCCAAAACCAGACAAAGACACTTCAAAGAAAGAAAACTACAGACCAATATCTCTAATAAACTTGGATGCAAAAATTCTCAATAAAATCCTGGCAAATCAAATACAAAACCATATAAAAAATTGTGCATCATGATCAAGAGGGATTCATCCCAGGGATGCAAGGCTGGTTCAATATACGGAAATCAATAAATACTATTCACCACATCAATAGACTTAAAGAGAAGAACCATATGATCATCTCGATAGATGCAGAAAAAGCATTCTACAAAGTACAGCATCCCTTTATGTTTAAAACTCTAAAAAAACTAGGAATAACAGAAACTTACATCAACATTGTAAAAGCTATATATGCTAAACCTCAGGCTAGCATCATCGTAAATGGAGAAAAACTGAAGGCATTCCCTTTAAAATCAGGAACAAGACAGGGATGCCATCTATCACCACTTCTATTCGATTTAGTTCTTGAAATACTAGCCAGAGCAATTAGACAGACAAAAGAAATTAAAGACTTAAAAATAGGAAAAGAAGAACTTAAATTATCGCTATTTTTGGATGACATGATAATATATTTAACAGACCCAAAAGTGTCTACAAAGAAACTGCTAGAGTTAGTAAATGAATTCAGCAAAGTGGTAGGATATAAAATCAACACGCATAAATCTAAGGCATTCCTGTATATCAGCAACAAAACTTCTGAAATTTAAATGAGGAAAACCACTCCTTTTACAGTATACTCAAAGAAAATAAAAAACTTGGGAATCAACCTAACCAAAGAGGTGAAAGATTTATGCAATGAAATCTACAGAACCCTAAAGAGAGAGATAGAAGAAGATGTTAGAGGATGGAAAAGAATGCCCTGTACATGGATAGGCAGAAATAACATCATCAAAATGGCGATATTACCCAAAGTTCTCTACAGGTTTAATGCGATGCCAATCAAAAACCCAATGGCATTTCTTGTAGAAATAGATAAAGTAATCATGAATTTCATATGGAAAAACAAAAGACCCAGAATAGCGAAAGCAATTCTAAGCAGGAAGTGTGAATCCAGAGTTCAAACTGTACTACAAAGCAATAGTAACAAAAACAGTGTGGTACTGGTATCAAAACAGGCAGATGGACCAATGGTACAGAATAGAGGACACAGAGACAAATCCACAAAATTACAACTTTCTTATATTTGAAAAAGGGCCTAAAAGCATGCAATGGAAGAAGGATAGCATATTCAACAAATGGTGCAGGGACAACTGGAAATTCATATGCAAAAAAATGAAACTGAATCCCTTTCTCTCACAATGCACAAAAGTTAACTCAAAATGGATCAAGGAGCCAGATATAAAATCAGAGACACTGCGTCTGATAGAAGAAAAAGTTGGCTACGATGTACATACTGTGGGGTTGGGCTCCAAATTCCTTAATAGGAAACCCATAGCCCAAGAGTTAATAAAAAGAATAAACAAATGGGACTTACTTAATCTAAAGAGATCTTTCTCATCAAGAGAAAAAATAGGAGAGGTAAATAGAGAGCCTACATCCTGGGAACAAATTTTTACCCCTTACACTTCAGATAGAGCCCTAATATCTAGAATATACAAAGAACTCAAAAAAATTAAACAATGAGATAACAAATAACCCAATCAACAAATGGGCCAAGGATCTTAACAGACACTTCACAGAGGAGGACATACAATCAATCAACAAGTACATGAAAAAATGCTCACCATCTCTAGCAGTCAGAGAAATGCAATCAAAACCACCCTAAGATACCATCTCACTCCAGTAAGATTGGCAGCCATTATGACGTCGAACAACAATAAGTGTTGGTGAGGATGTGGGGTAAAGGGTACACTTGTACACTGCTTGTGGGACTGCAAATTGGTGAGTACAATATGGAAAGCAGTATGGAGATTCCTGGGAAAGCTGGGAATGGAACCACCATTTGACCGAGATATCGCCCTTCTCAGACTCTTCCCTGAGGATGTTAATAGAGCGCAGTATAAGGATACTGCCACATCGATGATCATAGCGGCACAATTCACAATAGCTAGACTTTGGAACCAACCTAGATGCCCTTCAATAGACAAATGGATAATAAAAATGTGGCATCTATACACAATGGAGTATTACACAGCACTGAAAAATGACAAAATCATAGAATTTGCAGGGAAATGAATGGCATTAGAATAGATTATGCTAAGCGAATCTATCCAATCCTTAAAAAACAAATGCCAAATGTTTCCTTTTATATAGAGTGAGCAAATAAGAACAGAACAGGGAGGAAGAACATGAGAAAAATATTAAAACTAAACAGAGATGAGTGGGGGAGAGAAAGGGAGAGAGAAGGAAAAGCATATGGAAATGGTAGGAGACTACTCAATGTTACACAAAATTACATATAAGAGGTTGTGAGGCTAAAGAGGGGAAAACAAGGGAGAGAATTAAACAACAGCAGTGAGGTAGAGAGGGAAGTTGGGAGGGGAGGGGGAATAGTAGGGGATAGGAAAGGTAGCAGAATACAACAATAACTAGTATGCTATTATGTAAAAACGTGAGTGTGTAACTGATGTGATTCTGCGATTTGTATTTGGGGTAAAAATGGGAGTTCATAACCCAATTGAGTCAAATGTATGAAAGATGATATATCATGAGTTTTATAATGTTTTGAACAACCAAAAATAAAAAGAATTGAATTTCCAATATTTGAGTCATTTAACAACTTTATTTTTTAATGAAATTGTCTTTTATTTGTTATCTTACTTGCTGGTATCTGCCTTTCAGTTTTAAAAAACTATGTGCTGTAGCCATTCATCCATGTAGTATGTAACAGAAAATTTTGAGTGTCTCCATGTTACCAGATTGGCAAGGCATCAAGGTTTCCTTCACAAACAAGGTGAAGGCTTTGCCATTAGAAATTTAACATTCTGCAAAACAATTTTTTTTAACTTTCCAATTAAATTTCCAAAAAAATTTAGAAAAAGAAGAATATAATCCCCACAGTAAGAAGGCCTCAAAGTGGAGAAGTGGAGCATTTACGGCAGGCCTATTTGATCACTCCTGGTTCACAGGAAGCATGTCCAATCCACCCTGACGTTAGGCAAATGAGGGGCAAGGGAGCTTATTTTGGGCACTGGTTTGGCTGTGCCCCTCATGGAAAACTCCATCCACAGGTTATGATGTGTGTCTATATGGAAGAAGATGAGAACCATGTGGGAGTGTTTTGGTTTTAATTGTGGTCATTTGTGTGGTAGTTGGAAGAGATGACTGGGTCCACCTGGGCTTGAACTCTGATGTGATTTCCCTTAGAGAATGAGATTTGGAACTAACTTCAGAGAAGTATTGCCATGAATGTTGTTGGGATTTCAGGAGGCCACACATGAGAGTCGCCCTTGGAAACTGAGGTCTAGGCCCAGGGAGGCTTTCCAGAGAGCACTGGGAATCTCAGCTAGGATATCACAGGTTTTTTTCTGAAAGACTTGGCAGCCATCGTTGAGAGTCAAAACACACATGACCTCACATTGTAGACCTCAATGGGCCTGGCTTCATGTGACAATTTGGCCACTCTTTGGGAAGCCTTGCCTGTGAGAGATCTCCAGATCCTTCATTAAAATGAGCTTCCTCAACATTTAATGGATCCTGAATGAATTGAAACCCACAGTACCAACAACTTCATCTGTGAAAAATAGTTAGATAAATACCATAAAATTTTAGAAATTCTCATGACCAGGTGGCACTGGAGAACCATTGGATGTCCTGTTGCTGATCATGAGTATACCAGACAGTGCCTTGATTGACTAGGTATCATGAAAATCGTGTAGAACAGAGATGCCAGTAAGTTGGAGCCTGCTGAGTAGTGGGCCTAGAGCAGTGGTGTGCAGGTGTGTGATAAAACATCTCTGGTGGAGCCATGTGGATCTGCCATTGACTTTCAAATGCCTTGAGACAGACACGGTGCAGCCAGCAGACCCTTCTATATAAAGGCATCTTGTTATATGGAGATTTTTCACGGCAATGTTTAGAATCAGGTTGCTATGGTCAAGGGGCAAGCTATGTGGGATAGAAGCCTAGTTGGTGCATTCTCATGCAGACACTGACCCACCACACGTGACAGAACTCCCTCCAGCACTGTGTCCCACTTGAACTCCTTGTATATCGTGAAGCAAATACCAAACTCCCAGTGCAGCAGCAAGAAACAAGACGAAAAGTCGAGGATGACCAAATGGCTTCACAGTCCACATGGGGAGACACTTAGCCCCAGTGGCCACAATTTAGCTACAAAGAGAGAATTTAGCACTGCTGCCTCATGTTCATTGGAAAATAAGAAACCATGTCCTCCTGGTCACATAGATGCAGACCTAGCTTTGATGGTCTCACTACATCGGAAGTTAAAGCTCCTGAAAACAACATATATTTCAAGTGCCCAAGCTCAGAGGCAATTTCTCAAGAAGTGTTTAGGCCAGCAGATCTCCATGTTTGTGGAGTGTTTACCATGTCACTTACTTTTGGACACTGCTCTATCAACTCCAAGGTTGTGAACTCCTGAGCATTTTCCATTCTAAATATATATTCACAGATTTTCTAACTCTTCTCCTCTAATTCTGACTTACTTGGGGCGAAGGGAATGTCAAGTCATTGTTCTGGATGAGAGAGAGAAGATTTTGTTTAGCACATATTTGCATAAACATTGGATTCATTTTACAATTTTCTGTTTGAAATACTGAATCCCTGACACTAACCCATACCCTACTAAACTCTGACTACTAATCCTAATATAATGGAGAAAAATAACCCAAACAGAATAGAAATACAAGCATTTCAGAGGAAGCATGGTGTATAGTTGGACTTACCTTTTGCATGATATAAGGTAGGAGTTATAAATCGAGTCAATTATTTGTTGAAATAATTCTCCATGTGTTTTTAAAGTTAAGAAATATGTGAATTCCTGTCTCCCTTTCTCTGTAGCCTATTAAGCAAATGTATTTTTATATGCACAAATAGAATCCTACCTGGTTTCACATGTACATTTTTGTGAGGTGGCTGACTTGGCAGATACAAATTGTGAGAAGAGATCACTCCTCCTAAACGCTGTTTTAACAGAAAATTCAACCCATGAGTGAGCTTCCTAGATGAACAACACTATACATATATTACTGTTCAGTAAAATGAATATTTTGGGATATGCGGATGAGTTATTTTTCATGATGAATTTGAATTGGCATATATATTGCTACATTATAATGTGTGTGTGTTTGTGTCTCTCTCTCTCTCTCTCTCTCTCTCTCTATATATATATATATATATATATATATATTCTCCAGATTTACCAAAATATGAAATATATGTGTCTTCTTATAGACCGTCTGAATTCATTCATATTCATATATGTGGATTTATAATCAACTTTTAACAAGTTTATTCTCAGAAATATACATCCACTGAAATACATATTTGTTTCCTAGTACTGAAAACTAACTTCAGGGAAGGGTGCTTACAAATCGTAATATTTCTACAGTAACTGACCAAGTTTAACATCAATGCAAGTAGATTCCTATTGGATATGATGTGTTTATTAAAGTTCATTTTTATTCAAACCTGGTACGTTATTATTTCTTCAGTTTATAGACATCATAAAATATATCCTTTCATTCACAAATTCACAAATTTATAAACATTTGGTTCACTTTCAATCACTTCCTCCTTCAGAACACTTATATTTCTCCATGTTTCTTGACTCGTCTTTTCACTAGACTTCTTTCTAAAGACATTATTTTCGATTCCATAATCATTTTTGAAGCAAAACTCATTCACTATTCATGATAAACGGTAACCCTAAGATAACCATTAGATATGTAAGTGGTTGGAATGAATGTATGTATATCAATAAATGATTTCTTCTATTTTTTCAGATATCAATACAATCCATTATTTAAATTTGGAACCAGTCATATAATTTATTCACATTATGGTCTATTAATGCATCATCTCTATATTCATCAACACAGGGTAAGCCTATTAGTATCCCCAGTACTAATTTATATCTTTTCAAAATATTTCCCCCAGAAATGGTGGAAGAAATACTCATGTCACCTGATCTTCATAGACATATTATCACAGTAATATTCTGGACACAAAATGCGAAGGTCACCCTTATGATTCTACCAAAGCCTCAATGGAATGTGAACATGGATTACTAAATATATCCATGTCCAGGTTGCCTAATGCTCTCAAATGTCAATCTTATTGGTGACTACAAATTGGTTTCTTCTTAAGATTATGTATTCAACCTCAACCCTGTTGAAAATGTCTAATCCTATCATGTTATACTTTGCCAGATTTCCTAATGTCTCTATTGATGTCTGCTTTCCTACATATTTTCCCCAGTTCATCATTGTGCCTGACTCTTCACATATGGTGTCATTTATATTCACTCTCTCACCAAAACCCTATTGCTAAAGAACATTTGGTCCAAATCCTAGACTCACTCTTCCTCCTAAACCTACTGACTATCTTCCTAATCCTACACACAATCCCTTTTTGACTGGATGTTCTCTTCTACATTTAATCATCTGAGGTACAGGGTCTTATGCCATTGTATATCAGTTTAACTGAGACCTCGGTGCAAAACATAACTCAAGCTAAGGATCCCAATCAAGGGTCCAAATCCTTCTGGGCTTCAAATATTACCTAGATTTCTGTTTTCATACTTATGTTTTCCCTCTATATTCTTATAAATATCGCTGGTTCCCAATACAATTATTCATCCAGCAGAATGATTTCCAACCCAAATCGAACATGCTATTAACCCTGACCATACAATATTCCCTCAATCTCACTTTACAGAAGAGCAGGGACAAAGTTGGTATTACAATACAGGAAGTTAGGAGATCTTCCACCTGCTGAGTACCTCAAAATCCATGCAGAAATTATCCCTGGAGAAGATGCAGGCAGCTATGAAGGACCTGAGAGAACAAAAGTCATATTCCATGGCAAACAACATGGTCAGGATGAAAGGATGTGTCTGAGTCAGCCTCTCTATTCTTAATGTAGGGAAGATGGACCAAACCAGGCCTGTGTGGAGAGCTGTTCCCAGGTGACTATGGTTTCTATACCATTCTAACATGTGAAAGTATCACAGGAAGTAGGGCAGCCTCCATGTCAGGAGACAATAGGAAGAAACTGTTAGGACAAAGTGGTGGCCAAGACAGTGACCTCATTCATTTTCTGAAGATAGTGACCTCACCTCACTTCCTTGGTGATGGAGGTCTCTGAATTTTGTGATCCAGGAAGCCAGGCACCCTGAGCCAGTCCCAGTCGCAGTCACAGTGGGCTCATTTCTTTGGATTTACCAAGGACAGAGTCAGTCTTTCTTGGTACCTACTGATGTAAGGGTTGCCAAATACCAAGAAAGCTCTGAAGAGGGGTCTTTCCTGAGAGCATAGGAATTGGCACACCACTGCCTCCTTATAAATTCACAGATTTGACGAAGGAGACCAGATCTGAGACAGAAAGGCCATTTCTGGGTTATATCGTATGTCCTACCAGTCAGAGGACACTCCAGATAGTCACAGACCTACTTGGAAGAAGGAGGTGCATTTGTGGGTGTTGGTTTGTGTTTGTGGTTTTTTCTCATGATCTGAGAATAGGTAAAAAAGGAGGTTTGTTTGGTATGGAGTGGACTGTTTCGAGTAAGTCATTTGACAAGGAGACTGTTTCTGTGTCTGTGTATCCCACTGTGTTTTTCTTTGTAGATATTAGAAAAGAAAATATCTCATTGGGTGTGTCCTGTCTAGTAGTAAACTTCCCAGTATGCATCCTTCCCAATTAATGAATGGACTGAGGCTTGCCTTATCCATGGGCAACACCTGCTATCTACCTATGTTCTCATTTTTTTCCTGAATTCTGGCCACTCTAAAGATTAGTATCATGTATTTTTGTACAAGATATGTACCACCTCCAAGCTCTGTGACATAGCCATGTACTGGATAGCTGAAGGGAATGGCGAGCATCTCAGAAAACTCACATATCAGAGTAACCAGGAAAGTCTCCTAGGAGAAACCCTTCTTGGGGGCTTTTGATTACCTATTGTTCTGTTGCTCTGAATGTCAGAAAGGTCTTTGCCTCAGTCCAAACCTTAGTGAAGCCTGAAGAAAAGAGTTTTCAAATGGAAATGAATGGGAATCACCTGTGGCTTTTTACTTCATTGCTTTGGAAAGGGATTTGTCTGAATCAGCCTCTTGGCCCTGTGTGAGCCTGTGGTTTAGATTTTCAGCACCTGATGTATCTAGAGAAAGATCCCATGTGGGCATCCAAAACCAAAATGGAAAAAAAGATCAGTCATTGTACATGAAGCCTCTCGCCTTCCTCTGTAATATTAATGACCTCCATCAAGTGAGAATAGGGATCATTTGTGTCAAATGAGTTCTTCAAAGCCCTGCAGAGGCTGGACAATAGGTGCTTGCGTTTTCTCATGACTCCAATTCACACAAAGAATCTATACCCCACAGTCAGTAGGCCTCAAATTTGAGAAGTGGAGCAGTATTAACAGCAGTCCTATATGATCACTTCTGTTTCACAGGAATGTTGTCCAGGCCACCCTGACTTTAGGCAAATGAGGGGCAAGTGAGATTATTTTTGACACTGTCTTGGGCTGTGCCCCACATGGAAACCTCCAGCTAGAGGTTATGATTAGTGTCTATATAAAAGAAGAAGAGGGCCCTGTGGGAGTGTTTTGGTTTTAATTGTCGTCATTTGTGTGGCAATTGGAAGAGATGCCTGGGTCAACCTGGGCTTGAACTCTGTTGTGATTCCCCTTAGAGACTGAGTTGTGGAACTGAGCTCAGAGAAGTATTGCCATGAATTGTGTTGGGATTTTTGGAGGCCACGCATGAGATTCGCCATTGGAAACTGAGATCTAGGCCCAGGGTGACTTTCCACAGAGCACTGGGAATCTCAGCCAGGATATCACAAGATTTTATTTTGAAAGATTGTCAGCCATAGTTTAGAGTCAAAACACACATGGAATTCACATTGTAGACCTCAATGGGCCTGGCTTCATGTGACCTTTTGCCCACTCTTTGGGAAGCCTTGCCTGTGAGAGTTCTCCAGACCTTTCATTGAAATGAGATTCCTCACCTTTTAATGGTTCCTGTATAAATTGAATCCCACAGTCCCTCCAACTTCATTATTGAAAAATATCTAGATAAATACCATGAATTTTTTGAAATTACCATGACCAGGTTGCACTGGAGAACCTCTGGATGTCCTGTTGCTGATCATGATTGTACCAGACAGTGCCTTGATTGACTGGGTTTCATGGAAAAAGTGTAGAACATAGATGCCAGAAAGTTGGAGCCTGCAGACTAGTGGGCCTAGAGCAGTGGAGTGTAGGTGTGTGAAAAAAACATTTCTGGTGGGGCCACGTGGATCTGCCATTCGCTTAGAAATCAGTTGTGACTGACATGGTACAGCCAGCAGACTGTATGTAAAGGCATCTTATTATATGGAGAGGATTCCTGCCAATGTCCAGAATCAGGTTGCTATTGTCAAGTTGAAAAGCTATGTGGGATTGAAGCCCCACTGGTGCATTTTAGTAACCCACCACACGTGAGAGTACATCCTCCAGCACTGAGTCCCAGTAGAACTCCTTGTATTTCGCGAAGCCAATACCAAACTCACAGTGCAGCAGTAAAAAACACCACGAAAGTGGATAATGTCCAAATGGCTTTTCAGACAACACAGTTAGATACTTAGACCCCAGTGGCCAAAGTTTACCTACAAAGAGAGAATTCAGCACTGCTGCCTCATGTTCACTAGAAAATAAAAAAAACCATGTCATCCAGGTCACATAGATGGAGACCCAGAATTGATGGTCTCACTACAAAGGAAGCTAAAGCTCCTGACAACAACATATATTTTAACTGCCCAACCTCAGAGGCAGTTTCTCAAAAAGGCTAGCAGAGCTCCATGTTTGTGGAGTGTTTACCCTCTCTCTTTTTGTAACCCGTTCTACCTCCTACAAGTTTGTGAACTCCTGAGCATTTTCCTTTCCACATATGTATTCACAGATTTTCTAACTTTTCTCCACTAATTGTGTCTTATTTGGGGCGAAGGTAATGTCAAAGCATTGTTCTGGATGAGAGTGGGAAGATTTTTGTGTAGCACATATTTGCATACACATTAGATTCATTTTCCTATTTTCCATTTGAAATACTGAATCCCTGAACCTACCCCATACCCTACTAGACTCTGACTACTAATCAAAATATGATGGAGAAAAAGAAACTTAACAGAATAGAAATACAGGCCTTTCATAGGAGTCATGGTGTATACTTGGACTTGCCTTCGGCTTTATCAATGGTATGTGTTATAAATCTAGTCAACTTTTCATTGTAATACTTCTCCAAGAGTTTTTAAAATTAACACATATGTAAATTTCTGTCTCACTTTCTCTGTAGCCTATTCATCACATGTATTTTTTAATGCATCTTTAGAATTCTACCTGGTATCACATGTACATTCTTGTGAGCTTGCTTATTTTGGAAGATACAAATTGTTAGAAGAGATCGCTCCCTCTAAATACTGATGGAACTGGAAATTCTACCTATGGGTGAATTTCCTAGATGAACAGTATTATGCATAAATAAATGTTCAGTAAAATGAATATTTTTGGATACGTGGATGATATCTATTTTATTATGATTTTC
Organism: Callospermophilus lateralis; assembly: GCF_048772815.1. Taxonomy (NCBI): domain Eukaryota; kingdom Metazoa; phylum Chordata; class Mammalia; order Rodentia; family Sciuridae; genus Callospermophilus; species Callospermophilus lateralis. The sequence continues at coordinate 1,785,246 of NW_027513208.1, read as the reverse complement.
GAATGGCATATATATTGCTACATTTTAATGTCTGTGTATGTGAGTATCTAATTATCTATCTATCTATCTATCTATCTATCTATCTATCTATATAGATATAGATATCTACTCTTTAGATTTTCCAAAATATGAAATATATGTGTCTTATTATACACTTTCTAAATTCACTCATGTGTGTGTATGTGGATTTATAATCAAATTTTTACAAAATAATTGTTAGAAATATTCATCCACCTTAAATACATATTTATTTCCTAGTACTGAAAACTAAATTCAGTGAATGGTGCATACAAATCATAATATTTCCACAGTGACTGACCCAGTTTCACATCAATGCAAGTAGACACCTATGGGACCATGATGTGTATTTTGAAGTTCATTTTTATTCCACACTGATACATTACTATTTCTGCAGTTTATGGACATTATAGGATATATCCTTTCATCCACAATTTCACAAATTTATAGGCATTTGGTTCACTTTCAATCACTTCCTACTTCAGAACACATGTATTCCTCCATGTTTCTTGACTGTTCTTTTCATAAGATTCTTTCCAAACACATTATTTTTGATTTCCATAATCATTTTTGAAGCAATACTCAGACACTCTTCATGATAAACCATAATGCTAATATTACCATTAGATGTATAACTGGTTAGAATGAATTTATGTATATTAATATAAAATTTCCTATATATTTTCAGATATCAATTCAATCCATTATTTAAAGTTTGAACCAGTTATATTATTTATTCACAGTATGGTCTATTAAGGCATCATCTCTATATTCATAGACCGATGGTATACCTATTTGTATCCCCAATACTAATTTATAAGTCTTTAAAATATTGCTTTAAGAATTGGTGGAAGAAATACTCTAGTCACCTGATATACATACACATTTTATCACAGTAATATTCCTGACACAAAATGCAACGGACACACTTATGATTGTACCAAAGCCTATATTGAAAGTGAGCATGTATTACTAACAACATCCAAGTCCTGATTAACTAATGATCTCAAATATCATTCCTATTGGTGACTACATATTTGTTTTTTCCTAAGATTAAATATTGAATCTGAACCCTGTTAAAAATGTCTTATCCTATCACTCACTTTGACTTTGCCTGATTTCCTACTGTCTCTATTGATATCTGATTTCCTACACATTTTCCCCAGTTCATCACTGTGACTGACTCTTCAAATATGCTGACATTTACTTTCACTCTTTAACAAAACCCCTATATCTCAAGAACATTTGGTCCAATTCCTCGACTCACTGAAATGGGTTCTTCAAAGCCCTGCAGAGGGTAGCCCATAGGTGCTTGATTTTCTCATGACCCCAATTCACATAAAGAATCTATGCCCCACAGAGAGTAGGCCTCAAATTGGAGAAGTAGAGCAGTATTAATGGCAGGCCTATTTGATCACATCTGGTTCACAGGAAGGGTTTCCAGGCCACACTGAGTTTAGGCAAATAAGGGGCAAGTGAGCTTATTTTGGACACTTCCTTAGGCTGCGCCCCTCATGGAAACCTCCAGCAAGAGGTTATGATGAGAGTTTATATTGAAGAAGATGAGGGCCATGTGGGAGTGTTTTGGTTTAATTGTGGTCATTTGTGTGGTGGTTGGAAGAGATGACTGGGTCCGCATGGACTTCAACTCTGGAGTGATTCCCCTTAGAGACTGAAATGAACTCAGAGAAGTATTGACATGAATTGTGTTGGGATTTTAGGAGGCCACACATGAGAGTTGCCCTTGGAGACTGAGATCTAGGCTCAGGATAGCTTTCCAAAGAGCACTGGGAATCTCAGGCAGGATATCACATGACTTTATTCAGAAAGACGTGGCAGCCATTGTTGAGAGTCAAAACACACATGGACCTCAATTGTACACCTCAATGGGCCTGGCTTAATGTGACCTTTTGGCCACTCTTTGGGAAACCTTGCCTCTGAGAGTTCTCCCGAGCTTTAATTGAAATAAGCTTCCTCACCATTTCATGGTTCCTGAATAAATTGAAAGCCACAGTGCCTCCAACTTCATGCTTGAAAATTGGCTAGATAAATACCATGAATTTTTTTAAATTTCCATGAACAGATGGCACTGGAGAACCTTTGGATATCTGTTGCTGATCATGAGTGTACCAGACATTGCATTGATTGACTGGGTTTCATGAAAATGGTGAGAACAGAGGTGCCAGAAAGTTGGAGCCTGCTGATTAGTGGGCCCAGAGCAGTGGTGGGCAGGTGTATGATAAAACATCTGTCGTCGGGACACGTGGTTCTGCCATTGGTTTCCGAATGACTTGTGACTGACATGTTGCAGCCAGCAGAACATTACAAGTAAAGGGACCTTGTTATATGGAGAGGTTTCAGGGCAATGTTCAGAATCAGGTTGCTATGGACATGGGTGCAAGCTTTTTGGGATAGAAGCCTGGTTGGTGCATTCTCCTGCAGACCCTCACCCACTACACGTGAGAGTACTCCCTCTAGCACTGTGTCCCAGTTTTTCTCCTTGTATTACGTGAAGCCAATACCAAACTCCCAGTGCAGCAGTAAGAAACACCACGAAAAGTGGAGTATGACCAAATGGCTTCACAGATCACATGGTTAGACACTTAGACCCCAGTGTCCTCAGTTTACTAACAAAGGGAAAATTCAGGACTTCTTCCTCATGTTCAATAGCATATAAGGAACCATGTCATCCAGGTCACATAGATGCCGACCCAGGTTTGATGGTCTCAATACAAAGGAAGCTAAAGCTCCTGACAACAACAAATTTTTCAAGGGCCCAAACTCAGAGGCAGTTTCTCAAAAACTCATTAGGCCACCAGAGTTCCATGTTTGTGGAGTGTTTACCCTGTACCTTACTTTTGGAAATTCCTCTACCACCTCCAAGGTTGTGAACTCCTGAGCATTTTCTTTTCCAGATATATATTCACAGATTTTCAAACTCTTCTCCACTAATTGTGTATTACTTGTGGCGAAGGAAATATCAAGGCATTGTTTTGGAGGACAGTGGGAAGATTTTTGTCTAGCAAATATTTGCATACACATTAGATTCATTTTCCTATTTTCCATTAGAAATACTGAATCCCTGTCACTAACCCATACCCTACTAGACTCTGACTACTAATCTTAATATGATGTAGAAAAAGAAACCTAACAGAATAGAAATACAGGCCGTACATAGGAGGCATGGTGTATACTAGGACTTGCGTTCTGCTTTATCAAGTGTATGTGTTATAAATCTAGTCAACTTTTTATTGTAATACTTCTCCATGAGTTTTTAAAGTTAACACATATGTACATTTCTGTCTCCCTTTCTCTGTAGCCTATTCATCTCATGAAATTTATTATGCATGTTTAGTATCCTACCTGGTATCACACGTACATTCTTATGAGCTTGCTGTTTTTAGGATGATACAGATTGTGAGAAGAGATCACTGCCCCTAAATACTGATGGAACTGAAAATTCAACATATTGGTGAATTTCCTAGATGAACAGCATTATACATAAATCCATGCTCAGTAAAAAGAATATTTCTGGATATGAGGATGATATATATTTCATAATGAATTTTGACTGGCATACATATTACTACATTTTAATGTCTGTGTTTGTATCTATATATATATATTTTTTTTCCTCCAGATTATTCAAAATATGAAATATATGTGTCTTATTATACACTCATTAATTTTACTCATGTTCCTATATGTGGATTTATAATCAAATTTTCACAAGATTATTCTCAGAAATATTCATCCACATGAAATACATATTTATTTCCCAGTACTGAAAACTAACATTGGTGAATGGTGCTTACAAATCCTAATATTTGTACATGATGTTAACTGACCCAGTTTAACATCAATGCAAGTAAAATCCTATGGGACATGATGTGTATTTTGAAGTTCATTTTTATTCAACACTGGTACATTACAATTTCTTCAGTTTATGGACATCATAGGATAATACTTTTCATCCACAAGTTCACAAATCTGTACGCATTTGGTTCACTTGCAATTACTTGCTGCTTCAGAACATATGTATTCCTCCATGTTTCTTGACTGTTCTTTGCATGAGATTATTTCCAAACATATTATTTTCGATTTCCATAATCATTTTTTGAAGCAAAACTCCCACACTCTTCATCATAAACCATAATGCTAAAATTACCATTAGATGTATAACTGGTTAGAATGAACTTATGTATATCAATATAAGATTTCCTATATATTTTCAGATATCAATTCAATCAATTATTTAAAGTTTGATCCAGTTATATTATTTATTTACAGTATGGTCTATTAAGGCATCATCTTTATAATCACAGGCACAGGGTACACGTACTTGTGTCCCCAATACTAACTTATCAGTCTTAAAATTTTGCTTTCAGAAATAGTTGAAGAAATACTGTAGTCACCTGATATACATTTACATTTCAACACAGTAATATTCCTGACAAAAAATGCAAAGGACACCCTTATGATTGTACCAAAGCCTAAATTTAATGTGAGCATGTATTACTAACAACATCCATGTCCTGATTAACTAATGATCTCAAATATCATTCCTATTGGTGACTACATATTTGTTTCTTCCTAAGATTATATATTCAAACTCAACCATGTTAAAAACATCTTATCCTATCACTCACTTTGTACTTTCCCTGATTTCCTAATGTCTCTATTGATATCTGCTTTCCTAAACATTTTCCCCAGTTCATCACTGTGACTGACTCTTCACATATGCTGACATTTACATTCACTCTCTAACCAAAACCCTATATCTAAATAACTTTTCGAACTATCTCTTTTTGTCTGGACGATCTCTTCCTCATTCAGTCATCCAAGGTACAAGGTCCTATACCATTGTATATCGATTTATCTGACACAACTTTGCGGAAATTATTCAAAGCTAAGTATCCCAATCAAGGGCCCAATGTTCATCTGGGTTTGAAATCTTTCCTAGATTTCTGTTTTCATACTTATATTACACCTATATATGCTTGTAATATCGGAGGTTCCCAATACCATTATTCATCTCACAGAATGATTCCTAACCCAAATCGAACATGCTATTAAACCTAACCATGCACTGTTCCCTCAATTTAACTTTATGAAGAGCAGGGACAGAGTTGGTGTTATAATACAGGTAGATAGGGGATCTTCCACTTGTTGAGAACCTCAAGTTCCATGCAGAAATAAACCCTGGAGAAGATGTAGGCAGCTATGAAGAACCTGAGAGAGCAACAGATATCTTCCTTGGTAAAATACCTGGTCAGGATGAAGCGATGTGTCTGAATAAGCCTCTCTCTTCTTAATGTAGAGAAGATGGACCAAACCAGGTCTGTGTGGAGAGCTGTTAACATGTGCCTATGGTTGATATACCATTCTATCTTGTGAATGTGACACAGGAAGTAGGGGAAGCCTCTCTCTCATGGGACCCTTGGAAGCAAATGTTAGGATAAAGTGGTTGCCAAGATAGTGACCTCATTCGGTTCCTGAAGGAAGTGACCTACCTCACTTCCTTGGTGATGGAACTCTCTGAACTTGGGATCCAGGAAGCCAGGCACTCAGAGCCAGTCCCAGTCCCAGTCCCAGTGGGTTCACTTGTTTGGATTTACCAAGGACAGAGTCGGTCTTTCTTGGTACATACTGATGTGTGGATGGCTAAATGCCAGGAAAGCTCTGAAGAGGGGCCTTTCCTGAGAAAGCAGGTAGTGACTCACTGATTGATGCTGACAACTTTACAGAGTTGGTAAAGGAGACCTGATCTGAGACAGGAAAGTCCATTTCGAGGGAGCAGAGTAAGGCCCACCAGTCTGAGGACACTCTGGATAGTCACAGACCTACTTGGGTAATGGAGGTGCCTTTGTGGGTGTGGGTGTGAATTTGTAGTTTTGTATCATGTTCTGAGAATAGGTAGGAAAGGCAGTATGTTTGGTTTGGAGTGGACTGTTTTTGGTAAGTCATTTGACATGGCGAGTGTTTCTATGTTTGTGTTTCCCACTTTTTCCGTGGTTGTAGATATTAGAAAAGTGAATGCATCAATGGATGTGTCCTGTCTAGTAGAAAGCATCTCAGCACACATCCTGCCCAATTTATGAATGGACTGTGGCTTGCCTTATATGGGCAACACCTACTTCTTTCCTTAGTTCCTGTTTTCTTCCTGAATTCTGGCCACTCTCCAGAATAGGCTCATGTTTTTTTGTCCAAGATATGGACCTCTGTCGAGTTCTGTGACATGGCCATGTACTGGATAGATAAAGGGAATTGGGAGCATCTCAGTAAACTCGGATATCAGTGTGACCAGTAAAGTCTCAGTAGAGAAACCCTGCTTTGTGCCTTTTGCTAACCTACTGTTCTGTTGACCTGAATGTCAGGAAGGTCTTTTCCTCAGGCCACCAGTTTGTGAAGCCTGAAAAAAATTGGAAATGAATGAGCATCACCTGTGGCTCTTTGCTTAATTGCTTTGGAAAGGGATGTGTCTGAATCATCCTTTCGGCTCTGAGAGGGGCTGTGGCTTTGATTTTCAGCACCTGATGGATCTAAAGAAAGATCCCATGTGTGCAACCAAAACCAAAATGGCAAAAAGATCAGTCATTGTGGATGAAGTCTCTTGCTTCCTCTGTTAGGTTCCTGACCTCCATCAAGTAAGTAGAGGGATCCTTTGAGACAAATGAGTTCTTCAAAGCCCTGCAGTGCTTGGGTTCTCACATGACTCCATATCACATAAAGAATCTATACCTCACAGTCAGTAGGCTTCAAAATGAAGAAACAGAGCAGTATTACTGGCAGGCCTATTTGATCAATCCTGGTTTACAGGAAGGGTGTCCAGGAAACCCTGACTTTAGGAAAATGAGGGCACAGGGAACTTATTTTGGACACTGTCTTGGGCTGCGCCCCTTATGGAAACCTCCAGCCAGAGGTTATGATGAATGTCTACATGGAAGAAAATGAGGGCCATGTGGGAGTATTTTGGTTTTAATTGAACATATTATTAACCCTAACCATACACTGTTCCCTCAATCTAAGTGTTCAGAAAAGAAGGGAAAGATTTGGTCTTACAATACAGGAATGCAGGGGATCTTCCACCTGCTGAAAACTTCAAAGTTCCATGCAGAAATGATCCCTGGAGAAGACGTAGGCAGCTATGAAGGACATGATAGAGCAAAAGGCATCTTCCATGGCAAACAACCTGGTCAGGATGAAGGGTTGTGTCTGAATCAGATTCTCTCTTCTTAAGGTAGAGGAGATGAACCAAACTAGGCCTTTGTGGAGAGCTGTTCCCAGGTGACTATGGTTTCTATACTATTCTAACTTGTGAAAGTGTCACAGGTAGTAGGGACATCCTCCATGTTATGAGACCTTAGGAAGCAAATGTTAGGACAAATTGGTTGCCAAGGCAGTGACCTCATTCAGTTACTAAAGGAAGTGACCTCACCTCACATCCTTGTTGATGGAACTCTCCAAATTTGGGTTCCAGGAAGCCAGGCACCAAGACCCAGTCCCAGCACCAGTTCCAGTGTTCTCACTTGTTTGGATTTTCCGAGGACAGAGTCAGTCTTTTGTGGTACCTACTTATGTGAGAATGGCCAAATTCCAGAAAAATTCTGAAGAGGGGCCCTTCCGGAGAAAACAGGTAGAGGCTCACTGCTGGCTCCTGAAAACTTCACAGAGTTGACCAAGGAGCCCAGATCTGAGACAGGACAGACCATTTCTGGGGAACATAGTATGGCCCTCCGGTCCGAGGACACTCTGGATAGTTCCAGACCTACTTGGGGGAAGGAGGTGCCATTGTGGTTGTGGGTATGGGTTTGTGGTTTTTTCTTTTGTTCTGAGAATAGTTAGGAAAGGGGGTGTGTTTGGTTTGGAGTGGAGTGTTTCTAGTTAGTCCTTTGACAAGGCGAGTGTTTTTAGGTCTGTGTATCCCACTGTGTCCGTGGTTGAAGACATTAGAAAAGAGAATGCCTCAATGGGTGTATCCTCTCAAGGAGAAAACTTCCCAGCATTCATCCGGCACAATTTATAAATGGAGTGTGGCTTGCCTTATCAATGGGCAACACCAACTATCTTCCTACGTTCCTGTTTTCTTCCTGAATTCTGGCCACTCTCCAGAATAGGCTCATGATTTTGTGTCCAATTTATGAACCACTTCCAAGATCTGTGACATGGCCATGTACTGGATAGCTGAAGGGAATGGCAAGCATCTCAGAAAACTCAGATATCAGTGTAGCCAGTAAAGTCTCAGTGGAGAAACCCTGCTTTGGGCCTTTTGATTACCTATTGTTATGTTGCCCTGAATATCAGGAAAGTCTTTGTCTCAGGCCACCCCTTTGTGAAGCCTGAAGAAAACAGTTTTCACATGGAAATGAATGGGCATTACCTTTGTGTTTACAATAAAACCTTCACAGATTTGGCTCTCATTAAGTTAAAAATACTTTTAGATTGTATCTCAGTGTAAAAAGTAACATGGAACTCTACATATCTTATTGATAACAAGTCCAATTATAGAACACAAATGATATACATAAATCTCCAACATGTTTTTCTTTTAAGCCTAGAATTACCATACAACCTTAGAACACCAGCTTGATACAATGGTCTTTGGAAGCTTCTACCTTACAGACTTGTATACCTGGAAGATATGAACACATTAACACCACAATTACATTGATGTTTTTGTATTAAACAAGTTTAGATTTTAAAGAAATAACATGGCACAATTTTATAAAAACAGTACTTGTTTTACCAGCTGTTTATTTTTTTAAGATTACTTGCTCAAAACTTACACATATAACCAAGTTACACAAACCTTTTTTTATTATTTACTTAAACCCTTTTAATTACTTAATCATATAGACTCTCTTATCCAGAAACACATTTTTCCTCTATTAGATCTATATCTGGAACCTTTTAGTTTCTCTTTTTCATCTACTAACCTCTTTCTGTTCACATTTCAATACAATACTTGTAAATTTCTGAATTTAGGCAGATTATTTTATAGACATCTACATTTTATTAGGGCCTTTTTGAAAACCTAGAAGACTTATAGGCCTAATTTTAAAGACATCTTTATTTTTATCTGTTTACCCAATTTGAATTAAAACATATGAATCACGTGAATCAAAGACATTTGGATACATTCTAAATTTTTCATGAGCACTCCTCATCTGTCAATTGTCATATCACTGCATGATATATGGACATACACACATACAGACATACCAACATACAACACGTAACACAAATGTAACACATAACACAATAGTAAACGCCTTGTAGCTTTTTCAGGTGAAATCTCCATTGAAATGCTAAAAACTCCAGAGTCGATCAAAAATAGAACTGATCAGAAAACATTAACCCATCAGCAGAATCAAGATCATGAGCTCAAAAAAAAATACAGAATCTAAGAAAAGCAAGAGTCCTAAAAAAGATGACTGGCCAGTAATTAGTAAATACAGTATAATATAATTTTTTGGTTAGGTCTAGTTTGAGTTCAGGTAAAAAGACACATTTACTGTTTTTTATCTGTCTCCTGCTGAGTGCTGCAGGCTTCTTTAATTTGCATATCAACTTAAGTCCTGGCTGAGGTCTGGAAAACTGAAAAGACTGGAATTCGTAGCAGAAACCTCAGGCCTAAGGCATTTTAGCTATAATTCATAATTTCCAGGTTTGGATGTTGAAAATTTTGATGCAAGTTTAAGATGTAATTCTCAAAATTTTATATCTTTAGATTTTTCTACACTAGAAAAACTTGCTCACACAAAACTGAAAATAGGATCATTTTTTGATAATATTAAAGCCACCATCAGAAGAAGTTTCTATAGGATCGTTAAGCCCCTTTCTTTGTTATGAAGTTTCTAATAGTATTAAGTTACATTAAATTGGCTGAAAATTTTTTAAAAAGAACCACACACTACCATGTGTATCCGAAATTAAGCTTTAAAAATTTCCAAGACTGTTGCTAATTAATGTCATTTCAATAAGCCAGACCAACGTTTTAATTTAGTACCATTTTTTAAAATCTTACACACTGATGGGAATAGATACCATATCATAATTTATTATCTCTTCCCAAGTTAATGCACTGGTATATCTAGTGAAATTTTTTCAGGCTGCCTAGTTCAAAATTAAAACTCTTTAATTATTTTTTATCCTAAGTATTTAAGTTTCCTAGCATGAACTACCTGAAATCAAACTAAACAATTGTTTAAACCCAACTTTTAACTGTAACATAGTGCAATGCTTTAGAAACCCATTTAGATACGAGATGGTTAAAATAAAAAAAAAATCATTTTTAGATACACATTCACCCTAGATCATCCCCAAGAAACAATCTATAATTTCAACATATTAATGCATTCATTGTCCCTTTTGTTAATTAAACAGAGGTGGAGAAATCCTTAAAGTGCACGTAAGGAATAAGGGAGTTCCCCACAGCAAAATGGCTCTGTCAGCTGCTGGGAGTCCCTTAGCCTCACCATTTACTTACAGGATTAGTTCCTCTGGTTTGCTTTGACCCCAGGCACCAGGCATATTCTATGTCTCCCAACTTTGCAGTAGTCAGCTCCCAAAAATTTCATCGTCTGCTTGCAGTTGTTTTGAGTGCTAGGCTTCCCCAAGAGGGCAGAGTGGGGTTTATTTGAAGTCCCCTCTGGGGTGTCAAAATTTATGACTGAAGGCTTGGTTCCCATCCCAAAGCCAATTAATGCCAATTTAATAATGAGGACAGGGTTTTGAGAAAAGTTTAAGCGAGATATCAAAGTTCTTTGACCCCAGACATTTCCCTCTGCAGTGGGCATGCTCAAGCCAACTATGGGAAGAAAAGAAATCACTGCTTCCGTAATCTTGCTTAACAAAGGGGAGTAAAGTTTATCAAAGTTCTTTAAAACACAGCTAAGAGAGGTGCAAAAGGTGAGAACAGAAAAACTGGCGGTTCTATTGACTTTTGGTCCCTCACAGGAGAAGCATTAGTTTAAAATTTAGCTAAAGTAACTTCGACATATGTAAGGCAGGTTGGAACTCAGGACTCTGCATTGGTCCAAACAATGCCATCACATTTAACAGAAACACAGATAAAAAGACACACAAAGACCATCATGCAGCTCCCGTTTGTTCACAACCCCAAGATCTACAATCTTGTGACTCAGGGAGAATGGAGGGAAGAGGGGAAGGAGTAGAAGGTTTGAGTGATAGGATCCTGGGTGACGGTGTCGGATTGGAGGCAGGGAACAGGAAAGGCTTCAAGGACAGAGGTATGGAATGGCTTTGTCCCATAATGATAGTTTCTCAAACAGAGACAAGGACAATACAAACGTGACACAAACATGTACACACAGGTAACATTTAACACGAGTTCAGAAGTAAAGATTAGAACCTAGTAACTGGCAAAACCTGATCGGTTAGACCACAAAGCCAGACAGTGAATTCAACCTGAGAGAAAAAAGTAGCCAGCAAGATATGATGGGTTGGCAGCAGAGTCACCTAATGTGGGCTCATCCGTCCCTCCTCACCTAATGAGGGCACATCCATCACTCCCTGAGTCCTCCAAGGCATCCCTTGCAAGGACGTGGTCTGTGGCTTTAGGACACGTTTGTCCACCACTGACAGGGGGAACTTACGTTCTCCGCTGGCAGCCACTCTGCCAACCCAAACCAAAAACGGAAAAACGGAACCTGAACAAAAAGATCTGAGCGATCGCAAGGAAAAATGGAAAGAAGCGCCTTACTTACCCCCAGAGGGGTCTGTTGGGGTGTCCTTGTCCTATGCTGCGTGATTCCCGGCCAACGCACCAAATGTAAGGATCCGGTGAACGTCGGAGGAGGAGACCACCAAGAGACCGCGGCTCATGCAACAGAAAAAGGCGTTCATTGAGGATCCAATCCAGCATGCTGGGGCTACGTGCTCACTCAAGAAGGGAGAGCAGCCCAGAGCCCCGAGCAGGGGTTGAACAGTGCTTAAGTACACTTTTTGGGGAGGGCGGGACTTTACATATATCACAGTCTCCTTTAAGAAATCAACATACACCGCAGAAAAATCAAACAACAATTCCTAAACATGATTAGTTCATTCATTGGCAGGAACAGGTGAGGCAGGAGTGATAGGTCAGTTCTAAAGCGAGGTACACATTCAAACAGATTGCTTTAGGCCTTGCAATGCCTATGTGCCAGGCCACACAGGGTCCTAGGTTATTAAATAACCAGGCGGTCAGGGGGAATATTTACTAGGCAGTCGGGAATTGTACTACAAGCTACAGGAATTTCAGGTTTTGCATGTAGCATAGGAACTTAACAATACCTGGTCCTTTACATTTTAACTCAGGCCTTGCAGCTTAGAAACTTTACAAAACCCAGTCTTTTACACTTCAACTTTTACACTTTAATTTCAATTTATTTTACCCTTTCAGATCACTCCTGGTGCACAAGAAGGGTGTCCAAGCCACCCTGAATTTAGGCAAATGAGTGGCAAGGGAGCTTATTTGGGACACTGTCTTGGGCTGTGCCCCTCATGGAAACCTCCAGCCAGATGTTATGATGAGTGCCTTTATATAAGAAGAGGAGGGCCATGTGAGAGTGTTTTGGTATTAATTGTGGTCATTTGTGTGACGGTTGGAAGAGATGAGTGGGTCCACCTGGGCTTGAATTCTTGTGTGATTCCCCTTAGAGACTGACTTCTGGAACTGAACTCAGAGAAGTATTGCCATGAATTGTGGTGATATTTTAGGAGGCCAAGCATGAGAGTCGCCCTTGGAAACTAAGATCAAGGCCGAGGGTGGATTTCCACAGAGCACTGAGAATTTCAGCCAAGATATCCCATGATTTTATTCTTAAAGACTTGGTAGCCATAGTTGAGAGTCAAAACACACATGGACCTCACATTGTAGACCTCAATGGGCCTGGCTATATCTAACCTTTTGGTCACTCTTTGGGAAGCCTTGCCTATGAGAGTTCTCCAGAGTTTCATTCAAATGAGCTTCCTCAACATTTAATGGTTCTTGAAACCCACAGTGCATACAAACACAATAGAAATACAAGCAGTTCAGAAGAGGCATGGTGTATAGTTGGACTTGCCTTTTGCATTATGTAGGGTAGGTGTTATAAATCTAGTTAATTTTTAATTGAAATAGTTCTCCTTGTGTTTTTTAAGTTAATAAATATGTGAATTCGTCTATCCCTTTCTCTGTAGCCTATTCATCACATGTATTTTTATATAAACATATAGAATCCTACCTGGTATCACATATACATTCTTGTGAGGTGGCTGACATGGCAGATACAAATTATGACAAGAGATCACTCCTCCTAAACGCTATTGGACCTTAAAATTCAACCTAAGGGTAACCTTTCTAGCTGAACAACATTATTCATAAATCCATGTTCAGTAAAATTAATATTTTTGGATCTGTGGACGATATATATTTCATCATGAATTTCAATTAGCATATATATTGCCACTTTATAATGTCTGTGTGTGTTTTGCTCTTTGCTTAATTGCTTTGGAAAGGCATGTGTCTGAATCAGTCTCTTGGCCCTGTGTGAGGCTGTGGCTTAGATTTTCAGCACCTGATGGATCTAAAGAAAGATCCCATGGGTGCATCCAAAACCAAAATGGCCAAAAGAGCAGTTATTGTGGATGAAGACTCTCACCTTCTTCTCTAAGATTCCTGACATCCATCAAGTGAAAATAGGGATCCTTTGGGTCAAATGAGTTCTTTAAAGCCCTGCAGAGTTTAGCCCATAGGTGCTTGGGTTTTCTCATGAATCCAGTTTACATAAAGAATCTAAACCCCACAGTCAGTAGGCATCAAATTGGAGAAGCCAAGGAGTATTAATGGCAGGCGTATTTGACCACTCCTGGTTCACAGTCAGGATTTCCAGGCCACACTGACTTTAGGCAAATGAGGAGCAAGAAAGGTTATTTTGGACACTGTCTTGTGCTGTGCCCCTCATGGAAACCTCCATCCAGATGTTATGATGAGTGTCTACATGAAATAAGATAAGGGGCATGTGGGAGCATTTTGTTGTGAATTGTGGTAATTTGTTTGGCGCTTGGAACAGATGACTGGGTCCACCTGGGCTTGAACTCTGGTATGATTCCCCTTAGAGACTGAATTCTGGAAGTGACATAAGAGAAGTATTGTGATGAATTGTGTTTGGATTTTACTAGGCCATGCAACCAACATCTCAGGTATTAATTGTGGTGCAGGGAGATCTAGGTGCATGGTGGCTTTGCCCACAGCACTGGGAATCTCAGCCTGGATATCACATGATTTTATTCTGAAATTCTTTAAAGCCACAGTTGAGAGTCAAAACTCATATGGACCTCACATTGTATACCTCAATGGGCCTGACTTCATGTGACCTTTTGGCCACTCTTTGGGAAGCCTTGCCTGTGAGTGTTCTCAAGATCTTTCATTGATATGAGCTTCTTCAACATTTAATGGTTCCTGAATGAATTGAAACCCACAGAGCCTCCAACTTTATCCTCGAAAAATGGCTTGATAAATACCATGAAATTTTTGAAATTCCCATCACCAGGTGGCACTAGAAAACTTTTGGATGTCCTGTTGCTGATCATGAGTGTATCAGACAGTGCCTTGAGTGAGTGGGTTTCATAAAAATTGTGTAGAACAGTGATGCCAGTAAGTTGGATCCTGTTCATTAGTGGGCCTAGAGCAGTGGTGTGAAGGTGTGTGAAAAAACATGTGTGTTGGGGCATGTGGATCTGCCATTGGCTTCCAATTGCCTTGTGATTGACAGGGTACAGCCAGCAGACCCTTATATGTAAAGGCATCTTGTTATATGGATAGGTTTCTGGGCAATGTTCAGAATCAGGTTGCTATGCACAAAGGGGCAACCTATGTGGGACAGAATCCTGGTTGGTGCATTCTCATGCAGACCGTGTCCCTCCAAACGTGACAGAACTCCCTCCAGCACTGTGTCCCAGTTGAACTCCTTGTATTTCATGAAGCAAATACCAAACTCCCAGTGCACCAGCAAGAAACACCACGAAAATTGGAGGATGACCAAATGGCTTCACAGTCAACCCGGGGAGACACTTACACCCCAGTGGCCATAGTTTAACTACAAAAAGAGTATTCAGCACTGCTGCCTCATTTTCATTGGAAAATTAGAAACAATGTCCTTCAGGTCACATATTTGCACACCAAGATTTGATGGTCACACAACAAAGGAAGCTAAAGCTCCTGACAACAACATGTATTTTAAGAGCCCAACCTCAGAGAGTTTCTCAAGAAGTCTTTACACAAGCAGAGCTCAATGTTTGTGGAGTGTTTACCCTGTCCCTTACTATTGGAAACTCCTCTACCACCTACAAGTTTGTGAACTCCTGAGCATTTTTTATTCCTGATATGTATTTACAGATTTTCTAACTTTTGTCCTTTATTGTATCTTACTTGGAACTAAGGTAATGCCAAGGCAATCTTCTGGATGAGAGTGTGAACATTTTTGTGTAGCACATATTTGCATACCCTTTAGAGTCATTTTCCAATTTTCCATTCGAAATACTGAATCCCTGACACTAACGCATACCCTAATAAACTCTGACTACTACTCCTAATATGATGGAGAAAAATAACACAAACAGAATAGGAATACTAGCAGTTCAGAGGAATCATGGTGTATAGTTGGACTTGTTTTTTGCATGATTAATTGTAGGTGTTATAAATCTAGTCAATTTTTAATTGAAATAGTTCTCCATGTGTTTTTAATGTTAACAAATATGTGAATTCCTCTCTCCCTTTCTCTGTAGCCTACTCAGCACATGTATTTTTAAATGCACATATAGAACACTACCTGGTATCACACCTACATTCTTGTGAGGAGGCTAATTTGGCAAATACAATTTGTGAGAAATGATCACTCCTGTTATACTCTGTTGGAACTGAAAATTTAACCTAGGGGTGTGTTTCCTAGAAGAACAACATTATACATAAATCCATGTTCTAAAAGAAATAATTTTGCATCTGTGGAAGATATATATTTCATGATAAATTTCGATTGCTAATTTATTGTCTGTGTGTGTTTTTTTTTGTATATATATATATACACTCTCCAGATTTTTCAAAATATGAAATATATGTGTCTTATATACACTCACTAAATTCATTCATGTTCATGTATATGGATTTATAATCAACTTTTCACAAGATCATTCTCAAAAATATTCATCCACCTGAAATACATATTGTTTGCAGTACTGAAAACTAACTTCAGTTAATGTTGCATACAAATACTAATACTTCTACAGTAACTGACCCAGTTTAACATCAATGGAAGTACATTCCTATGTGACATGATGTGTATTTTGAAATTTATTTTAATTCAACACTGGTACATTACTATTTCTTCAATTTGTGCACATCATAGGATATATATTTCATCCACAAGTTAGCGAACTTATAGGCATTTGTTTCACTTTCAATCACTTCCTGCTTCAGAACACATGAATTCTTCCAGGTTTCTTGACTGGTCTTATCATGAGACTTGTTTCCAAATACATTATTTTTTATTTCCTTTATCACTTTTGAAGCAAAACTGACACTCACTTCATGATAAACCATAACTATAATATCACCATTAGATGTATAACTGGTTGGAAGGAATGATTTCATATCAATATAGTATTTCTTATATATATTCTGATATCAGTTTAATCCATTATTTAAAGTGGAACCAGTTATATTATTTATTCACTATATGGTCTATTCATGCATTATCTCTATATTCATAGACACAGGGTACACCTCTTAGTATGCCCAATACTAATTTATTCGTCTTCTAAATATTGCTCCCAGAAATGGTGGAAGAAATACTCATGTCACCTGATGTACATGTGCATGTTACCACAGTAATATTCTGGACACAAAATGCAAAAGTCACACGTATGATTGTACCAAAGCCTAAATGGAAACTGAACATGGATTACTAAAAACATCCATATCCAGGTTGCCTAATGCTCTCAAATGTCAATCCTATTGGTGACCACATTTTTGTTTCTTCCTAAGATTTTATATTCAACCTCAAAACTGTTGGAAATGTCTAGTTTTTTAACTCACTTTATACTTTGCCTGATTTCCTAATGTCTCTATTGATATCTACTTTCCTACATATTTTTCCCAGTTCAACATTGTGACTGACCCTTCACATGTGCTGACATTGACATTCACTCTCTAACCGAAACCCTATTGCTAATGAACTTTGGTCCAAATCCTATACTCTATCTTCTTCCGAAACATACTGACTATCTTCCTGATCCTATCGACTATCCCTTTTTGAGTGGATGTACTCTACTACATTCAATCATCCGAGGTACAAGGTCCTATGCCATTGTATATCGATTTTTTCTGAAATATGTATGCAGAACGTAATTCAAAGCTACGTGTCCCAATCTATTGCCCAATGCACTTCTGAGCTTCAAATCTTACCTAGATTTCTGTTTCCATACTTATATTTAACCACTATATTTCTATATATTGCAGGTTCCCAATACCATTATTCATCCTGCAGAATGATTCCTAACCCAAATCGAACCTGTTATTAACCCTAACCATACACTGTTGCCTCAATCTAACATTACAAAAGAGCAGGGACAGGGCTATTCTTTCAATAAGGGATGTAGGTGATCTTCCAACTGCTGAGAACCTCAAAGTTCGATGTAGAAATTATCCCTGGAGAAGATGTAGGCAGCTATGAAGGACCTGAATGAGCAAAAGCCATCTTCCATGGCAAACAACCTGCACAGGACGAAGGGATGTGTATGCATCAGACTCTCTCTTCTTAATGTAGAGAAGATGGACCTAACCAGGCCTTCGTGGAGAGCTGTTCCATGGTGTCTATTTTGATATACCATTCTAACTAGTCAAATTGTCACAGGAAGTAGGGGCACCCTCCAACTCATGGGACCATTGTAAGCAAGTGTTAGGACAAAGTTGTTGCCAAGGCAGTGGCCTCATTCAGTTCCAAAGAAAGTGACATACCTCATTTTCTTGGTGATGGAACTCTCTGAAATTGGGATGCAAGAAGCCAGGCACCAAGAGCCAGTCCCAGTCCCAGTCCCAGTGGGCTCACTTGTTTGGATTTACCAAGTACAGAGTCAGACCTTCTTGGTACCTAGTGATGTGAGGATGGTCAAATGCCAGTAGAGCTCTGAAGAGGGGCCTTTCTTGAGACAGCAGGTTGTGGCTAACCACTGGCTCCTCCCAGAATAACAGAGTTGGCCAAGGAGACAAGATCTGAGACCGGACAGGCCATTTCGAGTGGAACATAGTATGGCCCACCAGTCAGAGGACACTCCAGATAGTTAAAGACCTATTTTTGGGAAGGAGGTGCCTTTTTGGTTGTGGGTGTGAGTTTGCGGTTTTGTTTCATGTTCTGAGAATAGGTAGGAAAGGTGGTTGGTTTGGTTTGGAGTCGACTTTTTCTAGTAAGTCTTTAGACAAGGCGAGTGTTTCTATGTCTGTGTAGCCACTGTGTCCGTGGTTTTAGACATTAGAAACGAGAATGCATCAATGGAGGTGTCCTGTCTAGTAGAAAGATTCACAGCATTCATCCTGCACAATTGATTAATGGACTGTTGCTTGCCTTATGGATGGGAAACACCTACTAACTTCCTAAGTTGCTGTTTTCTTCCTGAATTCTGGCCACTCTCCAGAATAGTATCATGGTTTATTGTCCAAGATATGTACCACCTCCAAACTCTGTGACATGGCCATGTCCTTGATAGCTGAAGGGAATGGGAACATCTCAGAAAACTCAGATACCAGTGTGACCAGTAAAGTCTCAGTGGAAAAACCCTGCTTGGCTCCATTTGCTTATCTATGTTTCTGTTGCCTTGAATATCAGGAAGGTCTTTGCCTCAGGCCACCCCTTTGTGAAGCCTGAAGAAATAGTTTTCAAATGGAAATGAATGGGCATCACCTGTGGCTCTTTGCTTAATTGCTCTGGAAAGGGATGTGTCTTAATCAGACACTAGGCCCTGTTTGAGGCTGTGGCTAAAATTCTCAGCTCCTGATAGATCTAAAGAAGATCCCATGTGTGCATCCAAACCAAAATGGCAAAAAATCTGTCATTGTGGATGAAGTCTCTTGACTTCTTCTGTTTGGTTCCTGACCTCCATCAAGTGAGAATAGGGATCCTTTGGATCAAATGAGTTCTTCAAATTCCTGCAGAACTGCTTGGGTTGTCTCATGATGCCAAATCACATAAAGAATCTATACCTGACAGTCAGTAGGCCTCAAATTGGAGAAGCAGAGCAGTATTTATGGCAGGCCTATTTGATCACTCCTGGTTCATAAGAAGGGTGAACAGGCCACCCTTACTTTGGACATATCAGGGGCAAGGGTGCATTATTTGGACACTGTCTTGGGCTGCGCCACTCTTGGAAACCTGCAGCCAGAGTTAATGATGAGTGTTTATATGGTTAAAGATAAGGGCAATGTGGGAATGTTTTGGTTTTAAATGTGCTCATTTTTGTGGCGTTTGGAATAGATGACTGGGTCCACATGGGCTTGAACTCTGGTGTGATTCCCCTTAGAAACTGAGTTCTGAAACTGACCTCAGAGAAGTATTGCCATGAGTTGTGTTGGGATTGTAGGAGGCCATGCATAAGAGTCGCCCTTGAAACCTGAGATCTAGGCCCAGGAAAGCTTTCAACAGAGCACTGAGAATCTCAGCAAGGATATCACATGATTTTATTCTGAAAAACTTGGCAGCCACAGTTAAGAGTCAAAACACACAAGGACCTCACATTATAGACCTTAAAGGGCCTTTCTTCATGTGACCTTTTGGGCACACTCTGGGAAGCCTTGCCTGTGAGAGTTCCTCAGAGCTTTCATTGAAATGAGCTTCCTCACCATTTAATGGTTCCGGGATGAATGGAAACCCCAAAGTGCCTTCAACTTCATTCTTGAAAAATGGATAGATAAATATCATAAAATTTTTGAAATTCCCAATGACCAGGTGGCACTGGATAACCATTGGATGTCCCATTGCTGATCATGAGTGTACCAGACAGTGCCTTGATTTACTGGGTTTCTTGAAAATGGTGTAGAACAGAGATGCCAGTAAGTTAGAGCGTGCTGAGTAGTGGGCCTAGAGCAGTGGTGTGCAGGTGTGTGATAATACATCTGTGGTGTGGCCATGTGGATATTACATTGGCTTCCAAATTGCTTGTGACTGACTTCTTGCAGCCAGCAGACCATTAGATGAAATGGCATCTTGTAATATGGAGAGGTTTCAGGGCAATGTTCAGAATCAGGTTGGTATGGTCAAGGGGGCAAGCAATGTGGGATAGAAGCCAAGTTGGGGAATTCTCCTGCAGACCCTGACCCACCACATGTTACAGGACTCCCTCCAGCACTGTTTCCCAGTTGAATTCCTTGTATGTCGTGAAGCAAATACAAAACACCCAGTGCAGCAGCAAGAAACACCAGGAAAAGTGGAGGATGACCAAATGGCTTCAAAGTCCACATGGGGAGACACTTAGCCCCCAGTGACCACAGTTTAGCTACAAAGAGTGAATTCAGCACTGCAGCCTCATGTTCATTGGAAAATAAGAAACCATGTCCTCCAGGTCACATAGATGCAGACCAAACTTTGATGGTCTCACTACAAAGGAAGTTAAGCTCCTGACAACAACATATATTTCAACTACCCAAACTCAGAGGCAGTTTCTCAAGAAGTCTTTAGGCCAGCATAGCTCCATGTTTGTGGAGGGTTTACACTGTCCTTTACTTTTGGAAACTGTTCTACCACCTCCATAGTTGTGTAATGCTGAGCATTTTCCAGTCCAGATATGTATTCACATATTTTCTAACTCTTCTCCTCTAATTGTGTCATACTAGGGGCAAAGATAATTTCAAGGCATTCTTCTGGATGAGAGTGGGAATATTTTTTGTAGCACATATTTTCATGCATATTAGATTCATTTTCCTATTTTCTACTTGAAATACTGAATCCCTGACACTAACCCATAACCTACTATACTCTGACTACTTATCCTAATATGATGGAGAAAAATAACTCAAACAGAATAGAAATACAAGCATATCAGAGGAGGCATAGTGTATAGTTGGACACGGCTTTTGCCTGACAAAGTGTTGGTGTTATAAATCTAGTCAATTTGTAATTGATATAGTTCTCCATGTGTTTTTAAAGTTAACAAATATGTGAATTCCTCTCTCCCATTCTATGTAGCCTATTCAGCACATCTATTTTTATATGCATATATAGAATCCTACCTGGTATCACACGTACATTCTTGTCAGGTGTCTGACTTGGCAGATACAAATTGTGAGAAGTGATCACTCCTCCTAAACACTGTGGGATCTGAAAATTCATCCTCTCTCTGAGCTTCCTAGTTGAACAATATTATACATAATTCCATGTTCAGGAAAATGAATATTTTTCGATCTGTGGATGATATATATTTCATGATGAATTTCGATTGGCATATATACTACTACTTTTTAATGTGTGTGTGTGTGTGTGTGTGTATACACACTCCAGATGTTTTAAAATATTAAATATATGTGTCTTATTATACACTCCTTAATTTCATTCTAGTTCATGTATGTGGATTTATAGTCAACATTTCACAAGATTATTCTCGGAAATATTCAACCACCTGAAATACTATTTGTTTCCTATTACTGAAAATTAACTTCAGTGAATCGTGAATACAAATCCTAATATTTCTACAATAATTGACCCAGTTTCTCATTAATGCAAGTAGATTCCTATGGGACATGATGTGTATTTTTATGTTCATTCTTATTCACCACTGGTATTTTACTATTTCTTCAGTTTATGCACATTATAAGATATATATTTCATCCACAAGTTACAAAATTATAGGCATTTGTTTCACTTTCAATCATTTTCTGCTTCGAAACACATGTATTCCTCCATGTTTCTTGACTGGTCTTCTCATGAGACTTCTTTCCATATACATTATTTTCGATTTCCATAATCACTTCTGAAGCAAAACTCACACACCCTTCATGATAATCCATAACCCTAATATTACCATTAGATGTATAACTGGTTGGAATGAATGATTTTGTATCAATATAATATTTCTTATATATTTTCAGATATCAATTCAATCCATGATTTAAAGTGAAACCAGTTATATTATTTATTCACTGTACAGTCTATTCATGCTTTTTCTTTATATTCATAGACACAGGGTACACCTCTTTGTAAACCCAATACTAATTTATACGTCTTCAAATTATTGGTCTCAGAAATGATGGAAGAAATACTCATGTCACCTTATCTACATATACATTTTATCACAGTAATATTTGGACACAAAAAGAAAAGGTCACACTTATGTTTGTACCAAAGCCTAAATGTAAAGTGAATATGGATTACTAAAAACATCCATGTCCAAGTTGCCTAATGCTCTCAAAAATCAATCCTATTTGTGACAATATATTTGTTTCTTCCTAAGATTATATATTCAAATTCAACCCTGTTGAAAACATCTTATCCTTTCTCTCACTTTATACTTTTCCTGATTTCATAATGTCTCTATTGATTGCTTTCCTACATATTTTCCCCAGTTCATCATTGTGACTGACTCTTCACATGTGCTGACATTTCCATTCACACTCTAATCGAAACCCTATTGCTAAGAAACTTTTGTTCCAAATCCTATACTCACTCTTCCTCCTAAACCTACTGACTATCTTCCTCATCCTACCTATTAACGCTTTCTGACTGGATGTTCTCTTCTACATTCAATAATCCAAGGTAGAGGGTCTTATGCCATTGTATATCTATCTCTCTGAGACATCTCTGCAGAACATAATTCAATGCTAAGTATCACAATCCCTTGATCCCAATGCTAAGTATCACAATCCCTTGAAGCCCAATCCCCTTCTGGGCTTCAAATTTTACTTAGATTTCTGTTTTCCTACATACATTTCACCTCATTATTCTTGTACAATTATTCATCCAGCAGAATAATTTCTAACCCAAATCGAACATGTTATTAACCCTAACCATACACTGTTCCCTCAATCTAACTTTACAGACGAGCAGGGACAGAGTTGGTCTTACAATATAGGAATGTAGGGGATCTTCCACCTGCTGAGAACCACAAAGTTC
Organism: Callospermophilus lateralis; assembly: GCF_048772815.1. NCBI lineage: Eukaryota > Metazoa > Chordata > Mammalia > Rodentia > Sciuridae > Callospermophilus > Callospermophilus lateralis. The sequence continues at coordinate 1,762,096 of NW_027513208.1, read as the reverse complement.
CATGCAGAAATGATCACTGGAGAAGATGTAGGCAGCAATGAATTACCTGAGAGAGCAAAAGTCATCTTCCCTGGCAAACAACATGGTCAGAATGAAGGGTTGTTTCTGAATCAGCCTCTCTCTTTTTAATGTAGAGAAGATGGACCAAACCAGGCCTGTGTGGAGAGCTGCTACCGGGTGCCTATGGTTGATATAGCATTCTAACTTGTGAAAGTGTCACAGGAAGTAGGGGCAGCCTCTTTCTGATGGTAGGCTTGGAAGCAACTGTTAGGACAAAGAGGTTGCCAAGGCAGTGATCTGATTCAGTTCCTGAAGGAAGTGACCTCACATCACTTCTTTGGTGATGGAACTCTCTGAACTTGGGATCCAGGAAGACAGGAACCCATAGCCAGTCCAGTCCCAGTCCCAGTGGTTTCCTTGTTTGGATTTACCAAGGACACAGACATTCATTTTTGGTACCTACTGATGTGAGGATGTCCAAAACGCAGGAAAGCTCTGAAGAGGGGTTTTTCCTGAGAAAGCAGGTAGTGGCACACTGCTGGCTCCTGACAAATTCACAGAGTTGCACAAGGAAAGCAGGTCTGAGACAGGAAGGCCATTTATTTGGAACATACTATGGCCCACGAGTCAGTGGAAACTCCAGATAGTAACAGACCTACTTGGGGGAAGGAGGTGTCCTTGTGGGTGTGGGTGGGGATTTGTGAATTTGTCTCATGTTCTGAGAATAGGTAGGAATGGTGGTTTGTTTGTTTTGGCGGGACCTGTTTGTAGTAAGTCGTTTGACAAGGCATGTGTTTGGATATCAGTGTATCCCACTGTGCCCCTGGTTGTAGACATTAGAAAAGAAAATGCATCAATGGATGAGTCCTGTCTAGTTGAAATCTTCTCAGCATTCATCCTGCCCAATTTATGAATGGACTGTGGCTTGTCTTATAGATGGGCAACACCTACTATCTTCCTAAGTTCCTGTTTTCTTCCTGAATTGTGGGCACTCTCCAGAATAGACTGATGGTTTTGTGTCCAAAATATGTACCACCTCCAAGCTCTGTGACATGGCCATGTACTACATAGCTGAAGGGAATGGTGAGCATCTCAGAAAACTCAGATATCAGTGTGACCAGGAAAGTCTCAGTGGAGAAACCCTGCTTTGGGAATTTTGCTTACCTATTGTTCTGTTGCACTGAATGTCAGGAATATCTTTGCCTCAGGCCACCCCTTTGTGAAGCATGAAGAAAACAGTTTTCAAATGGAAATAAATGGGCATCACCTGTGGCTCTTTGCTTAATTGCTTTGGAATGGGATGTGTCTGATTCAGGCTCTTGGCCCCCTGTGAGGCTGTGGCCTAGATTCTCAGAACCTGAGGGATCTAAAGAAAGATCTCTTGTGTATCCAAAAAAAAATGGCCAAAAGAGCAGTCATTGTGGATGAAGTCTCTCGAATTCTTCTAAGGATCCTGACCTCCATCAAGTGAGAATCAAGATCTTTTTGGTCAAATGAGTTTTTCAAAGCCCTGAAGAGGCTAGCCCAGAGGTGCTTGGTTTTTCTCATGACTCCATTTAACATTAAAAATCTAAACCCAAGAGTCAGTAGGCCTAAAATTGGAAAATCGAAGCAGTATTAACAGCAAGCCTTTTTGATCACTCATGGTTCACCGGAAGGGTGTCCAGGCCACCATGACTTTAGGCAAATGAGGGGCAAGGGAGCTTATTTTGGATACTGTCTTAGGCTGCGCAACTCATGAAAACCACCAGCCAGTGGTTATGATGTGTGTCTATATGGAAGAAGATGAGGGCCATGTGGGAGTGTTTTGGTTTTAATTGTGGTCATTTGTGTGGCATTTGGAAGAGATGACTGGGTCCACCTGGGATTGAACTCAGGTGTGATTTACCTTAGAGACTGAGTTCTGGAACTGACCTCAGAGAAGTATTGCCATGAATTGTGTTGGGATTTTAGCAGGCCATGCATGAGAGTCACCCTTGGAAACTGAGATCTAAGCCCAGGGTTCCTTTCCACAGAGCACTGAGAATCTCAGCAAGGATATCACATGATTTTATTTTGAAAGACTTGACAGCCATAGTTGAGAGTCAAAACACATATGGACCTCACATTGTAGACCTCAATGGGCCTGGCTTCATGTGACCTTGGGCCACACTTTGGGAAGCCTTTCCTGTGAGAGTTCTCCAGAGCTTTCATCGAAATGAGCTTACTCAATATTTAATGGCTCCTGAATGAATTTAAACCCACTGTGCCTCCAACTTCATCCTTCAAAAATGGCTAGATAACTACCACCAAATTTTGAAATTCCCATGACCAGGTGGCACTGGAGAACCTTTGGATGTCCTGTTGCTGATCATGAGTGTACCAGAAAATGCCTTCATTGACTGCGTTTCATGAAAATGGTGTAGAACAGACATGCCAGTAAGTTGGAGCCTGCTGAGTAGTGGGCCTAGAGCAGTTGTGTGCAGGTGTGTGACAATACATCTGTGGTGGGGTCATGTGGATCTTACATTGGCTTTCAAATGGCTTGTGACTGACATGGTGCAGCTAGCAGAACTTTGTATGTAAAGGCATCATGTTACATGGAGAGTTTTCAGGGCAATATTCAGAATCAAGTTCCTATGGTAAAGGGGGCAAGCAATGGGGGATAGAAGCCTGGTTGGTGCATTCTCCTGCAGACCTTGACACACCATACGTTACAGGACTCCCTCCAGCATTGTGTCCCAGTTTAACTCCTTGAATGTCATGAACCAAATACAAAACACCCACTGCAGCAGCAAGAAACACCACGAAAAGTGGAGCATGACCAAATGATTTCAAAGTCCAGACGGGGAGACACTTATCCCCCAGTGGCCACAGTTTAGCTACAAAGAGTGAATTCAGCACTGCTGCCTCATGTTCATTGGACAATAAGAATTCATGTCCTCCAGGTCACAAAAATGCAGACCCAAGTTTGATGGTCTCACTACAAAGGAAGCTAAAGCTTCTGACAACAACATATATTTCAAGTACCCAACCTCATTGTCAGTATCTCCAGAAGTGTTTAGGCCAGCAGAGTTCCATGTTTGTGGAGTTTTACCCTGTCCCTAAGGTTTGGAAACGTCTCTTCCACCTCAAAGGTTGTGAACTACTGAGCATTTTCCATTCTACGTATGTATTCACAGATTTTCTAACTCTTCTCCTCTAATTGTTTCTTACATGGGGCGTGGTTATTTCAAGCCATTGTTCTGAATGAGAGTGGGAATTTTTTGTGTGTAGCACATATTTGCATACACATTGGATTCATTTTCCAATTTTCCATTCGAAATACTGAATCCCTGACACGAACCCATACCCTACTAGACTCTGACTACTAATTCTAATATGATGCAGAAAAGCAACACAAACAGAATTGAAATACAAGCAGTTCAGACGAGGCATGGTGTATAGTTGATCTTGCCTTTTGCATGATAAATGTTAGGTGTTATAAATCCAGTCTATTTTTAATTGAAATAGATCTCCATGTGTTTTTAAAGTTAACAAATATGTGAATTCCTGTCTCCCTTTGTCTGTAGCCTATTCAGCAATGTATTTTTATATGCACATATCAAATCCTACCTGGTGTCACACCTACATTCTTGTGAGGTGACTGAATTGGGAGATACAAATTGTGAGAAGACATCACTCCTCCTAAACGCTGTTGGAACTGAAAATTCAAATAATGGGTGAGCTTCCTAGTAGAACAACATTATACATAAATCCCTGTTAAGAAAATTGAATATTTTTGGATCTGTGATTGATGTATATTTCATGGTGAATTTCGATTTGCATATATGTTGCTACATTTTAATATCTGTGTGTGTGTGTGTGTATACACACACACACCCACACACTCTCCAGATTTTTCAAAATATGAAATATATGGATCTTATTTACACTCCCTATATTCATTTATGTTCAAGTATGTGGGTTTATAATCAACTTTTCACAAGATTTTTCGCAGAAATATTTATCCACCTGAAATACATATTTGTTTCCTAGTACTGAAAACTAACTTCAGTGAATGGTACATACAAATCCTGTTGATAGCCACAGCCAAGGTTCTCCAGTAAGGACCATATGTACGTTTGAACAACCAAAGGCAGGCATGGTCCCTAAGCCACATGCTTGTTGTTTAAACAGAGTGGGGGAGATGTTGAGAGCCACAGCCAAAGGGGCCCCAGGAAACCTCCAACTGCCAGCAAACTTCCAGCTGCCGGCTGATGATTGGCTCACAGCGGCCCCAGCAACATCTAGCTGATTGGCTCCTCTGTGGTGATGCTCATTCCAGATGCTCATTGAGCTGTTTCCCCGCCCATTCAGACTGCCAGTGGATGATTGGCTCACAGAGGCCCCAGCAACATCTAGCTGATTGGCTCCTCTGTGGTGATGCTCAATGGGATGTTTCCTTGCCCTTTCAGACAACGGAGCTGCTCATTGGTCGACTTTTTTGGCTCCACCCATGTGACCCAGCCAATCGGCCTCAAAAGAAGGAGGCTTGTGGTTGAGGGAGAGGCTTGTGGGAAGACTGTGGTGGCAGTTGGGCTCTGAGGGTTTTTCCTGAGAAGCTGTTTTGTTTGGCTTGTGTGGTTCTAAAAATAAAGTTTGTTTCTTTTGACAATTGGCTCCTGAATTGTGCCCAGCCAGACTGATGATAATCATGTAAAATGTTGATTTTAAATCCACATACATGAACTTGAATGAATTTAGGGAGTGTATAATAAGACACATTTATTTCATATTTTGGAAAATCTCGTGAATATATATATATATATATATATATATATATATATATATATATATATATATACACACATATATATACACATATATATACATATACACACACACACAACAATAAAATGTAGCAATATATATGCCAATCAAAATTTATCATGAAATATATATCATCCACATATCTAAAAATATTCATTTTACTGAACATGGATTTATGTATGATGTTGTTCACTAGGAAGCTCACCCATAGGTTGAATTTTCAGTTCCATCAGTATTTAGGGGAAGTTATCTATTCTCATAATTTGTATATTTCAAAGTCAGTGAGCTCACAAGAATGTACGTGTGTTACCAGGTAGGAGTCTATATATGCATAAAAATATACATGTTCTAAAGAGGCTACAGAGAAAAGGAGACAGGAATTTACATATGTGTTAACTTTGAAAACTCATGGAGAAATATTACAATGAAAAGTTGACTAGATTCATAACACATATCCTTGATAAAGCAGAAGGAAAATCCAAGTATACACCATGCCTCCTACAAAAGGCCTGTATTTCTATTCTGTTAGGTTTCTTTTTCTCCATCATTTTAGGATAAGTAGTCAGAGTCTAGTAGGGTATGGGTTACTGTCGGGAATTCAGTATTTCAAATGGAAAATAGGATAATGTATCCAATGTGTATGCAAATATGTGCTACACAATAATCTTCCCACTCTCACCTAGAACAATGCCTTGACATTACCTTTGCCCCAAGTGAGACACAATTAGAGGAGAAGAGTAAGAAAATCTGTGAATACATATCTGGAATGGAAAATTCTCAGGAGTTCTCAACCTGGGAGCAGGTAGAGGAGTTTCCAGAAGTAAGGAACTGGGTAAACACTCCACAACCATGGAGGTCTGCTGGAAAAAAGACTTCTGGAGAAACTGCCTCTGAGGTGTGGCACTTGAAATATATGTTGTTGTCAGTAGCTTTGTCTTCATTTGTAGTGAAACCATCAAAGCTGGGTCTGAATCTATGTGACCTGGAGAACATGGTTTCTTATTTTCCAATGAACCTGAGGCAGCAGTGCTGATTTTTCTCTTTGTAGGTAAACAGAGGCCACTGGGCCAAAGTGTCAAACTGTGTGGACGATGAAGCCATTTAGTCATCCTTCAATTTTCATGGTGTTTCTTGGTGCTGAACTGGGAGTTTGGTATTTGCTTCAAGAAATACAAGGAGTTCAACTGGGACACAGTGTTGGAGGGAGTTCTGTGACATGTGGTGGGTCAGAGTCTCCAGGAGAACGCACCAATCCGGCTTCTATCCCACACAGCTTGCCCCCTTGACCATAGCAACCTGATTCTGAACATTGCCCTGAAACCTCTCCATATAACAAGATGCCTTTGCATATAAGGGTCTGCTGGGTGCATCATGTCAGCTAAAAGCCATTTGGAAATCAATGGCAGATCCACATGGCACCACCATAAATATTTTATCACACACCTGCACACCACAGCTCTGGGCCAAATACTCCGCAGTCTCCATCTAACCGGCATCTCTGTTCTACACCACTTTCATTATACCCAATCAATCAAGGCACTGTCTGGTACACTAATGATGAGCAACAGAACATCAAAGGTTCCCCAGTGCCACCTCATCATGCGAATTTCAAAAATTTCATGGTATTTATCTAGCAATTTTACAAGGATGAAGTTGGAGGCATTATTTGTTTCAATTCTTTCAGGAATTATTCAATGTTGAGGAAGCTCATTTCAAGGAAAGTTCTGGAGAACTCTCACAGGCAAGGCTTTCCAAAGAGTGGCCAAATAGTCACATGAAGCCAGGCCAATTGAGGTCTACAATGTGAGGTCCATGTGTGTTTTGACTCTCAACTATGTCTGGCAAGTATTTCAAAATAATATCATATGATATTCTGTCTGAGATTCCCAGTGCTCTGTGGAAAGCCACCCCGGGCCTAGATCTCAGTTTCAACGGGCGACTCTCATGGGTGGCCGCCTAAAATCCCAACACAAATCATGGCAATACTTCTCTGAGGTAAGTTCCAGAACTCAGTCTCTAAGGGGAATCACACCAGAGTTCAAGCCCTGGTGGACCCAGTCATCTCTTCCGACTGCCACATAAATGACCACAAGGAAAACCAAAAAACTCCCAAATGGCCCTCATCTTCTTCCATATAGACGCTCATCATAACCTCTGGCTTGACGTTTCCTTGAGGGGCACAGCCCAAGACAGTGTCCAAAATAATCTCCCTTTCCTCTCATTTGCCTAAAGTCAAGGTGGCCTGGAGACCCATTCTGTGAACCAGGAGTGATCAAATAACCCTGACTTTAGTACTGCTCTGCTTCTCTAATTTGAGGCCTACTGTGTGTGGAGTATAGATTCTTGATGTGAATTGGAGTAATGAAAAAACCCAATAAATAACCCATTGGCTACCCTCTGCAGGGTTTTGAAGAACTCATTTGACCCAATGAATCCCTATTCTCATTTTATGGAGGTCAGGAACCTTACAGAGGAAGGTGAGAGACTTCATCCTCAATGAATGCTTTTTGGGCCATTTTGGTTTTTGATGTGCCTTCTGGAATGTTACATATGTTTTTTTTTTTTTTTTTTTTTTTTTTTTTTTTTTTTTTTTTTGGTTTTAGTGCCTTCTGGAATGTTACATAATTTTTTTCTTTAGACATTATTGCCAGAGTTCCTATCTTCATCCCAGTGCAGGTGAAATCAAAGATAATTCCAGTCTACAGCTTCTGCAATAGCCATCCCTGTACTGCTTGCAGAACTTGCCTGGACACATGTGAACTCACCTAAATGCATTGTGAACTATCTGTTGGTGCAGCGACTTGTCGTAGTGTTGGGGTATATTTGCTGATGATGTCATCGGTGGTACAATTTTTCCAAAAGGAGCCGTCAATTGGCTTGGTGTATCTTCCTCCCTTCTGCGTGTCATGATCGTCCAGCTAAAATTTGGGGGGGCCAACAGAGGTGAGGCAAAGAACCTCACCCACCCCCGCTGGTACAAAGACCTCTCCACAGGTGTGGCTCTATACTGGACGGGTAGTCAGTGACGGGTAAGATCCAATTGCAATGGTACCAACTTAACGGGTAAAGACCATATGTACTATTGGACAACCTAAGGCAGGCACGGTCCCTAAGCCACATGCGTGTTGTTTAAACAGAGAGGGGAAGATGTTGAGAGCCACAGCCGAAGGGGCCCCAGCAAAATTCCTGCTGCCAGCAAACTTCCAGCTGCCGGCTGATGATTGGCTCACAGCGGCCCCAGCAACAACTAGCTGATTGGCTCCTCTGCGGTGATGCTCAATGGGCTGTTTCCCTGCCCTTTCAGACCACAAAACTGCTCATTGGGGGACTTTTTTTGACTTTGCACACATGACCCAGCCAATCGGCCTCAAGAGCAGGAGGATTGTGGGAGGCGGAGAGAGGCTCATGTGGGAGGGAGAGGTTTTGGGAAGCCAGTGGTGGCAGTTGGGGCTCTGAAGGTTTTTCCTGAGAGGCTGTTTTGTTTGGCGTGTGTGGTTCTAAAAATAAAGTTCGTTTCTTTTGGCAAGTGGCTCCTGATTCTGCCCAGCAAGACTGCGGCATTATCCTAATATTTCTACAATAACTGACCCAGTTTAACATCAATGCAAGTAGATTCCTGTGGGAGAGGACATGATGTGTATTTTGACGTTCATTTTTATGTAACAGTGGTACATTACTATTTCTTCAGTTTATGCACATCATAGGATATATATTTGATCCACAAGTTCACAAATATATAGGCATTTGTTTCACTTTCAATCACTTTCTGCTTCAAAACACATGTATTCCTCCAGGTTTCTTGACTGGTCTTTTCATGAGACTTCTTTCCAAACACATTATTTCCGATTTCCATAATCACTTTTGAAGCAAAACTCACACATTCTTCATGAAAAACCATAATGCTGATATAACCATTAGATATATTACTGGTTGGAATGAAGGATTGTATATCAATGTAAGATTTTCTGTATATTTTCAGATATCAATTCAATCCATTATTTAAAGTTAGAACCAGTTATAATATTTATTTACAGTATGGTCTATTCATGCATTATTTCTATAATTATAGACACAGTGTACACCATTTTTACCTCCAAAAATAATTTATACATCTTCAAAATATTGCTCCCAGAAATGGTGGAAGAAATACTCATGTCACCTGATCTACATATACATTTTACCACAGTAGTATTCTGCACACAGAAAGAAGAGGTCAAACTTATGTTTGTACCAAAGCCTAAATGAAAAGTGAGCATGGATTACGGAAAACATCCATGTCCATGTTGCCTAATGCTCTCAAAAGTTCATCCTATTGGTGACTACATGTTTGTTTCTTCCTAAGATTATATATTCAAACTCAAGCCTGTTGAAAATGTATAATTCTATCACTCACTTTATACTTTGCCTGACATCCTAATGTCAATTGATATCTGCATTCCTACTTTTTTCCCCAGTTCATGCTTTTGACAGACTCTCCACATGTGCTGACAATTACATTCACTCTATCCGAAACCCTACAGCTAAAGATCTTTTTATCCAAATCCTATACTCACTCTTCTTTCAAAACCTACCAACTATCTTACTAATCCTACAAATTATCCCTTTTTGTCTGGATGTTCTCTTCAACATTCAATAAACCAAGGTACAAGTAATTATGCCATTGTATATCGATTTATCTGAGACATCTGTGCAGAATATAATTCAAAGCTAAGAATCCCAGCTAAGGGTCCAATGCAATTCTGGGCTTCAAATATTACCTAGATGTCTGTTTTCATACTTATAATTCACTTATATTCTTATAAATATCGCACGTTCCCAATACCATAATTCATCCCGCAGAATGATTCCTAACCCAAATGGAACATGTTATTAACCCTGACCATACACTGTTCTCTCAATCTAACTTTACTGAAGAGCAGGGACAGAGTTGGTCTTTCAATACAGAAATTAGGGGATCTTCCACTTGCTGAGAACCTCCAAGGTCATTAAAGAAATGATCCCAGGATTAAATGTAGGCAGCTATGAATGACGTCAGAGAGCAAAAGTCATCTTCCATGACAAACAACCTTGTTAGCATGAAGGGATGTGTCTGAATCAACATTTCTTTTCTTAATGTATAGAAGATGGACCAAACCAGGTCTATCTGGAGAGCTTTTTTTGGGTGCCTATGGTTGATATACCATGCAAAATTGTGAAAGTTTCCCTGGAAGTAGGGGCAGCCTCCAACTCATTGGACTCTTGGAAGCAACTGTTAGGACAAATTGGTTGCCAAGGCAGTAACCTGATTCAGTTCCTGAAGGAAGTGACCTACGTCACTTCCTTGGTGAAGGAATTCTCTGAACTTGGGATCCATGAAGACAGGCACCCAGAGCCAGTCCCAGTCCCAGTCCCAGTGGGCTCACTTGTTCGGTTTTACCAAGGACAGGGTCAGTCTTTCTTGGTACCTACCTATGTGAGGATGGCCAAAGGCCAGGAGAGCTCTGAAGAGGGACCTTTTCTGAGAAAGCAGGTAGTGGCTCACCGCTGGCTCCTGACAACTTCACAGAGTTGGCCAAGGAGACCAGATCTGAGTCAGGACAGGACATTTCGGGAGAACATTGTATGGCCCACCAGTCAGAGGACACTCTGGATAGTCACAGACCTACTTGGGGGAAGGAGGTGCCTTTGTGGGAGTGGTTGTGGTTTTGTGGTTTTGTCACATGTTCTGAGAATAGGTAGAAAATGTGGTTTGTTTGGTTTGGATTGCACTGTTTCTAGTAAGTCGTTTGACATGTGAGTGTTTCTGTCTGTGTATCCCACTGTGTCTGTGGTTGTAGACATTAGAAAAGAGAATGAATTAATGGATGTGTCCTGTCTAGTAGAAAGCTTCCTGGCATTCATCCTGCCCAATTGATGAATGGACCGCGGCTTGCCTTCTGGATGGGCAAAACCTACTATCTTCCTAAGATCCTGTTTTCTTCCTGAATTCTGGCCACTCTCCAGAATAGGCTCATGGTTTTGTGTCCAAGATATATACAACCTCCAAGCTCTGTGACATGACCATGTACTTGATAGCTGAAGTGAATGGGGAGCATCTCAGAAAACTCAGATATCAGTGTGACCAGGAAAGTCTCAGTGGAGAAACCCTGCTTTGGGTATTTTGCTTACCTGTTTTTCTGTTGCCCTAAATGTCAGGAAGGTCTTTGCCTCTGGCCACCCCTTTGTGAAGCCTTAAGAAAACAGTTTTCAATGAAAATGAATGGGCATCACCTGTTGCTCTTTGCTTAATTGCTTTGTAAAAGGATGTGTCTGAATCAGCCTCTTGGTTCTGTGTGAGGTTGTGGCTTAGATTCTCAGCACCTGATGCATCTAAAGATAGATTGCATGTGTGCATTCAAAACAGAAATGGCAAATGAGTCTCTTGCCTTCCTCTATTAGATTCCTGACCTTCATCAAGTAAGAATCAGGATCCTTTAGTTCAAATGAGTTCTTTGAACCCCTGCAGAAGTGCTTGGGTTTTCTGATGACTCCAAATCACATAAAGAATCTATACCTGACAGTCAGTAGGCCTCAAATTGGAAAAGCAGAAGAGTATTAACTACATCCCTATTTGATCAGTTCTGGTTCACAGTAAGGGTGTGTAGGCCACCGTGACTTTCGGCAAATTAGGGGCAAGGGAGCTTATTTTGGACAGTGTCTTGGTCTGCGCCCCTCATGGAAACCTCCAGCGAGAGGTTATGATGAGTGTCTATATGGAAAAACATGAGGGCCATGTGGGAGAGTTTTGGTTTCAATTGTGGTCATTTGTATGGCAGTTGGAAAAGATGACTGTGTCCACCTGGGTTTCAACTCTTGTGGGATTCCCCTTGGAGACTGAGTTCTGGAACTGACCTTAGAGAAGTATTGCCATGAATTGTGTTGGGATTTTCGGAGGCCACACATGAGAGTCACCCTTGGAAACTGACATCTAGGCCCAGGGTGGCTTTCCACAGAGCACTGGGAATCTCAGCGAGGATATCACTTGATTATATTCTGAAAGACTTGGAAGCAATAGTTGAGAGTCAAAACAAACATGGACCTCACATTGTAGACCTCAATGTGGCTGGCTTTATGTGACATTGGGCCACTCTTTCGGAAGACTTGCCTGTGAGAGTTCTCTAGAGCTTCCATTGAAATGAGCTTCCTCAACATTTAATGGTTCCTGAATGAATTGAAACCCACAGTACCTCCAACTTCATCCTTGAAAAATGGCTAGAAAATACCATGAAATTTTTGAAATTTCCATGACCAGCTGGCACTGGAAAACCATTTGATGTCCTGGTGCTTATCATGAGTATACAAGACAGTGTCTGGTTTGACTGAGTTTCAGGATAATGGTGTAGAAAAGAGAGGCCAGTAAGTTGGAGCCTGCTGAGTAGTGGGCCAAGAGCATTAGAGTGTAGGTGTGTGAAAAAACATCTGTGGTGGGGCCACGTGGATCTGCCATTGGCTTAGAAATGGTTTGTGACTGACATGTGCAGCTAGCAGAACTTTGGATGTAAAGGCATCTTGTTGAATGGAGAGGTTTCAGGGCAATGTTCAGAATCATATTGCTATGGTCAAGGGGGCAACTATGTGTGATAGAAGCCTGCTGGGTACATTCTTCTGCCGATCCTGACCACAACACGTGACAGAACTCACTGCAGCACTGTATCGCAGTTAAACTCCTTTATTTCGTAAAGTAAATACCAAACTTTCAGTGCAGCATCAAATAACATGACGAAATGTGAAGGATGATCAAAGGGCTTCACAGTCCACACGGGGAGACACTTAGCCCCCAGTAGCCCCAGTTTGCCTACAAAGAGAGAATTCAGCACTGCTGCCTCATGTTTATAGGAAAATAAAAAACCATGTTCTTCAGGTCACATAGATGCAGACTCAGCTTTGATGGTCTCACTACAAAGGAAGCTAAAGCTCCTGACAACAACGTATATTTCAAGTGCCCAACCTCAGAGGCATTTTCTCAAGAAGTCTTAAGGCTGACACAGCTCCATGTTTGTGGTATTTACCCTGTCCCTTACTTTTGGAAACTCCTCTACCACCTTCAAGGTTGTGAACTCCTGAGCATTTTCCATTCCAGATATTTATTATGAACTCAAACAACAACAAGTGCTGGTGAGGATGTGGAGAAAAGGGTAAACTTGTACATTGCTGGTGGGACTGCAAATTGGTGCAGCCAAATTGGAAAGCAGTATGGAGATTTCTTGTAGAACTGGGAATGGAACCACCATTTGACCCAGGTATTCCCCTTCTCAGTCTATTCCCTAAAGACCTAAAAAAAATGCTACAGGGACACTGCTACATTGATGTTCATAGCAGCACAATTTACAATAGCAAGACTGTGGAACCAACCTAGATGCACTTCCATAGATGAATGGATAAAAAATGTGGCATTTATACACAATGGAGTATTACTCTGCATTAAAAAATGACAAAATGATATAATTTGCAGAGAAATGGATGGCATTAGAGCAGATTATGCTAAGTGAAGCTAGCCAATCCGTAAAACCAAATGCCAAATGTCTTTATTGATATAAAGAGAGTAACTAAGAACAGAGTAGGGACGAATAGAATGAGAAGAAAATTAACATTAAACAGGGATGAGAGGAGGAAGGGAAAGGGAGAGAGAAGGGAAATTGCATGGAAATAAAAGGAGACTCTCAGGGTTATATAAATTACAAAAAAGAGGAGGTGAGGGAAAGGAAAAAATTATACAAGGGGGAGAAATGAATTACAGTAAAGAGGTAGAGAGAGAAGAGGGGAGGGGAGGTAAGGGGAGGGGGATAGTAGAGGTTAGGAAAGGCAGCAGAATACGACAGACACTAGTATGGCAATATGTAAATCAATGGATGTGTAACTGATGTGATTTTGCAATCTGTTTACGGGGTAAAAATGGGAGTTCATTACCTACTTGAATCACAGTGTGGAATATGATATATCAAGAACTATGTAATGTTTTGAACAAGCATAAATAAAAATTAAAAAAAAAAGAAAACTAACGTTGGTGAATGGTGCAAATAAATCCTAATATTTCTACAGTAACTGACAGTTTAACATCAATGCGAGTAGATTCCTGTGGGACATGATGTGTATTTTGATGTTCATTTTTATTCAACACTGGTACATTACTATTTCTTCAGTTTATTCACATCATATTATAATATTTCATCCACAAGTAAGCAAATTTATCGTCATTTTTTTCAATTTCAATCACTTCCTTCTTCAGAACTCATGAATTCCTCGGTGTTCCTTGACTGGCCTTTTCATGAGACTTCTTTCCAAACACATTATTTTCGATTTCCATAATCACTTTTGAAGCAAAACTCACACAAACTTCATGATAAACCGTAACCTAATATTAACATTAGGTGTATAACTGGTTGTCATGAATGATTGCATATCAATATAAGATTTCTTATATATTTTCAGATATCAATTCAATCCATTACTTAAAGTGGAACAAGTTATATTATTTATTGAAATTAAGGTCTATTCATGCATTATCTGTATATTCATAGAAACAGGGTACACCTCTTTTTACCCCCAATGCTAATTTATACGTCTTCAAAATACTGCTCCTAGAAATGGTGGAAGAAATAATCATGTCATCTGATCTACATACACATTTTATCACAGTAATATTCTGGAAACAAAATGCAAAGGTCCCACTTAGGATTGTACCAAAGTCTAAATGGAAAGTGAACATGGATTACTAACAACATCCATGTCCATGTTGCCTAATGCTCTCAAATGTCAATGCTATTGGTGACCTACATATTTGTTTCTTCCTAAGATTAGATATTCAATCTCAACCCTGTTGAAAATGTCTTATCCTATCACTCACTTTATACTTTGCCTGATTTCCTAATGTCTCTATTGATATCTGCTTTTCTACAAATTTTCCCCATTTCATCATTGTGTCTGATTTCTTCATATGTGCTGACATTTATATTCACTCACTGCCCGAAAAAAAATTGCTAAAGAACTTTTGTTACATATCCTATACTAACTCTACTTGCTAAACATAACGACTATCTTCTTAATCCTACCGACCATCCCTTTTGACTGGATGTTCTCTTCAGCATTCAATCATCCAAGGTTCAAGTTCCTCTGCCATTGTATATCGATTTATTTGAGACATATGTGCACAATTCAAAGCTAAATATCCCAATCAACTGCCCAAAGCCCTTCTGGGATTCAAATCTTACTTTAATTTCTGTTTTCATACATATATTTAACCTCGATATTCTTATAAATATCACAGGTTCCCAATACCATTATTCATCCAGCAGAATGATTCCTAACCCAAATCGAACATGAAATTAACCCTAACCATACACTGTTCACTCAATCTAACTTTACAGAAGAGCAGAGACAGATTGTTCTTACAATATAGGAATGTAGGGGATGCTCCACCTGTTAAGAACCTCAAAGGTCCATGCAGAAATGATCCCTGGAGAAGATGTAGGCAGCAATGAAGGACCTGAGAGACAAAAAGTCATTTTCCATGGCAAACAACTTGGTCAGGATGAAGGGTTGTGTCTGAATCAGCCTCTCTCTTCTTAATGTAGAGAAGATGGACCAAACCAGGCTTGTGTGGAGAGCTGTTCCCTGGTGCCTAAGGTTGATATACCATTCTAAGTTGTGAAAGTGTCAAAGGAAGTAGGGGCAGCCTCCATCTCATGGGACCCTTGGAAGCAACTGTTTGGACAAAGTGGTTGCCAAGGCAGTGACCTCATTCAGTTCTTGAAGGAAGTGACCTACCTCACTTCCTTGTTGATGGAACTTTCTGAACTTGGGACCGAGGAAACCAAGCACCAGAGCCAGTCCCAGTCCCAGTCCAAGTGGTCTCATTTGTTTGGAATCACCAAGGACAGAGTCAGTCTTCTTGGTACTGACTGATGTGAGGATGGCCAAATGCCAGGAAAGATCTGAACACGGGCCTTTCCTGACTAAGTATGTAGTGGCTCACCCCTGGCTCCTGACTGCTTCACAGAGTTGGACAAGGAGACCAGATCTGAGACAGGACAGACCATTAACGGGGAACATAGTATGGCAAACCTGTAAGAGGACACTCCGGATAATCACAGCCCTACTTTGGGGAAGGAGGTGTCTTTTTGAGTGTGGGTATGTGGTTTTGTCTCTGTTCTGAGAATAGGTAGAAAAGGAGGTTTCTTTGGTTTGGAGTGAACTGTTTCTAATAAGTCGTTTTACATGGTGAGTGTTTCTATTTCTGTGTATCCCACTGTGTCCGTGGTTGTATACATTATAAAAGAGAATGCATCAATGCATGTGTCCTCTTTAGTAGAAAGCTTCCCAGTATTCATCCTGCCCATTTAATGAATGGAGCGTGGTTTCCATATCGATAGGCAACACCTACTACCTTTTTAAGTCCCTGTTTTCTTTCTGAATTCTGACAACTCTTCAGAATAGGCTCTTGGGTTTGTGTCCAAGATATGTACCACCTCCAATCTCTGTCACATGGCCATGTACTGGATATCTGAAGGGAATGGCCAACATCTCAGAAAACTCAGATATCAGTGTGACCAGCAAAGTCTCAGTGGAGAAACCCTGCTTTGGCTCTTTTGCTAACCTATTGTTCTGTTGCCCTGAATCTCAGGATGTCTTTGCCTCTGGCCACCCCTTTGGGAAGCCTGAGGAAAACATTTTTTCAAAAGGAAATGAAGGGCATCACCTGTGGCTCTTTGCTTAATTGCTTTGAAAAAAGATGTGTCTGAATCAGCCTCTTGGCCCTGTGTGAGGCTGTGGCTTAGATTCTCAGCACCTGATGGATCAAAAGAAAGGTCCCATGTGTGCATCCAAAACCAAAATGGCAAATATTCACTCATTGTGAATGAATTCTTTTACCTTCCTCTGTTAGGATCCTGAATTCCATCAAGGGAGAATAGGAATCCTTTGGGCCAAATGAGTTCTTCAAATCTCTGCAGAGGGGCTTGGTATTTCTCATGACTCAAATTCACATAAAGAATCTAAACCACAGAGTCAGAAGGCCTCAAATTGAAAAAGCCGAGCAGTATTAATGGCAGGCCTATTTGATCACTCCTGGTTTACAGGAAGTGTGTCCAGGCCACCTTGATGTTAGACAAATGAGGGGAACAGGACCTTAATTTGGACACTGACTTGGGCTGTGGACCTCATTGAAAACTCCAGCCAGACGTTATAAGGAGTGTCTATATGGAAGAAGATGAGGACCATGTGGGAGTGTTTTGGTTTTAATTGTGGTCATTTGTGTGGCCGTTGGAAGAGATGACTGTTCCACTGGGCTTGAACTCTGGTGTGATTCCCCTTAGAGACTGAGTTCTTTAACTGACCTCAGAGAAGTATTGCCATGAATTGTGTTGGGATTTTAGGAGGCCACACATGAGAGTCGCCCTTGGAACCTGAGATCTAGGCCCAGGTTGGATTTCCACAGAACACTGGGAATTTCAGCCCGGATATTACATACAATTTTTCTTAAAGACTTGGCAGCCATATTTGAGTTTAAAACACACATGGACCTCACATTGTAGATCTCAATGGGCCTGGCTTCATGTGACATTTTGGCCACCCTTAGGGAAACCATGCCTGTGAGAGTGCTCCAGTGCTTTCATTGAAATTAGCTTCTTCACCATTTAATGGTTCCTGAATTAATTGAAGCCCTCAGAGCCGCAAACTTCATCCGTGAAAAATGGCTAGAAAATTACCATGAAATTTTTGATATTTTCATGTTCAGCTGGCACTGAAAAAACTTTGGATGTCCTGTTTCTGATCCTGAGTATACCAGACACTGCCTTGATTGACTTTGTTTCATGAAAATGGTGTAGAACAGATATGCCAGTAAGTTGGAGCCTGGTGAGTAGTTGGCCTAGAGCAGTGGTATGAAATTGTCTGATAAAACATCTGTGTTGCGTCCATGTGGATCAGCCATTGGCTTCCAAATGGCTTGTGACTGACATGGTGCAGCCAGCAGACCCATATATGTAAAGGCATCTTGTTATATGGAGAGGATTCACTGCAATGTTCAGAATCATATTGCTATTCTCAAGGGGGCAATCTATGTGGGATAGAACCTGGGTTGGTGCATTCTCCTGAAGACCCTGACTCACCACACCTTAAAGAACTCCTTCCACCACTCTGTCCCATTTTAACTCCTTGTATTTCTTGAAGTAAATACCAAACTCCCAGCGGAGCAGCGAGAAACACCACGAAAAGTGGAGGATGACCAATTGGCTTCACAGTCCACACTGAAAGACACTTAGACCCCAGTGTCCATAGTTTACCTACAAAGAGAGAATTCAGCACCGCTGCCTCATGTTCATTGGATAATAAGAAACCATGTCCTCCAAGTAACATAGATGCAGACCCAGCTTTGATGGTCTCTCTACAAAGGAACTAAATCTCCTCAGAACATCAAATATTTCAAGTGCCCACCCTTAGAGGCAGTTTCTCAAAAAGCATTTAGGCCAGCAGAGCTGCATGTTTTTGGAATGTTTACCCTGTCCCTTACTTTTAGAATCTTCTCTACCACCTCCAAAGTTGTAAACTCCTGAGTATTCTCCATTCCAGATATATTCACAGATTTTCTAGCTCTTATCCTCTAATTGTGTCTTACTTGAGAAGAATGTAATGTCAAGGCATTGTTCTGGATGAAAGTGGGAAGATTTTTGTTTAGCACATATTTGCATACACATTGGATTCAATTTCCTATTTTCCATTAGAAATGCTTAATCCCTGAAACTAACATATACCCTATTAGACTCTGACTACTAATCCTAATATGATCGAGAAAAATAACACAAACAGAATAGAAATACAAGCAGTTTAGAGGAGGTATGTTTTATAGTTGGAGTTGCCTTTTGCATGGTATAGTGTACCAGTTATAAATCTAGTCAATTATTTGTTGAAATAGTTCTCCATGCGTTTTTAAAGTTAACAAATAAGTAAATTCCTGTCCCCCTTTCTCTGTAGCCTATTCAGCACACGTATTTTTATATGCACATATAGAATCCTACCTGGTACCACACGTACATTCTTGTGAGGTGGCTGACGTGGCACATACAAATTGGAAGAAGAGATCACTCCTCCTAAACGCTGCTTGAACTGATAATTCAAATGTGAGTGAGCTTCCTAGTTGAACAAGATTATACATAAATCCATGTTCAGTAAAATGAATATATTTGGATCTGTGAATGATATACATTTCATGGTGAATTTCGTTTGGCATATATATTGCAATTTTTAATGTCTCTCTCTTTGTGTGTTTATAAATATATATATATATATATATATATATATATATATATATATATATATATACACTCTCAAGATTTTTCAAAACATGAAATATGTGTCTTATTACACACTTCCTAAATTCATTCATATTTATGTTGTGGATTTATAATCAACTTTTCACAAGATTATTCTCAGAAATATTCATCCACCTGAAATACGTATTGTTTTTGTACTGTTTCCACCCCAGATATGCATTCACGGATTTTCAAACTCTTCTACTCTAATTGTGTCTTACTTGGGGTGAAGGTAATGTAAAGGCATTGTTCTGGATGACAGTGGGAAGATAATTGTGTAGCATATATTTTATACATGTTGGATTCATTTTCCTATATTCCATTGAAAATACTGAATCCCTGACAATAACCCATACCCTACTATACTTTGTCTACTAATCCAAATATGATGGAGAAAAACAACCCAAACAGAATAGAAATACAAGCAGTTCAGAGGAGGCATGGGGTATAGTTGGACTTGCCCTTTGCATGATAAATGGTAGGTGTTGTAAATCTAGTCAATTTTTAATTGAAATAGTTCTCCATGTGTTGTTAAAGTTAACAAATATGTAAATTCCTCTCTGCCTTTCTCTGTAGCCTATTCAGCACGTGTATTTTTATATGCTTATATAGAATACCTGGTATCACACGTTCATTTTTGTGAGGTGACTGACTTGGCAGATACAACTTGTGAGAAGAGATCACTCCTCTAAACGCTGTTGGAACTGAAAATTCAAACTATGGGTGAGTTTTCTAGTAGAACAACATTATACATAAATCCTTGTTCAGTAAAATAAATATTTTTGCATCTGTGGATGCTATATATTTTATGATGAACTTCGTTTGGCATATATATTCCTACATTTTAATGTCTGTGTGTGTGTTTTGTGTGTGTGTGTGTGTGTGTGTGTGTATATATACATATATATAATTATATGTGTATATATATACACATATATATAATTATGAATATATATATATATATATATATATACACTGTCCTGATTTTTAAAATATGAAATATATGTATCTTAAATACACTCCCTAAGTTCATTCATGTTCAAAAATGTGGATTTATAATAAACTTTTCACAAAATTATTCTCAGAAATATTCATCCACCTGAAATACACATTTGTTTCATAGTTCTGAAAACTAACTTCAGTAAATGGTGCTTACAAATCCTAAAATTTGTACAGTAACTGACCCAGATTAACATCAATCAAGTAGATTCGTATGGGACATGATGTGTATTCTGACGTTTATTTTCATTCAACACTGGTACATTACTATTGCTTCAGTTTTTACAAATCATAGGAAATATATATTTCATCCACAAGTTCACAAATTTATACGCATTTGTTTCACAATCACTTCCTGCTTCATAAAACATGTATTCCTTTAGGTTTTTTGACTGGTCTTTTCATGAGACTTCTTTCCAAACACATTATTTTCGATTTCCATAATCACTTTTGAAGCAAAACTCACACACCCTTCATGTTAAACCATAAACTTAATGTGGCCATTAGATATTTCACTGGTTGGAATGAATGTTTGTATGTCAATATAAGATTTCCTGTATTTTTTCAGATATAATTTCAATCCATTATTTAAAGTCAGAACCAGATATATTATTTATTCACAGTATGGTCTATTCATGCATTATCTCTATATGCACAGACAAAGGGTACACCTCTTTTTACCCCCATTACTAATTTATACGTCTTGAATATGTTGCTGCCAGAAATATTGGAAGAAATAGTCATGTCACCTGATCTAAATGTACGTTTTTATCACAGTAATATTCTGAACAAAAAAAGCAAAGGTCACACTTAAGATTGTAGCAAAGACTAAATGAAAAGTGAGCATGGATTACTAAACATCCATGTCCAGGTTGCCTAATGCTGTCAAATGTCAATCCTATTGGTCACTACATATTTGTTTCTTTCTTAGATTATATATTCAAACTCAACCCTGTTGAAAATATCTAATCCTATCACTCACTTTATACTTTGCCTGATTTCGTAATGTCTCTATTGATATCAGCTTTCCTAACTATTTTCCACAGTTCATCATTGTGACAGTCTCTTCACTTGTGCTGACATTAACATTCACTGTCTACCGGAAACCCTATTGCTAAACAACATTTGGTCCAAATCCTATACTCACTCTTCTTTCTAAACCTACTGAGAATCTTCCGAATCCTACCGACTATCCCTTTTGACTGGAAGTTCTCTTCTACATTTAATCATCCATGGTACAAGGACCAAAGCCATTGTTTATCGATTTACCTGACACATCAGTGCAGAACATAATTCAAAGCTACGCATCCCAATCAAGGGCCCAATGCCCTTTTGGGCTTCATATCTTAGCTAGATTTCTGTTTTCATACTTATATTTCACCTATATATTCTTGTAAATATCGCAGTTTCCCAATACCATTATTCATCGCGCAGAAAGATTCCTAATCCAAATCGAACCTGTTAGTTAACCTAACCATACACTGTTCAGTCAATTTAACTTTACAGAAGAGCAGGGATAGAGTTGGTCTTACAATACAGGAACATAGGGGATCTTCCACATGCTGAGAAACTCAAAGGTCCATGCAGAAATGATTCCTGGAGAAGTTGTAAGCAGCTATGGAGGACCTAAGAGACCAAAAGTCATCCTCCATGGCAAACAACCTGGTCAGGATGAAGGGTTGTGTCTGAATCAGCTTCTCTCTTCTTAATGTAGAGAAGATGGACCAAACCAGGCCTGTGTGGAGAGCTGTTCCCAGGTGCCAATGGTTGATATACCAATCTAACTTGTGAAAGTGTCACAGGAAGTAGGGGCAGCCTCCATCTCATGGGACCCTTGAAAGCAATTGCTAGGACAAAGTGGTTGCCACGGCAGTAACCTCATTCAGTTCCTGAATGAAGTGACCTACCTCTCTTCCTTGATGACGGATCTCTCTGAACTTGGGATCCAGGAAGCCAGGCACCCAGAGTCAGTCCCAGTTTCTTTCCCAGTGGGCTCAGTTGTTTGGAATAACCAAGGACAGAGTAAGTCTTCCTTGGTACCTACTGATGTGAGGATTGCCAAATGCCAGGAGAGCACTGAAAAGGGGAATTTCCTGAGAAAGCAGGTAGTGGCTCACCACTGGCTCCTGAAAACTTCACAGTGTTGGCCAAGGAGACCTGATCTGAGAAGGACAGGCCATTTCAAGGAAACATAGTATGGCCCATCAGTCAGAGTACATTCCAATTAGTCACAGACCTACTTGAATAAAGGAGGTGTCGTTGTGGGTGTGGTTGTGATTTTGTGGTTTAGTCTCATGTTCTGAGAATAGGTAAGAAAGGCGGTTTGTTTGTTTTGGAGTGGACTGTTTATAGTAAGTCATTTGACAAGGCGATTGTTGGTATGCCTGTGTATCCCACTGTGTCCGTGGTTGTAGACATTATAAAAGATAATGCATCAATGGATGTGTCCTGTCTAGTAGAAAGTTTGCCAACATTCATTCTGTCCAATTTATGAGTGGACTGCAGGTTGCTTTAGGGACGGGCAACACCCACTATCTTCTGAAGTTCCTGTTTTCTTCCTGAATTCTGGCCACTCTCCAGAGTAGGCTCATGGTTTTCTGTCCAAGATATGTACCACCTCCAAGCTCTGTGACATGTCCATGTACTGGATAGCTGAATGGAATAGCAAGCATCTCAGAAAACTCTGATAACAGTGTGACAAAGAAAGTCTCAGTAGAGAAACCCTGCTTTGGGCCTTTTGCTTACCTATTTTTCTGTTGCTCTGAGTGCCAGGAAGGTCTTTGCCTCAGTCCTCCAATTTGTGAAGCCTTAAGAAAACAGTTTTCAAATGGAAATGATTGGGCATCACCTGTGTATCTTTGCTTAATTGCTTTGGAAAGGGATGTGTCTGAATCAGCCACTTGGCCCTGTGTGAGGCAGTGGCTTAGATTCTCAGCACCTGTTGGAACTAAAGAAAGATTCCATGTGTGCTTTCAAAACCAAAATGGCAAAAAGATCAGTCACTGTGTATGGAGTATCTTGCCTTACTCTGATAGGTTTCTGATCTCCATCAAGTGAGAATATGGATCCTTTGAGTCAAATGAGTTCTTCAAAGCCCTGGAGAGGCTAGCCCATATGAGCTTGGGTTTTTTCATTATTCCAAATCACATAAAGAATCTATACCTGACAGTCAGTAGGCCTCAAATTGGAGAAGCAGAGCAGTATTAAGACCAGGCTTATTTTATCACTCCTGGTTCACAGGAATGGTGTCCAGGCCTAGCTGACTTTAAGCAAATAAGGGACAAGGGAGCTTGTTTTGGATACCGTCTTGTGCTGCACCCCTCATGGAAACGTCCAGCCAGAGGTTATAATGAGTGTCTATATGGAAGAAGGTGAGGACCATGTGGGAGTGTTTTGGTTTTAATTGTGTTCATTTTTGTAGCAGTTGGAAGAAATGACTGGATCCACATCCACCAGGGCTGGAACTTTGGTATGATTCCCCTTAGAGACTGAGTTCTGAAACTGACCTCAGAGAAGTATTGTCATGAATTGTGTTGCGATTTTAGAATGCCACGCATGAGAGTCGCCCTTGGAAACTGAAATCTAGGCCAAGGGTGGCTTTCGACTGATCACTGGGAATCTCAGCCAGGATATCACATGATTTTATTCTGAAAGACTTGACAGGCATAGTTGAGAGTCAAAACACAGATGGACCTCACATTGTAGACCTCAATGGGCTGGGCTTCATGTGACCGTTTGGCTACTCTTTGGGAAGCCTTGCCTTTGAGAGTTCTCCAGAGCATTCATTGAAATGAGGTTCCTCAACATTAAATGGTTCCTGAATGAATTGAAACCCACAGTTTCTCCAACTTCATCCTTGAAAAGTGGCTAGATAAACACCCTGAAATTTTAAAAACTCCCATGACCAGGTGGCACTGGAGAACCTTTGGATCTCCTGTTGCTGATCATGAGTGTACCAGACAGTGCCTTGATTGACTGGGTTTCATGAAAATGGTGAAGAACAGAGATGCCAGTAATTTGCACTGCTGAATAGTGGGCCCAGAGCAGTGGTGTGCAGGTGTGTGATAAAATATCTGAGGTGGGGCCATGTGGATTTCCAATTGACTTCCAAATGCCTTTTGGCTGCCATGGTGCATCCAGCAGAACCTTACATGTTAAGGCATCTTATTATATGGAGAGGTTTCAAGGCAATGTTCAGAATCAGGTGGGTATGGTCAAGGAAAAAGCTATGTGAAATAGAAGCCTGGTTGGTGCATTCTCCTGCAGTTTCTGACCCACCACACGTGACAGAACTCCCTCCAGCACTGTGTCGCAGTTGAACTCCTTGTATTTCGTGAAGCAAATACCAAACTCCCAGTGCAGCACCAAGAAACACCACAAAAATGGAGGATGATCAAATGGCCTCACAGTCCACACAGGGAGACACTTAGCCCCCAATGGCCACAGTTTACCTACCAAGAGATAATTCAGCACTGCTGCCTCATGTTCATTGGAAAATAAGAAACCATGCTCTCCATTCACATAGATGCAGACCCAGCTTTGATGGTCTCACTAGAAAAGAAGCTAAACCTTCTGACAACAAAATATATTTAAAGTATCCAACCTCAGAGGCAGTTTCTCAAGAAGTCTTTAGGCCAGCAGAGCTCTATGTTTGTGGAGTGTTTACCTCTTGACCAGGATGTAAGAAATGAACACTGACTCCAATTAAAATCAAATTAAAGTAAGCTTATTATTTCCACTGGCTGGGCTGCCACTCCCTCCCAAAATTGCGAGAACAAGAGAGCAACCCCACCTTTACTACAGCCCAGGTTTGTAGCCCAGAAAGTTACACAAAAATGGGGTAACAGATAATAGAACTCTGACAAGCATCACACTAATGGAAGTTTACATTTTTTTTTTTTTTGCTAGCCCCAACATCAAAATTTATGAGGACCATTAGAGCCTCAGAGAGGGTCATTGTCTGGCCACAAAAGGCCAATATTTATGAGGTGTGACAAAGTTTCAGAGAGGGCTGCTATCTGGTCAGAGAGCCATGCACGGGTGAGTTCAAGGCACGGGCAGTCATTCCAAGCAGGTTCAGAATTTGCAGTAATTTACAGTAAAGCCAAAATGATTTTTTCATGGCTTTGTTGCAAGATGGCTCCCAATTTTAATAAAAGGTAAGGTTGGGTGTATCATTCCCCCCTTTTCTTATGTGTCCCTTTGTAATCCTTGATAGGTTAGTGGAAAAGCACTGAGGAAATTTTAATCCCTCACTTAACAGTCACCAAATTTTTAGAATTCACCGAAAAGCAGTCTCCCTGATATTACCTGACTTAATTAATTACTTATATTGATAGTCTATTTATTTTTAGCTCCATGGTGTAAGTAGAGAGTCGTCTCTCATTTTGGCTTTTTCTGAGCTGAGAAAGGGTGACATGAGTGTGCATGGCGTGAGGGACATGAGTTGCCTTTTTGAAGTCAGTTCTTTTTGAAGTCTTGTTGAGGAAGAACAGGTTGTAAAGTCATCTGGGGATTGGTTCTTCTATGAGAGAAACAAAAAACATGAGTATTGAATAAATGTTGCAGTAGCTGGATCATGTCACAGTATGAAGTACCCTCACCAGTCTTTAATATCCCCAATTATCAGGATTGTGAACTTAATATTTAACTTTTAGTGATACAGTTGTCCCTCCCCATAATATACAGTTTAATAATTTAATGTCGTCTGATTTTGCAGAATCCTTTCACTAGTATGACCTCTGTGTTTAATAGAGAAACATTTAATTCTGTTACTCAGGGCTGGATAATTGTACTAGCAAACACCAAGCCTACCTGTGTAGGTTAGGAATATCTGTAGGCCTTAAACTAAAAACTTCTGCCTCTGGCAGCTCCTCTTGATAGTCTATTTTTATAGTTATCAGGCATTCCTCTCTGAGAATCCTTCTTTGTAGCCAACAGTTTTACTTATTTTGGGAGGCTAACATAAAGTGTATACCTTAAAATATTATTATTATTATTATTATTATTATTATTATTTAAAATGCCCAGGATTGGCTGTATTTTGGTTTTAACTGTCTTTGCTAAGTGTTTAAAATGAAGCAGTCAAACTGACTTTTGTTTCTATCTATTGTTAGCAGTCAGCTGAGCTTTTATGGGAGTCATTTTTTGGGAAACTTGAGAGCAGCTTCTCAGTTCTGCTAGTGCAATTTGAGCTATGTGGGTCCAGGTCTTGCTTGACCATGTGGCTTCCCTCAGAAGCATCAGGGATGTCTCCCTTTCCTGATGACTCACCTCTTTGTAGCAAATGCACTGATTGGCTTTCTGTTCTCCAGTGGTCTCATTAATCTCTCTGATCGGGAGGTTATGTGGCCCAGAGTTGAAAAGCTCATAGAGAAATCCCTTGTTCCCTGGATTCAGACTGACTCAGAGGGCAAGAGTCAAATATCGTTTTTTTTTGGACCTTTTTATTTAACTTTAATTTTCAATCCTAATCTGAAACAACCAGCAAATGAATTTTAACAGCCATATATTAAGAGTACTGTGCTTTAATGTCTATAAGTTTATAATTATTTATATATTATTAATTGGGATCTTATTATTCTGTCTGTCTTGTAGTTGATGACTTATTATCTTAAATTAACCCATGTTGTGTTCTTAAAGCAACACTTCTGTAAAACACCAACAGGGAATCTTTAGATCACTTATAAGGAAATTAAAAAATAAAATTTTTTTAACAAGAGTAAAAATACTTAGTTCATGTAATAGCTACCCTGAATTTTTTGGGTGAGTTATATATTATATCATCTTTTTGAGATCCTAGTAATCTTGACAGAAAAAAAAATTTTAACATAACTATAAATGAAATAAAATCTGACCTACTGCTTTCGTAGTCATTCTCACATGTAGTAAGATGGGACACAGAGTCTTATCTCAGGTAAGCAGGGCTCCTTATAAACCTTAAATGCTTTAGTTCTAAAGCTGATCTTTGTTTTTTAAATATCATTTTACAAAGTTTACATAAATTTTTTGAGGTCACATGAACATTAGCTCACACCATATGATATCACATTTAAAACATGAATTAAAGTACGGCTGAAAGATTTTAACCTTTACATAGATTAGGGTCTCATTAACTTAAAAATACATTTAAATTGTTCCACAATGTAAAAAGTAACATAAAACTTTACATATATTATTGATAACAGGTAAATAAATCCCCAATATATATTTTATTTACCATACAACTTCAGAACACCTGCTTGATATAATGCTCTTTTAAAGTTTCTACCTTATAGAGTTTTATAACTGGAAGATATGAGCACATTAATAGCATCACAATTACATTGATGTTTCTACATTAACCAAGTTTAGCTTTTAAAGAAATGGCAGTACAGTGCTCTAAAATAACAGTTCTTAATTAAACAGTTGTTTAATTTTTATGGTTGCCTGCTCTAGAAAATTTAAATCTTAATAAACTAAATGTTATGGGTAAACTTATGTTTAAGAAATTTTTGTCTCTTTAACAAATGACTGATTTTTACAATCTTATACAGACTTTAGTACAAACTTATACAGACCTTAGTATATCAATCAGATATCAAACAAAAGTACTCATGAATGAGTAATCCCATATCAAATTTACTTTACTTATTTATCAAAATATTAGACAAATGTTTTGAACAGTGTAAGCCATTTTTTTGATTGAAAGAAAAGTCCTGGAACATAGGCATATTAGACCTTTTGTAGACATTAATACTTTATTAAATTTTTGAACACCTAGAAAAACTTGTAAGCTTAAATTTGAAGAAATTTATATTTATCAGTTTACCCAATTTAAATTGAAACATTTAAATCACGTGAATTAAAGATCTTTCGATCCACTTTTTAAAATTGTTTTTATGAGTGCTTTTTAATATGAGTGCTCCTTATATATGTTAATTTGTGTATCATATATATGATATAC
Source organism: Callospermophilus lateralis (assembly GCF_048772815.1). NCBI lineage: Eukaryota > Metazoa > Chordata > Mammalia > Rodentia > Sciuridae > Callospermophilus > Callospermophilus lateralis. The sequence goes on along the minus strand of NW_027513208.1, from coordinate 1,734,037 downwards.
GGACATATGTATACATATATAGACATACAACACATAACAAATTGTGCACACATAATAAAAGTGAAGGCCTTGTAGCTTTTCACAGGTGAAATCTCCACTGCAATGATTTAAAAATTCCACAGTTGGTCAAAGATATTACTGATCAGAAAAACATTAACCTAGGTCTGTAGGAGCAAAATCATGAGCTCAAAAAATAAATAGAGAATCTAAGGAAAAAAATATGAGTCCTAGAAAAAATGACTGGCCAGTAATAAGTAAATACCATACAATTTACTTTTTTTTTTCCTTAGGCCTCAAATAAGTCTCCTACTAAGCTTACAGGCTTCTTTCATTTGCATTTCAAAATAATCCCTGGCAGAGGTCTGGAAGAAGCAGGAAAAAATGGCTATTCTGAGCAGAAACCTTAGGCCTAAGGTATTTTAACCATTATTTTCAGGTTAGGATGTTGAAAATTATGATACAAGTTTAAGATACAATTCACAAAATTTTATATCTTTACAAGTTGTTTTGTCAACAGATATCATACTATGATTTAGTATCCTTGTCCAAATTAATGCACTGGTACACAGAGTGACATTTTCCCAGGCTACCTAATTTAAAATTGGTGAAAAAAAGACTGAATGATTGGGAAGTTACTTGCCAACTTGGAAGTAGAGTTCTTTAGTTTTCCATCCTAAGTGTTTATGTTCACTGGCATGAATTATCTGAAACCATAAACTAAACAATTACCTAAACCCGACTTTTAACTGCAAGATTGTGAAATGCTTCAAAAACCCATTCAGATACCAGATTGGTACAATGAAACATCATCATTTAGACACAAATTCAGCTAAGATCATTTCCAAGAAACAATTTATAATATTAACACATTATTGCACATGTCTTAAAGGGCCAGAAAAAAGGCACAAGACAGGCAGAAATGAACTCCAGACAATGGCTGACAGACAGAACCCTTTAAAACAGAGCAAATAAGAGAAAAATCTCCTTCCCCAGTGGCACCACAGATGTCCCCACAAGGGGACCAAATGTTTTCACAGAGGAGCAACCTGAAATGTAAAATAAAGTGTCTCCATGGTGACTTTACTGCATTTAGTGTCCCCTTTTTGTTTTTCTCTTTTTTTAAGAAGACAGAGGCGGCATTATCCTTACAGTGCAGGGAACGAAGGAGGGAATTCCCTGAAGAAACAGGGCTTTGGCAGATGCTGGGAGATACTCAGTTCTTCATTCCCCAGCAGGCATTGCCATCTGCACTGGGTGTGCTCCAGGTAGCCAGCTAGGGGCTTCTCTCATTCTGCTTAACAAATGGTGGTAAAGTTCATCACAGTTCCTTAAAACACAGTCCAAAGGGGTGTCAGGCTTACTTGCTTTGTTACCCATTTTCACGTTCAATATCCTTAAGATTTTATCACAGAAATCACAAAACAAAATGCACAAAAACAATAAAACAAAAAAACATATAGAACACAGAACAAAACACACACACACATAAAAAAAAAAAAAAAAAAACCAGAATCCCGGTGCCAAAACAGAAAAACAGAGGAGCAATTCAACGTCTTGATAAAGCTCTGGGGTAGGAGCACGTCCGTGTCCCTCGGCACCTCTCTAACCTTGAAAGGAATTCCCTACAGAACGGAACAGAGGACAGAACGATTCTCATTACTGTCCTGGACAGGAGTGTATGTGAGCCTCCCCAGGCCACCTCTCTGTCATTAGAAGAGATCTCCCTTAACCAGATATAAGATGTTATCAAGGTGCCACTTACCTATGGAGGCCTCCTCCACCAGGTGCTTGCTAATAGTTTCAGTGCGGTGGTTCACTGCAGTGCTCCCCAGACCGACGGCTCACTCCAAGGCCTTGGAACATCTCAAGTTGTGCACCCCCTAGAGTGGCTCCCCAGCCCGTAGCCCTGGAGGGAAGGCCAGCTTCAGAATTTTCAGCAGTCTGCCCTTGTGATCTGGTCGGGCAGGGTCATCTCACTGGGGAACTCCAAAATGTTGGACTAGGATGCAAGAAAAGACCACTGACTCCAATTAAAATCAAATTAAGGCAAGCTTATTATTAAAACCGGCCAGGCTGCCTCTCCCTCCAAAAATGGCGGGAACAAGACAGCAACACCACCTTTCCTACAGCCCAGCTATATAGCCCAGAAAGTTACACAAAAAGGGGGTTACAGATAACAGAACTTTGAAAGCATCACACTAATGGTAGTTTACATTTTTTTTGCTGGCCCCAACATCAGAAATTATGAGGACCATTAGAGACTCAGAGAGGGTCGTTGTCTGACCTGGGAAGGCCAATATTTATTAGGTGTCACTAATGTTTCAGAGAGCACTGTTATCTGGTCAGAGAGCCAGGCATGGATGAGTTCAAGGCACGGGCACGCATTCCAAGCAGGTTCAGAATTTGCAGTAATTTATAGTAAAGCCCAAATTATCTTTTCACGGCTTTCTGGCAAGATGGCTCCCAATTCTAATAAAAGATCAGGTTGGGTCTATCAAGCCTGTCCTTTACTTTTGGAAACTCCTCTACAACCTGCAAGGTTGTGAACTCCTGACCATTTTACATTCCAGATATCTATTCACAGATTTTCTAACTCTTGTTCTCCAACTGTGTTTTACTTGGGGTGAAGGTAATATCAAGGCATTGTTCTGGATGAGAGTGGGAAGATTTTTGTGTAGCACATATTTGCATATACATTTAGGAGATCACTAATCCTAAACACTGTTGGAACAGAAAATTCAATCTATGGGGGAGCTTCCTAGCTGAACAACATTATACATAAATTCAAGTTCATTAAATAAATACTTTTGGATCAGTGGATGATATATATTTCAAGATGGATTTAAATTGGCATATATATTGCTACATTTTAATGTCCATGTGACTTTTGTGTTTATAATGTTTTGTGATTTATGTGGATTTATAATCAAATTTTCACAAGATTGTTCTCAGAAATATTCATCCAACTTAAATACATACTTTTTTCCTAGTACTGAAAAGTAACTTCAGTGAATGGTGCATAAAAATCCTAATATTTCTACAGTAACTGACCCAGATTAACATCAATGCAAGTAGATTCCTATGGGACATGATGTGTATTTTGATGTTCATTTTTATTCATCACCGGTACATTACTATTTCTGCAGTTTATGCACATTATATATAGTATGATATATAATGTTCAATCACTTCCTGCTTGAGAAAACATGTATTCTTACAGGTTTCTTGACTATTCTTTTCATGAGACTTCTTTCCAAACACATTATTTTTGATTTCCATAATCACTTTTGAAACAAAACTCACACACCTTTCAGGATAAACCACAACCATAATATTACCATTAGATGTATAACTGGTTGCAGTGAATGATTGTATATCAATGTGAGATTTCTTTTATATTTTCAGATATCAATTCAATCCATTATTTAAAGTGGAACCGGTTATATTATTTATTCACATGATGGTCAATTGATGCATTATCAATATATTCTATGACACAGGGTATACCCATTTGTACCCCCAATACTAATTTATATTTCTTCAAAATAGTGCTCCCAGAAATGGTGGAAGGAATACTCATGTCACCTGATCTACATATACATTTTATCACAATAATATTCTGGACACAAAATGCAAAGGTCACAATTATGATTTTACCAAAGCCTAAATAAAAAGTGAGCATGGATTAATAAAAAACATCCATGTCCTGGTTACCTAATGCTCTCAAAAGTCAATCCAATCTGTGACAACATATTAGTTTCTGCCTAAGATTATATATTCAGACTCAAACCGTTGAAAATGTCTAAACAAATTACACACTTTATACTTTTACTGACTTCCTAATGTCTCTATTTATATCTGCTTTCCTACATATTTTCCCCAATTCGTCATTGTGCTGACATTTACATTCACTCTCTACCCGAAACCTTATTTGTAAAGAACTTTTGGTACAAATGCTATACTAACTCTTCTTTCTAAATCTACTGACTATCTTGCTAATCCTACAGACTATCCCTTTTTTATTGAATATTCTGTATGTTATTCAATCATCCAGTGTATAAGATCCTATTTCTTTGTATATCGATTTATCTGAGACATCTGTGCAGAATATAATTCAAAGCAAAGTATGCTACTCAAGGGCCCAATGTCCTACTTGGCTTCAAGTCTTCCCTAGATTTCTGTTTCCATACTTATATTTCACCTATATATTCTTGTAAATATCTCAGGTTCCCAATACCATTATTCATCCAGCAGAATGATTCCTAACCCAAATAGAACATGATATTAACACTAACCATACACTGATCCCTCAATCTAACTTTACAGCAGTGCAGGGATAGAGTTGGTCTTACAATACAGGAATATAGGGGATCTTCCACCTGCTGAGAATCTCAAAGATCCATGCAGAAATTATCCCTGAAGAGGATATAGAATGCTATGAAAGACCTGAGAGACCAAAAGTCATTTTCCATGGCAAATAACCTTGTCAGGATGAAGAGATGTGTCTGAATAAGCCTCTCGCATTTTAATGTAGACAAAATGGACTAAACCAAGCCTGTGTGGAGATCTCTCCCCCGTACCTATGGTTGATATACCATTCTAACTTGTGAAAGTGTCACAGGAAGTAGGGGCAGCCTCCATCTCATGGGACCCTAGGAAGAAACTGTTAGGACAAAGTGTTTGCCAAGGCTGTGAGCTCATTCAGTTCATGAAGGAAGTGACCTACCTCACTTCTTTGTGATGGAACTCTCTGAACTTGGGATCCCGGAAACCAGGCACCCAGGGCCAGGCCCAGTAACAGTCACAGAGATCTCACTTTTTTGGATTTATCATGGAAAGAGTCAGTCTTTCTTGGTACCTACAGATGTGAAGATGGCCAAATGCCAGAAAAAATCTGAAGAGGTGTCTTTCCTGAGAAAGCAGGTAGTGGCGGCTCAAAGCTGGCTCCTGACAACTTCACAGAGTGGGCCAAGGAGTCCAGATTTGAGAACAGACAGGCCATTTCGGGTGAACAAAGAATGGCTCACCAGGCAGAGGACACTCCGGTTAGTAACAGACCTTCTTGGGGGAAGGAGGTGCATTTGTGGGAATGAGTGTGGGTTTGTGGTTTTGTCTCATGTTCTGAGAATACGTAGGAAAGGTGGTTTGTTTGTTTTGGAGTGGACTGTTTCTATTAAGTCATTTGACAAGGCAAGTGTTTCTATGTCTGTGTATCCCACTTTGTCCGTGGGTGTAGACATTACAAAAGAAAATGCATCAATGGATGTGTCCTGTCTAGGAGAAAGCTTCCCAACATTCACGCTTCCCAATTTATAAAAGGACAGTGGATTGCCTTATTTGTGGGCAAGACCTGCAATCTTCCTAAGTTCCTGTTTTCTTCCTGAATTCTGGCCACTCTCCAGAATAGGCTCATGATTTTGTGACCAAGATAGGTACCACCTCCAAGCTCTGTGACTTGGCCATGTACTGGATAGCTGAAGGGAATGGCAAGAATCTCAGAAAACTCAGATATCAGTGTTACCAGGAAAAGTCTCAGTGGAGAAACCCTGCTTTGGGACTTTTGCTTACCTATTGTTCTATAGCACTAAATGTCAGGAAGGTCTTTGCCAAGGCCACCCCGTTGTGAAGCCTGAATAAAACAGTTCTCTAATGCAAATGAATGGGCATCACCTGTCCCTCTTTGAGTAATTGATTTCGAAAGGGATGTGTCTGAATCAGCCTGTTGGCCCTGTGTGAGGCTGTGGCTTAGATTCTCAGCACCTGATGGATCTAAAGAAAGATGCCATGTGTGCATCCAAAACCAAAATGGCCAAAAGAGCATTCATTATGGATGAAGTCTCTCGCCTTCCTCTGTAATTTTCCTGACCTCCATAAGGTGAGAATAGGAATCCTTTGGGTCAAATGAGTTCTTCAAAGCCCTTCAGAGTCTAGCCCATTGGTGCTTGGGTTTTCTCATGACCCCAATCCACATGAAGAATCTAAACCCCACAGTCAGTAGGCCTCAAATTGGAGAAGTGGAACACTAATAATGGTAGGCCTATTTGATCACTCCTGGTTCACAGGAAGGGTTTCCAGGCCACCCTGACTTTAGGCAAATGACGGGCAAGGGAGCTTATTTTGGACACTGTCTTGTCCAGCGCCCCTCATAGAAACCTCCAGCTAGAGGTTATGATGAGTGTCTATGTGGAAAAGATGAGGGCCATATGGGAGTGTTTTCGTTTAAATTTTGGTCATTTGTGTGGCGATTAGAAGAAATCACTGGGTCCACCTGGTCTTGAACTCTGGTGTGAATCCACATAGAGACTGAGTTCTGGAACTGACCTCAGAGAAGAATTGCCATGAGTTTTGTTGGGATTTTAGGAGGCCACGCATGAAAGTAGCCCTTATAAACTTAGATCAAGGCCACAGAGCACTGGGAATCTCAGCCAAGATAATCCATGATTTTCTTCTTAAAGTCTTGGCAGCCATAGTTGAGAGTTAAAACACACATGTACCTCACATTGTAGACTTCAATTGGACTGGCTTCATGTGACCTTTTGTCCACTCTTTGGGAGGCCTTGCCTATGAGAGTTCTCCAGAGTTTCATTGAAATGAGCTTCCTCAACCTTTAATGGTTTTTGAAACCCAAAGTTCCTCCAACTTCATCCTCGAAAAATGGCTAGATAAACACCATGAAATTTTTGAAATTCCCATGACCAGGTGGCACTGGAGAATCTTTGGATGTCCTATTGCTGATCATGAGTGTATCAGACAATGCCTTGACTGACTGGGTTTCATGAAAATTGTGTAGAACTGAGATGCCAGTAAGTTGGAACCTGCAAATTAGTGGGCCTAGAGCAGTGGTGTGAAGGTGTGTGATAAAACATGTGTGGTGGGGCTATGTGGATCTGCCATTTGCTTCCAAATGGCTTGTGATTGACATGGTACAGCCAGCAGAACCTTCCATGTAAAGGCATCTTTTTATATAGGGAGATTTCAAGGCAATGTTCAGAATCAGGTTGCTATGAACAAAGGGGCAACCCATGTGGGATAAAATCCTGGTTGGTGCATTCACATGCAGACCGTGAGCTCCACATGTGACAGAACTCCCTCCAGCACTGTGTCCCAGTTGATCTCCTTGTATTTCATGAAGAAAATACCAAAGTCCCAGTGCAGCAGCAAGAACCACCACGAAAAGTGGAGGAGGACCAAATGGCTTCACAGTTCACACGGTGAGTCACTTAGCTCCCAGTGGCCATAGTTTAACTACAAAGAGAGTATTCACACTGCTGCCTCATGTTCATTGGAAAATTAGAAACAATGTCCTCCAGGTCACATAGAGGCAGACCCAGCTTTGATGGTCTCACTAGAAAGTAAGCTAAAGCTACTGACAACAACATATATTTCAAGTGCCCAACCTCAGAGGCAGTTTATCAAGAAGTCTTTAGGCCAGCAGAGCTCCATGTTTGTGGAGTGTTTACCATGTGCCTTACTTTTGGAAACTGCTCTACCACTTCCAAGGTTGTGAACTCCTGAGTATATTCCATTCCACATATGCATTCACAGATTTTCTAACTTTTCTCCTCTAATTGTGTCTTACTTGGGACGAAGTTAATGTCAAGGCATTATTGTGGATGAGAGTGGGAAGATTTTTGTGTAGCACATATATGCATACACATTAGATTCATTTTCCAATTTTCCATTCAAAATACTTAATCCCTGAGAGTAACTCATAAACTTCTAGACTCTGACTGCTAATCCTAATATGATGGAGAAAACTAACCCAAACAGAATAGAAATACAAGCAGTTCAAAAAAGGCATGGTGTATAGTTGGACTTGCCATTTGCATTATGAAGGGTAGGTGTTATAAATCTAGTTAATTTTTAATTGAAATAGTTCTCCTTGTGTTTTTAAAGTTAATAAATATTTAAATTCCTGTCTCCCTTTCTCTGTAGCCTATTCAGAACATGTAATTTTATATGCACATATAGAATCCTACCTGGTATCACATGTACATTCTTGTGAGGTGGCTGACTTGGCAGATACAAATTATGAGAAGAGATCACTCCTCCTAAACCCTGTTGGATCTTAAAATTCAACCTATGGGTGAGCTTCCTAGTAGAACAACATTAAACATAAATCCATGTTCAGTAAAAGAAATATTTTTGCATCTGTGGATGATATATATTTCATGATAAATTTCGATTGGCATATATATTGGTAATTTAATGTCTCTGTGTGTGTTTTTTTGTATATATATATATATATATATATATATATATATATATATATATATATATATATATATTCTCCAGATTTTTCAAAATATGAAATATATGTGTCTTATATACACTCCCTAAATTCATTCATGTTCATGTATATGGATTTATAATCAAGTATTCACAAGATTATTCTCAGAAATATTCATCCACATGAAATACATATTTGTTTCCAGTACTGAAAACTAACTTCAGTTAATGTTGCATACAAATACTAATATTTGTACAGTAACTGACCCAGTTTAACATCAATGCAAGTAGATTACTATGGGACATGATGTGTATTTTGACGTTCATTTTTATTCAACACTGGTACATTACTATTTCTTCAATTTATGCACATCATAGGATATATATTTCATCCACAAATTAGCAAACTTATAGGCATTTGTTTCACTTTCAATAACTTCCTGCTTCAGAACACATGGATTCCTCCAGGTTTCTTGTCTGGTCTTTTCATGAGACTTCTTTCCAAACACATTATTTTCAACTTTCATAATCAGTTTTGAAGCAAAACTCACACACTTTTCATGACAAACCATAATCCTAATATAACGTTTAGATGTATAACTGGTTGGAATGAATGTATGTGTATCAATATAAGATTTCCTGTATATTTTCAGATATCAATTGAATCCATTATTAAATTTGGAACCCATTTTATTATTTATTCACAGTATTGCCTATTCATGCATTATCTCTATATTCATATCACAGGGTACACCTATTTGTACCCCCAATATTAATTTGTACATTTGGACACAGAAGCAATGGTCACACTTATTATTTTACCAATGTAAATGTCAGGCGAGCATCGGAGGAAGAGACTACCAGGGACTGTCTAATGCAACAGCCAAAAGTTTATGGGGGTCCAGCATGCTGGGGCTCAGAGCTCCCTTGAATAGAGGAGAGAGCCCTGAGAACAGCTTAAGCAGAGCTTATATACTTTCCTTGGAGAGGGCAGGGAGGGAAGATTATTGATGGGTCACGGCGAGTGGGTAGTTTGCGTGCAAATGGGTGAGGGAGTACATTCTGCAGTTTTGCAGTTGGTACAGCACATTCAGGGAACAAGATTAGCAAACAGTTCTCAAGATATCAACAGTGTTTTGTTAAGCATACCGTAAAACTGGAAGTGACAATTACCTATTTTATTTACCTTTCATTCCCCACTTTCTTTTGGTTACATTAAATCATAATAGTGATCATTGGGGATGTCACATTTTATGTCTGCTAGTGTGGTATATTGATTTCTGATTACCATAAGTTTAACTTGTCCAATTTGAGCTTGGAGAAAGGAAACTAAACGGTTGAGCAAACAGGGTCCTACAGTTAGCAATAATGTGAGGATTACTAAGGAACCGGCCAGGGCTGATAAAAGCGTAGTTAACCAGGGGGACTCTGTGAACCAAGACTCAAACCACCCTTTTTGGGCCTCTCTCTCTTGTTGATGCTCTTCAATGTGTCTTCTTAATTTAATCATAGATTCTTTTACAACTCCAGTATGGTAGGCATAATAACAACATTCTTCCCTCAATGCAGGACAAAGGCCCCTTCTCTCATGAAGAGGAGGTCGAACCCTCGCCTGTTCTGTAAAACAACTTCAGAGAGAGAGGTTAAAGATTCTTGTAAAGCTGTCATGGTGGTTTTTTAATATCTTTAAGTTTTGGTGTATTGCTGCTTCTAATTGGGTCATTTGTTGTGTCCCATGGATTAGGGCAGTGGTACCTGTGCCCACCTCTGCAGCAACTACTATTCCTCATAGGATGGCTAAAATGAAAGATACAGGTTGCCAGCAGAACCGGGTTGTATGCCCCCCTATTTGAAATTTAAATGATCCTGCCTCATGATAGAGCACTCAGGGAAACATATGCACCATTACATAATTAATCACATCTGTTGATAATTCAATGAATAAACAATGTTTAAGTATATAGAATTATACTGTTGTAGGTATGGACAAGGCAAGGCACCTAAGATAGCACCAAATACAGGGAAACAGTCCTATTTGGTTGCAACCGGATATAGAGGGCATTGCTTCTATTGTAATCAATTAATCCCCTGAATCCCAAGTTTAGGTAGTTTCAGAATTTTGTACCCAACATGTAAGAGAAAAGACTCAGAAATTTACAGTCTGCAGAAGTTCACAAAAAGCAGTTTTTGGTTCTGTTTTTATTTTCCTCTTCTCTGGGAAAGATAACTTTTTAAGGACATCTGGGAGGGGGAGAGCTTTTTTCTTCTCTTTTATTTTCTCCCTGCCAGCTGTTACCATGGAGCCCAGTTGGTAACTTCTTTATCTTGGAAATGTAGCCATCTCTGGAAGCCTCAGCTCAAGGCCAGAGGCCTTGTTCACATATTTTGTGAAAAACTAGTAAGGGGGTGTCTAGCTTAGAAGTGCTGATTTTTCCAGCCAGTGGCCAAGTATAACAGAACAACACGAAAAGAGGAAGTTTATGTACACTGAACTCTTTTATAGGGACTTTGTTGCTGAAAGTCCTAAAGTCAGCCACGATGAAGACTTCTGGAGAAGGCCATTTAAGATTTTTCTGTGAGCCTGGTACAGAGGGGAAGACGGGGAAGGCGGGGGGTGAGAGCAGTTCTGTGGTTCTGAGAATGAGGAAAAAGAGATATAAAAGAATAATGGGAAAAGGGTTTGGGATTTTCCTGGCAACAAAACGTGAGCAGTAGAACAGGTAGAGCAGATGGGAAAACAGGAGTGAGTATCCCAAAAAGCCTGTGAGGGACATTAAATTCTTAGTAACCTGTTTTAGTGATGACAAAGCAACTTTAAAGGCCATTTTCATTACAACTTGGATAGGCGTCTGAGGGCACTCCTCAGCTGGTTTGAGCTTTGGGTTAGCTGGTAAGAGGACCTGGTGGGACCCGGTGTGGGCACTGACAGGAGAAGAGAGGAGTGAGTGGGTGGAAGGGTACCTCAGTACCTGCTACCTCAGCAAGGGGGCAATGGTCTGAGAACCAGCGGAGGTTTGGGTTTTTGATCTAGTAATTGGAGGGGAGAAATCAGGTTGTTGATGTGAGAGTGACAGCAGAGAGTCTGGAGCAGAAGAATCTATTGGAGAAACATAGTTCATGATGTGAGCAAAGGAGGGAAAAGGCATACACATAGGGGAATTTTCTTCCATCCTTTTGAGCACTTGCCGAAGTTGAAAAAGTCACACAGAATTTGAGGATCTAGACACCCCTCTGTGGGCCATCGGTTTTGGTTGTCTAATTGGTAATATGGCCAATGCTGTGAACTGAATTTGATGAGGAGTTTGGGTTCCACCAGGCAGCCCCTGTATGCTCACATCCCCATGACTTACGGAAGAAGACGGCTTTTCCCCCACACAGCCGTGGTTGTTTGTGGCTTTGATAGTCCACCGGGCAAACATAGTAATCTAGGCTAGCCAACCTGCATCAGGCTTGCGTGTCCCTACATCCATAATGTTTGTTTCCATTATCTATGGTACGGAAGAAATTTAATGGAATTTTAATGGGATCCTCTTCATCAGAGATATCCCAATTGGAAAGACGTATACTCAGCTGACAAATATCTGGGTGGAGAGATGGCCACCAGGTCCCTAAGGGGGCTGTCTGCAAGACAGACCATACTTCTTGTCTAATAGAATTTGTGATCAGCCATCGCTGCTGAATGGGCTGATGATGGTTAGGACTAGTGGTGGCCAAGGGGAGAGTCTATAGCCTTATCCACATGGACAATATGCAATTTGAAAGGGTTACCAGTCTTTTCCACTTTCAAGCCAGAGTCTGGACAGGGCGCAGGCTTGAGATGAGAATTAGGATCCAGGAAGTGATTCCGTCTACCTTTACCACTGTAGGTTTTATAAGTAGCACCTGGTATGGTCCTGTCCATCGGGGTTCCAGGGATGACACCTGAAGTCATCTTATGTAGACGAAGTCTCTTATTTGATATCGATGTGGAGTCTCCTCTTCACCAGGTTGGTAGGCAGTGGCCAGCTGGTTTGACAGGTATCGCTGAGTTCTTTCAAGAGCTTTAAGTTTGTCAAGCAAGGGGGTGTGGAAGGGATCGGTAGGTCTTAGAGTTGGGGTTAGGTCCTTACTGGAGGAGGGGCCCCATAGAGAATTTCATAGGAGGTGAGGTTACTCAAAGAAACAGAGGGAGTATTTCTTGCATGAAACAGTGCATAAGGCAGGAGCATAGTCCAACCTTTGATGTCCTCTCTAAGCTTAATTTCGTTAAGGTCTCTTTAATGGTTCTATTAATTTTTTTTAACCTGTCCTGAGCTCTGGGGTCTATAAGCACAATGTAACTTCCAATTTATTCCCAGGGTCCTGGCTAACCCCTTACTTACCTGGGCCATGAACGCCGGTCCATTATCAGACAATATACCCTTAGGTAGGCCGTATCATGGAAAAATATCTTTCAGCATTTTTTACCACCATTTGTGCCTTTTTTGTGTGGAAGGCTTCAATCCATCCTGAAAATATATCTACAAACACTAGGAGATATTGAAGTCCATACCTCGCTGGCTTAATTTCAGTAAAGTCCACTTCCCAGAATTGTCCTGGTCTGGTTGTTCATAGGTGCTTTTTTGCAGGAAGCTTGGAAGGGTAAGCATTAACCTATTGACAGAACGGACAGGGTTTTGTTACCCGTTCAGTTATGTCCTTTCGCTGTGAGTCGGTTAGTGGAAAACTCTGTTCTTGATCCTTCAGGAATGCCTGCAGTTTCTTTGAACCAAGGTGTGTGAATTGATGTACATTTTTAACGTAGTGTAGGGATTTCTGAAATTGCAGGCTTGGCTCAGTGAACTTGAGGAGTTCAGTGCCAGTGTTGTTAGATGTTATCAAAAGCTTGCTGGTGCTCAGGGGTCCATTGGAATTGGGCATCTCCCTTTAACAGCGGGTATAAAGGAGAAGTTAAGGATGCAAACACAGGAATCCATAACCTGCAAAACCCAGTAGTCCCAAGAAACTCTCTGTGTTGTCTGCTGCTGGGGGGGTGTATCTGCACAACCGTTTGTTTTCTGGGCTCAGTGAGCCATCGTTTACCACCCCTAAGGGAATAGCCCAGGAAGACTACTTCTTGCTGGCAAATTTGGGGTTTTTTGGAAGAAGCTCTATACCCGAGTTGAGCAAGCTTATATAATAGTGCTTGGTTCCCAGACTCACAGTTTTCCTTGGTGTTGGCTGCAGTAGCAGGTCATCCACGTATTGAAGCTGGGTGACTTCAGGGTGCATAGTTCTGAAGTTGTTGACATCTCTGTGGAGGGCTTCATCAAAGAGAGTGGGGGAGTTTTTGAACTCCTGTGGGAGTCTAGTCCATGTTAGTTTACCATACGTTCCGGTTTCTGGGTCTATCCACTCAAAAGCAAACAGCAACTGACTGTCTTTATGCAGAGGCATGCAATAGATAGCATCTTTATGTCCATACCATTTCTACTCAGGGTTCAGAGTGATAAGCAGATTGTACGAATTATTTACCATGGGGTGAATGTCCTGCACTCTGTTGTTGATCTCTCTTAGGTCTTGTATGGGGGATAGTCCCCAGTTCCTGGATTTTTTACCGGTAGCAGGGGAGTGTTCCAGGCCGATTGACAGGGCCTTAGGACCCTAAGGCCAGATATTTCTGAATATGGGGCCTTATCCCATCTTTACCTTTTTTGCTCAGAGGATGTTGTTTGACATTGATTTGGGAGGCTGAGGTTTTTAACTCCACTGTTCTTGGAGGTTGTTTCATGGCTAGGCCTAAACCAAAAATTTTGCCCAGGCATCTGGGTAATCTGTTATCCATTTCTGGGGTAGCTTGCCTGTTTGATCAGTCTTGGGGTGTGTGAAAAGTGGATGTTCATCTTCGACTGACATTTATAAAGCCATGACTATAGGAGTTTTTAATGAAGGATTTAGAAATTTCATTTTGGGGCCTTCGGGGTTAAAAGTTGTTTTGGCCCGGAGCTTACTGAGCAGATCTCTGCCCATCAATGGGGCCAGGCATTCTGGGATTACTAGGAAGGAATGTTGGATTTTGTCTTTCCCCATGTCCATGGTCCTCTTAGTTGTCTAAGTCTGATATTTACTGCTGTTAGCCCTTTGAACTAGAGATCTTTTATTTGATAGAGGGCCCAGTGGGGCCTTAAGGGCTGAGTATACTGCTGCTGTATCCACTTCAAAGTTTATGGGGTCCCCTTCACTTCAAAAGTTACCCTGAGCTCGGGGAAGGGATCTGACCCCCGACATTCTTAGTCAACCTCCAGAGTCAGAAAGGCTGTCTGGCGTGGCTTTCTCTTTCTAGGGCACTCTTTGGCTCAGTGTCCTTTTTCTTTACAGTAGGCACATTGATCTGAGGCCAAGGGTGGCCTCTGGAGGGGACCCAGGTATCACTTCTTGTCTACCTGGTTCTTAATTTCTGGCCTATTTATTGTTGTGACCAGGACATTAGTTAATACCTTAATCTGTCTTTTTCATCTCTCATCCTCCCTTTGCTCCCTTTCGTTCTCTCTGTTTCTCTCTTATAGGATACTTTCTCGGCTACTCTGACTAAATCTCTCAAAGTCATATCTTGTAATCCATCTAAGTATTGTAACTTTCTTTTAATATCCAGATCAGCTTGCCCAATGAAGGCCATCATGGCATATGTCTTTTGATCCTCTGCCTGAAGATCGATAGGAGTATATCTCCTATATGCCTCCATAATTCTCTCTAGAAACATAGAGGGATGTTCATCAGGCCCTTGAATAATCTCTCTTACCTTGGCCAAATTATTTGGTTGCCTAGCGGCCGGTTGGAAACCCACTATTAGGGCCCGGCAATAAGTGGACAGATGCTCCCTACCTTCAAAGGTGTCGGGGTCCCAGTTGGGTAAGTTCAAGGGGAAGCCGGCTTTGATTATGTTGGGAAGTTGTGTTGGTCACCCATCTGGTCCGAGGATATTTTTTTTTCTAGCTTCCAGGAAGTTTCTCTCTCATTCCTCTGTCATGAAGAGAATCCCTAGGATTTGTTGGCAGTCATCCCAAGTAGGCAGGTTTGAAAACGCCAGGGAGTTCTTTGAGTTCTTTTTGCCAGGCCAGCTTCCTCCAGGGAAGGAGGGGCTGTGTGTGTGACAAGGGGGAGTCATTTGGTGGGCGCTGGGCTGGCCTAGCTTCCTCCAGTGGCGGAGAGGCTGAGTCAGCAGCAGGGGAATCACTTAGAGGTTGTTGGGGGTTGGTGGACGAGGGCAGCAGATAAGAAGGTGAGGAGAGTCCAGTAGAGTCTTGAGACTCAGGGAGAAGAGAGGGTGGAGGAGGAGGAGCAGAGGGTTTGAGAGATAGAATCATGGTGGAAGGAGTAGGAGCGGGGGCAGAGACAAGGAAAAGCTTCACCCATGGGGGAGGAGATTTGCAGAGGTCCTGCAAAGTTGAGATATATGGCTGTTGATCTGGATGTCCATGTGGCCCCGGTTGAAATACAAAATCTCTGACTTTTCAAATTAGTGGGACTAGATGTTTCTAGGGGCTATCCAACTC
Organism: Callospermophilus lateralis; assembly: GCF_048772815.1. Taxonomy (NCBI): domain Eukaryota; kingdom Metazoa; phylum Chordata; class Mammalia; order Rodentia; family Sciuridae; genus Callospermophilus; species Callospermophilus lateralis. The sequence goes on along the minus strand of NW_027513208.1, from coordinate 1,718,297 downwards.
CAAAGGTGGGTCATTCTGAGGCACAGAGGGTCTGCCAGGTCCAGCGATTTACAGAAAAAGAAAGATTCTGGGCCCTTAAGCGGACTTTGTTCCAGTGATCAAGGGTCAGGAAGAGAGGTGTTGAAGTTCTCTGTCCCAAAATGAGAGGTACACAAACAGTGAAAGCAACGACACACTACACTGATAAGACAAGACAATAAAGTCAGGCATTGGACGTCCAATACTGAGGCCAGGCCTGAGTAGCCGGCAAAACCTGATGGGCTGGCAATACCGAATCCGAAGCAAAATATCACTGAGTCAAGGAGACTATTGTTCCTCGATTTCCTGAGTCCTCTGGGGCATCCCCCAGGGACGTGGCCTGTGGCTCTGTGACACGTATGTCAGCCTCTGTCAGAGAGAGCTCACGCTCATCACCCATAGCCATTTTGCCAAGCCCTAACCTGAAACCTAAAACCAAAAAGAGTTCCCTTACTTACCCTGAAAGGAGCCCCTTGGGGATCTTTCATCCGCCGCTGTCGGATCTTGCTGGTGCCTCCAGATGTAAAGGTCGGGCAAGCATCAGAGGAAGAGACCACGAAGAGAATGTCTCCTTCAACAGTAAATGGTTTATTATGGGTCCAGCATTCTGGGGCTCAGAGCTCACTTGAATAGAGCAGAGAACAATGAGAACAGCTTAAGCAGAGCTTATATGCTTTCCTTGGAGAGGGCAGGGAGGGAAGTTTACTGATGGGTCAGGGCAAGTGGGTGGTTTGCGTGCAAACGGGTGAGGGTATACATTTGCAGTTTGGCAGTTGGGGACAGCACATTCTGGAAACAAGATTAGCAAACAGTCCTCAAGACTTCAACAGTGTTTTGTTAAGCATACAGAAAAACAGTAAGTAACAAGTACCTATTTTATTAACCTTTCACCAAAGCCTAAATGGAAAGTGAGCATGGATTACTAAACACATCCATGTCCAGGTTGGCTAATGCTCTCAAATCAATCCTATTGGTGACTACATATTTGTTTCTTCTTAAGATAATATATTCAACCTCAACCCTGTTGAAAATGACTAATCCTATCAGTCACTTTATATTTTGTCTGATTTCCTAATGTCTATTGATATCTGCTTTCCTACATATTTTCCCCAGTTCATCATTGTGACTGACTCTTCACATGTGCTGACATTTACATTCACTCTCTATCCGAAACACTATTGCTAAAGAACTTTTGGTCCAAATCCTATATTACTCTTTTTTCTAACATACCGACTATCTTCCTAATCCTAAAGACTATCCCTTTTTGACTGGATGATCACTTCGACAATCAATCATCCAAGGTACAAGGTCCTATGCCATTGTATATTGATTTATCTGAGACATCTTTGCAGAACATAATTCAAAGCTAAGTATCCCAATCAACAGCCCAATGCCCTTCCTGGATTCAAATCTTATCTAGATTTCTGTTTTCAAACTTATATTTCACCAATATATTCTTGTAAATATCGCAAGTTCCCAATACCATTATTCATTAAGCAGAATGATTCCTAACTCAAATCAAACATGTTATTAAGCCTAACCATACATTGTTCCCTCAAACTAACTTTACAGAAGAGCCGAGACAGAGTTTGTCTTACAATACAGTAATGTAGGGGATCTCCCACCTGCTGAGAACATCAAAGGACCATGCAGAAATTATACCCTTAAGAAGTTGCAGGCAGCTATGAAGGACCTAAGAGGGAAAAAGTCATATTCCATGGCAAACAACCGGGTCAGTATGAAGAGATGTGTTTGAATCAGCCTCTCCTTTCTTAATGTAGAGAACTGATCAAACCATGCCTGTGTGGAGAGCTGTTTCCAGGTGCCTATGGTTGATATACCATTCTAACTTGTGAAAGTGTCAAAGGAAGTAGGGGCAGCGTCCATTTCATGGGACCTTTCGAAGCAACTGTTAGGACAAAGTGGTGGCCAAGGTAGTGACCTCATTCAGTTCCTGAAGGAAGTGACCTCACCTCTCTTCCTTGGTCATCAAAAACTCTGAAATTGTGATGCAGGAAGCCAGGCACCCAGAGCCAGTCCCAGTCCCAGTCCCAGTGGTCTCACTTGTTTGGATTTACCAAGGACAGAGTCAGTCTTCCTTGGTACTGACTGATATGAGGATTGTCAAATGGCAGAAGATCTCTGAAGAGGGGCCTTTCCTGAGAAAGCAGGTATTGGTTCTCCGCTGGCTCCTGACAACTTCACAGAGTTGGCCAAGGAGACCAGATCTGAGAAAGGGCAGGCCATTTCAGGGGAACATAGCATGGCCCACCAGTTAGAGGACACTCCGGATAGTCACAGACCTACTTGGGTTAAGGAGGTGCCTTTGTGGGTGTGGAGTGAGTTTGTGGTTTTCTCTCATGTTCTGAGAATAGGTAGGAAAGGCTGTTTGTTTGGGTTGGAGTGGCCTGTTTCTAGTAAGTCGTTTGACAAGGCTAGTGTTTCTATGTCTGAGTATCCCACTGTGTCCGTGGTTGTAGACATTAGAAAAGAGAAGGCATCAAAGGATGTGTCCTGTCTAGTAGAAAACTTCCCAGCATTCATCCTGCCTAATTAAAGAATGGACTGTGGTTTGCCTTATGGATGGGCAACACCTACTAAATTCCTAAGTTCTTGTTTTCTTCCTGAATTCTGGCCACTCTCCAGAATAGGCTCATGGTTTTGTTTCCAAGATATGTACCACCTCCAAGCTCTGAGACATGTCTATATACTTGATAGCTGTAGAGAATGGGAACATCTTAGAAAACTCAGATATCAGTGTGACCAGTAAATTTTCAGTGGAGAAATCATGCTTTGGTTCATTTGCTTACCTATGGTTCTGTTGTCCTGAATGTCAGGAAGGTCTTTGCCTCAGGCCACCCCTTTGTGAAGCCTGAAGAAAACAATTTTCAAATGGAAATGAATGGGCATCACCTGTGGTTCTTTGCTTAATTGCTTGTAAAAGGATGTGTCTAAATCAGCCTCTTGGCCCTGTATGAGGTTGTGGCTTAGATTCTCAGCACATGATGGATCTAAGGATAGATTCCATGTGTGCAATCAAAACCAAAATGGCCAAAAATCTGTCATTGTTGATGAGTCTCTTGCCTTCCTCTGTTAGGATTCTGACCTCTGTCAAGTGAGAATAGGGATCCTTTAAGTCAAATGAGTTCTTTGAAGAACTGCAGAGGTGCTTGTGTTTTCTTGTGACTCCAAATCACTTAAAGAATCTATCCATGAGAGTAAGTAGGACTCAAATTGAAGAAGCAGAGCAGTATTCATGGCAGGCCCATTGGATCACTCCAGGTTCACAGGAAGGGTGACGATGCCACCCTGACTTTATGCAAATGAGGGGCAAGGAAGATTATTTTGGACACTCTCTTGGGATGCGTCCCACATGAAAAACTCTAGCCAGAGGTAATGATGAGTGTCTATATGGAAGAAGGTAAGGACCATGTGGGAGTGTTTTGGTTTTAATTGTAGTCATTCATGTGGCAGTTGGAAGAGATGACTGGATCCACCTGGGCTTGAACTCTGGTGTCATTCCCCTTAAACACTGAGTTCTGGATCAATCATCAAAGAAGTATTGCCATGAATTGTGTTGGGAATTTAGGAGGCCACACATGAGAGTCTCCGTTGGAAACTGAGATCTAGTCCTAGGGTGGCTTTCCACAGAGCACTGGGAATCTCAGCCAGGATATCACATTATTTTATTCTGAAAGACTTGGAAGCCATATTTGCTAGTCAAAACACACATGGACCTCAATTGTAGACCTCGATGGGCCTGGATTCATGTGACCTTTAGGCCACTCTTTGGGAAGCCTTGCCTGTGAGAGTTCTCCAAAGTTTTCATTGAAATGAGCTTCCTCACTATTGAATGATTCCTGAATGATTTGAAAGCCATAGTGCTTCCAACTTCATAATTGAAAATTTGCTAGATAAATACCATGAAATTTTTGAAATTCCAATGACCAGGTGGCAATGAAGAACCTTTGGATGTCCTGTTGCTGATCACGAGTGTACCAGACAGTGCCTTGATTGACTGGTTTTGATGAAAATGGTGTAAAACAGAGATCTCAGTAATTTGGATCCTGCTGAGTAGTGGGCCTAGAGCAGTGGTGAGCAAATGTGTGATAAAACATCTGAGGTGGGGCCATGTGGATCTGCCATTGGCTTCCAAATGGCTTGTGACTGACATGGTGCAGCGAGCAGACCCTTATATGTAAAGGCAACTTGTTATATGGAGAGGTTTCAGGGCAATGTTCAGAATCAGGTTGCTATGGTCCAGGGGGCATCCTATGTGGTATACAAGCCCTGTTGGTGCATTCTCCTGCAGACCCTGATCCACCACACGTGACAGAACTCGCTGCAGCACTGTGTCCCAGTTGAACTCCTTGTATTTCGTGAAGCAAATACCAAACTCCGAGTGCAGCAGGAAGAAACATTATGAAAAGTGGAGGATGATGAAATGGCTTCGCAGTCCAAATGGGGAGACACTTAGCCCCCAGTGGCCACAGATTACCTACAAAGCAAGAATTCAGCACTGCTGCTTCATGTTTATTGGAAAATTATAAACCATGTCCTCCAGATCACAGAGATGAAGACCCAGCTTTGATTGTCTCACTAGAAAGGAAGCTAAAGCTCCTGACAGCAACATATATTTCAAGTGCCCAACCTAGAGGCAGTTTCTCCAGACGTCTTTAGGCAGGCAAATCTCCATGTTTGTAGAGTTTTTACACTGTCCCTTACTTTTGGAAACTCCTCTACAATCTCCAAGGTTGTAAACCCTAAGCATTTTCAATTTCAGATATGTATTCAAAGATTTTCTAACTCTTCTCCTCTAATTGTGTCTTACTTGGGGTGAAGGTAATGTCAAGGCATTGTTCTGAATGAGAGTGGGAAAATTTTTTTGTAGTACACATTTGCATACACATTGATCCATTTTCCAATTTTCCATTCGAAATACTGAATCCCTGACACTAACTCATACCCTACTAGACTCTGACTACTAATCCTAATATGATGGAGAAAAATACCCCAAAAGAATGAAAATACAAGCAGTTCAGAGGAAGCATGGTGTATAGTTGGACTTCCCTCTTGCATGATAAAGGGTCGGTTTTATAAATCTACTCAATTTTTAATTGAAATAGTCCTCCATGTGTTTTTTTTAAAGAGAGAGTGAGAGAGGAGAGAGAGAATTCTATAATATTTATTTTTTAGTTATCGGCGGACACAACATCTTTGTTTTCACGTGGTGCTGAGAATCGAACCCATGCCGCACGCATGCCAGGCGAGCACGCTACCACTTGAGCCACATCCCCAGCTCTTTCCATGCGTTTTTAAAGTTAACAAATATGTGAATTCCTGTCTCCCTTTCTCTGTAGCCTACTCAGCACTTGTACTTTTTATATGCACATATAGATTCCTACTTGGTATCACACGTATATTTTTATGAGTTGGCTGACTTGGCAGAAACAAATTGTAAGAAGAGATCAGTGCTCCTAAGCGCTGTTGGAACTGAAAATTCAAACTATGGGTGAGCTTCCTATTAGAACAATATTATACATAAACCCATGTTTAGTAAAATAAATATTTTTGCTTCTGTGGATGATATATATTACATGATGATTTACGATTGGCATATATATATTGATACTTTTTAATGAATTTTTGTGGGTTTTTTTGTATATATATATATATATATATATATATATATATATATACTCTACAGATTTTCTAAAATATGAAATATATGTGTCTTATATACACTCCATAAATTCATTCATGTTCATGTATGTGGATTTATAATCAACATTTCACAAGATTATTCTCAGAAATAATCATCTACCTGAAATACATATTTGTTTCCCAGTGCTGAAAACTAACTTCAATCAATGGTGCTTACAAATCCTAATATTTCTGCAGTAACTGACCCAGTTTAACATCAATGCAAATAGATTCCTAGGGGACATGATGTCTATTTTGACGTTCATTTTAATTCAACACTGGTACATTACTATTTCTTCAGTTTTTGCACATCATAGGATATATATTTCATTCACAAGTTCACAAATTTATAGGAATTTGTTTCACTTTTAATCACTTTCTGCTTCAGAACACATGTATTCCTCCATGTTACTTGACTGGTCTTTTCATGAGACTTCTTTAAAACACATTATTTTCGATTTCCACAATCAATTTTGAAGCTAAACCCACACACTCTTCAAGATAAACCATAACATTAATATTACCATTAGATGTATAAGTGGTTGGAATGAATGTGTGTATATAAATATAAGATTTCCTGTACATTTTCACATTTCAATTCAATCCATTATTAAAGTTGGAACCAGGTATGTTATTTATTCACAGTATGTTCTATTAATGCATTATCTCTATATTCATAGACACAGTGTACACCTATTTGTTCCCCCAATACTAATTTATACCTCTTCAAAACATTGCTCCCAGAAATGGTATAAGAAATATTCATGTCACCTTATCTATCTATATATGTGTGTGTGTGTATATATATATATATATATATATATATATATATATATATATATATATATATATTTCTTTTTTTTTATCACAGTAATATTCTGGACACAAAAAACAAAGGTCACACTCATGATTGTATCAAAGCCTAAATGGAAAGTGAGCATGAATTACTAAAAACAACCATGTCCAGGTTGCCTAATGCTCTCAAATGTAAATCCTATTGGTGACTACATATTTGTTTCTTTCTAAGATTATATATTCAACTTCAAGGCTGTTGAAAATGTCTAATTCTATCACTCAGTTTATACTTTGCCTGATTTCCTTATATCTCTATTGATATCTGCTTTCCTACATATATTCTGCAGTTCATCATTGTGTCTGACACTTCACATATGCTGACATTTACATTCAATGTCTACCCGAGACCCTATTGCTAAAGAAATTTTGGTCTAAAACCTATACTCACTTTTATTTCTAAACCTACTGACTATCTTCCTAATCTTACTGATTATTGCTTTTTGACTCGATGTTCTCTTCGACAATTAATCATCCAAGGTATAAGGTCCTAAACCATTGTATTTCAATTTATCAGAGACATATATGCAGAACATAATTCAAACCTAAGAATCCCACTCAAGGACCCAATGCCCTTCTGACTTCGAATCTTACCTAGATTTCTGTTTTCATACTTACATTTCACCTATATATTCTTGTAAATATCACAGGTTCCCAATACCATTATTCATGCAGCAGAGAGATTCCTAACCCAAATCAAACATGTTATTAACCCTAAACATACACTCTTCCCTCAATCTAACTTTACAAAAGAGGAGGGACAGAGTTAGTCTTACAATACAGGAATGTAGGGGATCTTCCACCTTCTGAGAACATCAAAGGTCCATGCAGAAATGAGCCCTGGAGAAGATGTAGGCAGCTATGAAGGACCTGAGAGAGGAAAAGTCATCTTTTATGGTAAACAACCTGATCAGGATGAATGGATGTGTCTGAATCAACCTCTATCTTCTAAATGTAGAGAAGATGGACCAAATCAGGCCTGTGTGGAGAGCTCTTCCCAGGTGCCAATGGTTGATATACCATTCTAACTTGTGAAAGTGTGACAGAAAGTAGGGACAGACTCCATCTCTTGGGACCCTTAGAAGTAACTGTTAGGACAAAGAGGTTGCCAAGGCAGTGACCTCATTCAGTTCCTGAAGGAAGTGACCTCACTTCACTTCCTTGGTGATGGAACTCTCTGAACTTGGGATCCAGGAAGAGAGGCACCCAGAGCCAGTTGCAGTCCCAGTCCCTGTGGTCTCACTTGTTTCAATTTACCAAGCACAGAGTCAGTCTTTCTTAGTACCAACAGATGTGAGGATGGCCAAATGCCAGGAAAGCTCTGAAGAAAGGCCTTTCCTGAGAAAGCAGGTATTGGTTCACCGCTGGCTCCTGACAACTGCACAGAGTTGGCCAAGGAGACCAGATTTGCGATACAACAGGCCATTTTTGGCGAATATAGCATGGCCCACCATTCAGAGGACACTCCACAAAGGAGGTGCCTTTGTGGGTGTAGGTGTGTGTATGGTTTTTTTCTCATGTTCTGAGAAGATGTAAGAAAGGCTGTTTGTTTGAATTGGCGTGGACTGTTTCTAGTAAGTCCTTTGACAAGGCGAGTGCTTCTATGTCTGTGTATCCCACTCTGTCCGTGGTTGTAGACATTAGAAAAGAAAATGCATCAATGGATGTGTCCTGTCTAGGAGAAAGCTTCGCAACATTCATCCTGCCCGATTTATTAATGGACTGCGGCTTTCCTTATTGAAGGGCAAAACCTGCTATCTTCCAAAGTTTCTGTTTACATCCTGAATTCTGGACACTCTCCAGAATTGCCTCCTTGTTTTGTGACCAAGATATGTACTACCTCCAAGCTATGTGATATGGCTATGTACTGGATAGCTGAAGGGAAAGGCGAGCATCTAGGAAAACTCAGATATCAGTGTGACCAGGAAAGTCTCAGTGGAGAAACCCTGCTTTGTGCGTTTTGTTTACCTATTGTTCTGTTGCCCTGAATTTCAGGAAGGTTTTTGCCTCAGACCACTCCTTTGTGAATATCAATTCAATCCATTATTTAAAGTGGAACCAGCTATACTATTTATTCACAGTATGGTCTATTCATGCATTATCTGTATATTCATAGACACAGGGTACAGGTTTTTGTACAACCAATACTTATGTATATGTCTTCAAAATATTACTCACAGAAATGGAGAAAGAAATACTGATGTCACCTAATCTACATATACATTTTATCACAGTAATATTCTGGACACAAAATGCAAAGTTCACACTTATTATTGTACTAAAGCCTAAATGGAAAGTGAACATGGATTACTTCCATGTTCAGGTTGCCTAATGCTCTCAAATATCAATCCTATTGGTGACTACATATTTGTTTCTTCCTAAGATTATATATTCAAAATCAACCCTGTTGAAAATATCTAATCATATCACTCACTTTATACTTTGCCTGATTTTGTAATATTTCTTTTTTTAATGTTAGGATGAGCCAATTTAGTACTTTTTAAAATTTTTATTTTTTTCATCTTTCATAAATTTGATTCAAGTGAGTTATGCATTTCCATTTTTACCCCAAATACAGATTGCAGAATCACATCAGTTACACATTCACAATGTTTACATAATGCCATATTAGTACTGTTGTATTCTGCTGACTTTCCTATCCCCTACTATCGCCCCTCCCCTCCCCTTTCATTTTCCCTCTCTACCTCATCTGTTATTGTTCCGTTCTCTCCCTTCCCCCCCTTTCCCCTCACAACCTTGTATATGTGATTTCGTATAACGATGAGGGTTTCCTTCCGTTTCCATGCAATTTCCCTTCTCTCTCCCTTTCCCTCCCATCACTTTTCTCAGTTTAATGTTAATATTTTCCTCATGCTCTTTCCCTCTGTTCAGTTCTTAGTTGCTCTCCTTAAATCAAAGAAGACATTTGGCATTTGTTTTTTAAGGATTGGCTAGCATCACTTAGCATAATCTGCTCTAATGCCATCCATTTCCCTGCAAATTCCATGATTTTGTCATTTGTTAGTGCTGCATAATACTCCATTGTGTATAGATGCCACATTTTTTTTTATCCATTCATCTATTGAAGGGCATCTAGGTTGGTTCCACAGTCTGGCTATTGTGAATTGTGCTGCTATGATCATTGATGTGGCAGTATCCCTATAGCATTCTCTTTTATGGTCCTCAGGGAATAGTCCAAGGAGGGCGATAGCTGGGTCAAATGGTGGTTCCATTCCCAGCTTTTCCAGGAATCTCCATACTGCTTTCCATAATGGCCGCACCATTTTGCAGTCCCACCAGCAATGTACAAGTGTACCCTTTTCCCCACATCCTTGCCACCACTTATTATTGTTTGACATCCTAATGGCTGCCAATCTTACTGGAGTGAGATGGTATCTTAGGGTGGTTTTGATTTGCATTTCTCTGACTGCTAGAGAAGGTGAGAATTTTTTCATGTACTTATTAATTGATTGTATGTCTTCTTCTGAGAAGTGTCTGTTCAGGTCCTTGGCCCACTTGTTGATTTTGTAATATCTCTATTGATATCTGCTTTCCTACATATTTTCCCCTGTTCATCATTGTGACTGACCCTTCAAGTGTGCTGATATTTACTTTCACACTTTAACCCAAACCCTATTGCTAAAGAACTTTTGTTCCAAATCCTATGCTCACTCTTCTTTGTTAACCTACCGAATATCTATCTAATCCTACCGACTATCCCTTTTTGACTGGATGTTCTCTTCGAATTTTAATCATCCAAGGTACAAGGTCCTATGCCATTGCATATCGATTTATCTGAGATATCTGTGCACAACATAAATCAAAGTTAAGTATCCCAATGAAGGTCCCATTGCCTCTCTGGGCTTCAAAATTACCTAGACTTCCTTTTTTCATTTATATATTTCACCTCTATATTTTTAAAAATATCCCAGGTTCCCAGTACCATTATACATCCAGCAGAATGATTTCTAACCCAAATCAAACATTTTATTAACCCTAATAATACACTGTTCCCTCAATGTAAATTTAATGAAGAGCAGGGACAGAGTTGGTCTTACAATACAGGAATGTAGGGGATCTTTCACCTGTTTAGAACCACAAGTTCAATGCAGAAATGATCCCTGGAGAATATGTAGTCAGCTATGGAGGATCTGAGAAAGCAAAAGTAATCTTCCATGGCAAAATACCTGGTCAGGATGACGGGATGTGTCTGAATCAGAACCTCTCTTCTCAATGTAGAGGAGATGGACCAAACCAGGCCTGTGTGGAGAGCTATTACCGGGTTCCTATGGTTGATATACCATTCTAACTTGTGAATATTTCACAGGAAGTAGGGGAAGCCTCCATTTAATGAGACACTTGGAAGCAACTGTTAGGATAAAGTGGTTGCCAAGGCAGTGACCTAATTCAGTTCCTGAAGGAAGTGACCTCACCTTACTCCCTTGGTGATGGAACTCTCTGAACTTGGGATCCTGGAAGCCAGGCACACAGAGCCAGTCCCAGTACCAGTCCCAGTGGGTTCACTTGTTTGGAATTACCAAGGACAGAGTCAGTCTTTCTTTGTACCTACTGATGTTAGAATGGCCAAAAGCCAGGACAGCTCTGAAGAGGGGCCTTTCCTGAAAAAGCAGGTAGTGGCCCACCGCTGGCTCCTGACAACTTCATAGAGTTGGCCAAGGAGACCATATTTGAGACAGGACAGGACATTTCGGGGGAACATTGTGTGGCCCACCAGTCAGAGGACACTCCATAGAGTCACAGACCTACTTAGGGTAAGGAGGTGCCTTTGTGGGTGTGGTTGTGAGTTTGTGATTTTGTCTCATGTTGTGAGAATAGGAAGGAAAGGTGGTTTGTATGGTTTGGAGTGAACTGTTTCTCGTAAGTCGTTTGAAAAGGCGAGTGTTTCTATGTCTGTGTATCCCATGGTGTCCGTGGTTGTAGACATTAGAAAAGAGAGTGCATCAATGGATGTGTCCTGTCTAGTAGAAAGCTTCCCATTTCATCCTGCCCAATTTATGAATGGATTGCTGCTTTACTTAAAGATGGGCATAACCTACTACATTCCTAATTTCCAGGTTTCTTCATGAATTCTCTTCACTCTCCAGGATAGGCTCATGGTTTTGTGTCTAACATATGTACCACCTCCAAGCTCTGTGACATTGTCATGTACTGGATAGCTGAAGGAAATGGCGAGCATCTCAAAAAACTCAGATATCAGTGTGACCAGGAAATTCTCAGTGGAAAAACCCTGCTTTGGGCATTTTGCTTATATATTGTTCTGTTGAACTGAATGTCAGGAAGTTCTTGCTCTGGCCACCCCTTTGTGAAGCCTGAAGTAAACAGTTTTCAAATGGAAATGAATGGGCATCACCTGTGGCTCTTTGCTTAATTGCTTTGGAAAGGGATGTGTCTGAATTAGCATCTTGGCCCTGTGTGAGTTTGTGGCTTAGATTCTCAGCACCAGATGGATCTAAAGAAAGATCCCATGTGTGCATCTAAAACCAAAATGGCAAATAGACCAGTCATTGTGGATAAAGTCTCTCTTTCCTCTGTGAGGTTCCTGACCTCTATCAAGTGAGAATAGGGATCCTTTGTGTCAATTGAGTTCTTCAAAGCCCTGCAGAGGTGCTTGGGTTTTCCCATGACTCTAATTCACATAAACAATCTATACCTCTAACTCAGTAGGCCTCAAATTGAAGAAGCGCTGCAGTATTAACGGCATGCCTATTTGATCACTCCTGGTTCACAGGAAGTATGTCCAGGCCACCCTGACTTTAGGCAAATGAGGGGCAAGGGAGCTTATTTTGGACACTGTCTTGGACTGCGCCCCTCATGGAAACCTCCAGCCAGAGGTTATGATGAGTATCTATATGGAAACAGATGAGGGCCATGTGGGAGTGTTTTGGTTTTAATTGTGGTCATTGTGTGGCAGTTAAAGGAGATGCCTGGGTCCACATGGGCTTGAACTCTGGTGTGATTACACTTAGAGAGTGCATTCTGGATCTGATCTCAGAGAACTTGTGCCATGAACTGTGTTGGGATTCTAGGAGGGCACGCATGAGAGTCTCCCTTGGAAACTGAGATCTAGGCCCAGGGTGGCTTTCCACAGAGCACTGGGAATCTCAGCCAGGATATCACATGATTTCTTTTTTCTGAAAGACTTGGCAGGCACGGGTGACAGTCAAAACACACGTGGACCTCACATTGTAGACCTCAATGGGTCTGATTTTATGTGACATTTTGGCCACTCCCTGGGAAGCCTTGTCTGTAACAGTTCTACAGAGCTTTCATTGAAATGAGGTTTCTCATCATTTAATGGTTCCTGTACGAATTGAAATCCACAGTGCCTCCAACTTCATCCTTGAAAAATGTCTAGATAAATACAATAAAATTATTGAAATTTCCATGACCAGGTGGCACTGTAGAAAATTTGGAAAACCGGTTGCTGATCATGAGTATACCAGACAGCGCCTTGATTGACTAGGTTTCATCAAAATGGTGTAGAACAGAGATGCCAGTAAATTGGAGCCTGCTGAGTAGTGGGCTTAGAGCAGTGGAGGGGGGGTGTGTGATGAAACATCTGTGGTGGGGCCATGTTGATCTTCCATTGGCTCCGAAATGCCTTGTGACTGACATGGTACAACCACCAGACCCTTATATGTAACGGCATCTTGTTATATAGAGAGGTTTCAGGGAAATGTTGAGAATTATGTTGCTATGGTCAAGGGGAAAAGCTTTGTGGAATAGAAGCATTGTTGGTATATTCTCTTGCAGACCCTGACCCACCACACGTGACAGAACTCCCTCAAGCACTGTGTCCCAGGTGATCTTTTTTTACTTCATAAGCAAATACCAAACTCCCAGGGCAGCAGCAAGAAACACCAGGAAAAGTAGAGGATGACCAAATGGCTTCACAGTCCACACGCAGAGACACTTAGGCCCCAGTGGACACAGTTTACCTACATAGAGAGAATTCAGCACTGCTGCCTCATGTTCATTGGAAAATATGAAACCATGTCCTCCAGGTCGCATAGATGCACACCCAGCTTTGATGGTCTCAGTACAAAGAAAGCTCCTTACGAAAACATATATTTCAAGTGCCCAACCTCAGAGGCAGTTTCTCAAGAAGTCTTTAGGGCAGCAGAGCTCCATGTTTGTGGAGTGCTTACCCTGTCCCATACTTTTGGAAACTCCTCTACGACCCCCAAGGTTGTGAACTCATGAGAATATTCATTTCCAGATATGTATTCACAGAATTTTTAACGCTTCTCCTCTAATTGTGTCTTACTTGGGATGAGGGTAATGTCTAGGCATTGTTCTGAATGAGAGTGGGAAGATTTTTGTGCAGCATATATTTGAAATACTAAATCCCTGACACTAACCCATTCCCTACTAGACTCTGACTACTAATCCTAATATGATGGAGAAACATAACCCAAACAGAATAGAAATACAAGCATTTCAGAGGAGGCATGGTGTATAGTTGGACATGCCTTTTGAAATATATAGGGTAGGAGTTATAAATCTAGTCAATTTTTAATTGAAATAGTTCTACATGTGTTTTTAAAGTTAACAAATATATGAATTACTGTCTTCCTTTCTCAGTAGCCTATTCAGCACATGTGTTTTAATATGCACATATAGAATCCTACCTGGTGTCACACGTACATTCTCGTGAGGTGGCTGACATGGCACATACAAATTGTGAGAAGTGATCACTCCTCCTAAACAATGTTGGAACTGAAAATTCAACCCATGGGTGAGCTTCCTATTTGAACAAACTTATATAAAAATCCATATTCATTAAAATGAATATTTTTGGATATGATGATGATATATATTTCATGATGAATTTCAATTGGCATATATATTGCTATTTTATATATATATATATATATATATATATATATATATATATATATATATATATATATATAAAACATGTGTCTTATTATGCACTCCCTAAATTCATTCATATTGATGTATTTGGATTTTTAATCAACTTTCACAAGATTATTCTCAGTAATATTCATCCACCTGAAATACATATTTGTTTCCTAGTACTGAAAACTAACTTCTTTGAATGGTGCAAACATATCCTAACATTTCTACAGTAACTGACCCTGTTTAACATCAATTCAAGTAGATTACTATGGGACATGATGTGTATTTTGATGTTCAATTTTATTCAACACTTCTACATTACTATTTATTCACTTTATGCACATCATAGGATATATATTTCATCCACAAGTTAGCAAATTTATACGCATTTGTCTGACTTTCATTCACTTCGTGCTTCAGAACACATGTATTCATCCATGTTTCTTGACTGATCTTTTCATGAGACATCTTTCCAAACACATTATTTTCGATTTCCATAATCACTTTTGAAACACTTCAAAAGTTACCTTGAGCTTGGGGAGGGAATCTGAGCCCCGACTTTCTTAGTCATCCTCCAGAGTCAGAATGGCTGGCTGGTGTGGCTGTCGCTTTTTAGGGCAATTTTGGCCCAGTGTCCTTTTTTCTTTAGAGTAGGCACATTGATCTGAGGCCAGGGTGGCCTCTGGCATGGGCCAATGTTATCCCTTCTTGTCTATCTGTTTCTTAATTTCTGGCCTATTTGTTTTTGTGACCAGGACCTTAGTCAACGCCTTAGTCTGCCTTTTGTTTCTTTTATCCTCCCCTTGCTCCCTTCTCTTCCTCAGTTTCTCTCTTATAGTATACGTTCTTGGCTTCTCTGACTAAATCTCTGAAAGTCATATCTTGTAATCAATCTAGCTTTGTAACTTTGTTTTAATATCCAAGCCAGTTTGCCCAATAAAGGCCATCGTGACAGATGCCTTTGATTCTCTGCCTGAGGATCAAAAGGAGTATATCTCCAATATGCCTCCATAATTCTCTCTAGAAACATAGTGGGAGAATCATCAGGCCCTTGAATAATCTCTCTTACCTTGGCCAAATTACTTTGTCGCTAGCGGCTGCTTGGAGACACACTTTTAGAGCCCTGTGATAAGGGGACAGATGCTCCCTACCTTCAAAGATTTTGGGGTCTCAGTTGGGTGGGTTCAAGGGAAAGCCGCCTTTTATTATGTTGGGATGTTGTGTCGGACGCAGATCTTGTTTGAGGGATTTTTTTTCTAGCTTCCTGGAGGATTCACTGTTGTTCCTCTGTCATGAAGAGAATCCCTAGGAGTTTTTGGCAGTCATCCGAAGTAGGCTGGTGTGAAAACATCAATGACTCAACCAGACCTGAGAGCCTGGTGGGGTCCTCAGAAAAAGGGGGATTATAATTTTTTTAAGTTATATAGGTCTGACGAGGAGAAAGGCTAATACTGGTAGGCTTGCATTTTTTCCCCATGGCCATCGTCAATCATTGGCCCATAGGGATGGAGGGGGAGCATCCCAAGAGTTCCAGGGTTTTAAATCATTCACCACCAGCGAGTTCCTTTAGATGGTACAGTTTCCTCCAAGGGAAGAGGTGCTGTGGGTGCCGCAAAGGAATTATCTGGAGGGCGCTGGGCCGGCATAGCTTCCTCCAATGGAGGAGAGGCTGAGTCAGCAGCAGGGGAATCACTTAGAGGGTGTTGGATTTTGGGGGACAAGGGCAGGGGATAAGGAGGGGAAGGAGACTCCAGTAGAGTGAAATCTGGTGACTCAGGGAGAACAGAGGGTGTAGGAGGAGGAGGATCAGAGGATTTGAGAGTTCCTGGGGGAAGGAGTCAGAGTGGGGGCAGTGACAAGGAAAGGCTTCACCCATGGAGGAGGAGATATGCAGAGTTCCCGCCGAGTTAAGATATATGGCTGTTGATCCAGATGGCTATGTAGCACCGGCTGAAAGACAATATCTCTGACTATTTTAAATTAGTGGGAAGTAGAAAGATCCTTCTAGGGGTAATCCAAATCCAAAGGTGGGCCATTCTGAAGCACAGAGAGTCTGCCACATCCGGTGCTTTACTGAAAAACAAAGATTCTGAGCCCTTAAGCGGACTTTGGTCCAGTGATCAAGTATCAGGGACAGAGTCATTGAAGTGCTCTGTCCCATAATGAAAGATACACAAACAGTTAAAGCAATGAAACATGACACAGACAAGACAAGGCAATGAAGACAGGCAATGGACGTCCAAAACTGAGACCAGGACTGAGGAGCCGGCAAAACCCGATTGACTGGCAATACCGAATCCGAAAAAAAATATCAATGAGTCCAGGAGACTATCTCGTCCCCATAAATTTACGGGAAGATGATCCAATACATATGGCTGTAGAGTTCCTTCACATCCTTCAGGATCCTTCCAATCTAATACCATTGCACTTCTATGGGGATTATACGCTACTCCTAGGCCTCGAAGCGTTTGAGTGGCTTGTTGTAATGGCCAATGTTTTGGCCATTCTTGACGAGAGATGATGCTAAGGTCTGCGTCTGTATCCAGTAGCCCATTAAATTCATGCCCTTGAATATTTAGTTTTAGCATGGGGCCAGAATCTAAATTTAAAGAAAGCATAGCCCAATCTACACCTGTGGAGCCTAATCACTTGGAACCTCTTTCTACAGTACGACTGGAAAATTTTTCACGTAGGCTGGGTATTATTAGTAACTGTGCTATTCTATCTCCTGGTGAAATTACTGATATACCCTTTGGAGAACTGGCTATAATTTTTATTTCACCTTCATAGTCGAGATCAATTACCCCAGGACTTATCATAAGTCCTTTTAGAGTAGAAGAGCTGCGTCCCAATAATAAGCCTACTGTTCATTTGGGAAGAGGTCCTTTTACCCCTGTGGAAATGAATTGAACTCCCATCTCTGCAGTTAGTACTGCTCTGGCAGAGGCACAGATGTCTAACCCTGCGCTCCCTCTGGTTTGTCTGATGAGGGATCTGATGGACAATGTGTCCTGGGCACTACCCTGATGGGGTTGCTGGGTTTCTCCAGTGCTGCGCATATTTGTGGTTTTGGGCCCCGGAGAATTGAGCCCCATTGTCCATTTTTTGGCAATGGAGCTCCATGTTTTTGTCCACGATATTGTGGATAAACACCTGGTCCTTGTTCGTTTTTTGATAATGGTGTACCCTCTATGGTGGTTTGAGAACAGCATTCATTAGCCCAAAGTCTCCCTCTACGGCATCGTGGACAAATACCTGGTATTCTACTCCTTTGATACCTAGTTTTGTTAAACCCTCCTCCTATGGGACAATTCCTTTTAAAATGTCCTGTTTTTTCACAATTGTAGCATGTTCTTGGCCTGGCATCTAAAGCCTGTTTTACCGCAGCTGCCACAATTTGCCCTTGTTCATTAATGTCTCTGGCATCTAAAGCCTGTTTTACTGCAGCTTCCACGACTTGCTCTTGTTCTTTAATGTCTCTACATAATTTAATATATGTGTTTAAATATTCATGTTTCCATGGTCTAATGATATCTTTGCACCAACGATTCGCTTGCTCATAAGCCAGTTGTTTTAGTAATGGCATTGCTTGTTGTGTATTTCCAAAAACTCTGGTAGCCGTTTGAATAAGCCTATCTACAAATTCAGCATAAGGTTCATTAGCTCCTTGTATTACCTTAGATAACTGACCTTGTAAACCTCCATTTCCTTGAAAAGTCTTCCATGCCTTAATTGCATCTATAGCAATCTGTGCATATACACCAGGATCATATGCACATTGCTGCTGCTGATCCTCATAAGGTCCCTTTCCTAACAATATATCTAGATTTCTCTGAGGATAACTAGCTGCTGCATTTTGCCTAGCCGTCTCCTTGCAAAATTCCTCATTGACAATCTTCCATAACAGGTATTTCCTCCATTTAGCACAGCTTTACACATATTAGCCCAATCTGCTGGCTTCATGTTCATGTTGTTAATGGATTTGATAATGCTTACAGTGAAGGGTGCTTGAGGACCATAGGTTGTTACAGCCTCTATTAGCTGCTTCACTGTTTTGAAATTTAAAGCATGGTAATCTCACTGCCCTCCTGCCTCAAATACTGGGCATGTTAATATTTGAGATCTTGTCTCAGGATTCCAACTATCAACTGTGGGGGTTGGGGGCCTCCCAGCATATGGAGGTGGCCTTGTTAGTTGGACACTTACTTCCTCTGGTGATAGAAAGGTGTTAGTATCAGTCTCCTGTAGAGGTTGTGCTGTTGGTTGGACACTTACACCCTCTGGTGATAGAAAGGTGTTAGTAGTAGTCTCCTGTTGTAACTTTCCCCCTGATGGCTTTTTCTGTTTTACACTTTCTTCCTCTGTCTGACTGGCTTGAAAGGCCTTCTCTTTTACTTGATTTTTTTCCTCTGTCTGACTAGTTCGAGAGACCTTTTCTTTTACTTGAATTTTTTCCTCTATGTGACTAACTTGAGAGACCTTCTTTTTTACTTGAATCAATATGTCTTCTCCTTCCTCTACCATTGTCTGAACTGAAGGCTTTCCACTAAGCAAACAAGGTACAAACGTCCACAATAGCAATGTGCCAACTGGCAGAGTCCCTGGGCTTTTCTTTTCTATTCTTTTTAAATCTTCACCATGATGGTTCCATTGTGATATATTTAACAACTCCTACTGAAAAAGCCATGGGCTACATTTATGTATTGTATCAACGTATGCCCTGACTTTTCTTGATTTTACTGAGATGCCTCCTTCCTCTAACAATTTACTGAACACTCTTTCAGTTTTTTTTTTTTACTAATTTCTGATCCCGTATTTCTACTATAATACATCCCAACAAGATGACACCAAACAAAACAGCTCCTCAGGAAAAGCCGTCAGAGCCCAACTGCGACCACAAGCTTCCCACAAGCCTCTCCCTCAAACACAAGTCTCCTCCTCTTGAGGCCGATTGGCTGGGTCACGTGGGCGAAGCCAAAAAGTCCCCCAATGAGAAGTTCCATGGTCTGAAAGGGAAGGGAACCAGCCCAATGTGCATCACCACAGAGGAGCCAATCAGCGAGATGTTGCTGGGGCCGCTGTGAGCCAATCATCCGCTGGCAGTCTGAAAGGTCGGGGAAACCGCTCATTGAGCATCTCAATGAGCATCACCACAGAGAAGCAAATCAGCTAGATGATGCTGGGGCCGCTGTGAGCCAATCATCAGCTGGCAGATGGAAGTTTGCTGGCAGCTGCAAGTTTGCTGGGGCTCCTTTGGCTGTGGCTCTCAACAGATTATTCTCAGAAATATTCAACCACCTGACATACATATTTGTTTCCTAGTACTGAAAACTAACTTCAGTGAATGGTCCTTATATATCCTAATATTTCTATAGTAACTGACCAAGTTTAACATCAATGCAGTTAGATTCCTATGGGACATGATATGTATTTTTAAGTTCATTTTTATTCCACACTGGTACATTACTATTTCTTCAGTTTATGGACATCATAGGATATATCCTTTCATCCACAATTTCACAAATTTATAGGCATGTGGTTCACTTTCAATCACTTCCTCTTTCAGAAAACATGTATTCCTCTATGATTCTTTAGTGGTCTTTTCACTAGACTTCTTTCTAAAAACATTATTTTCGATTCTATACTCATTTTTGAAGCAAAACTCACACACTCTTCATGATAAACCGTAACGCTAATATTACCATTAGATGTATAACTGGTTGGAATGAATGTATATATATATCAATATAAGATTTACTATATATTTTCAAATATAATTTCAATGCATTATTTAAAGTTGGAACCAGTTATATAATTTATTCACAATATGGTCTATTCATGCATCATCTCTTATTCATCAACACAGGGTACGCCTATTTTATCCGCAATACTAATTTATAAGTTTTCAAAATATTGCTCCTCATATTGGTGGAAGAAATACTCATGTCATCTGATCTACATATATATTTTACCACAGTAATATTCTTGACACAAAATGCAAAGGTCACACTTATGATTGTACTAAAGCCTAAATTTAAAGTGAGCATGGATTACTAAAAACCTCCATGTCTAGGTTCCCTAATGCGCTCAAATGTCAATCCTATTGGTGACTAAATAATTGTTTCTTCCTAAGATTATATTATTCAACCTCAACCCTGTTGAAAATATCTAATCCTATCACTCACTTTATACGTTGCCTGATTTCCTAATGTCTCTATTGATACATATTTACTCTCTTTCCTACATATTTTCCCCAGTTCATCATTGTGACTGACTCTTCACATGTGCTGACATTTACATTCACTCTCTAACTGAAACCCTATTGCTAAAGAACTTTTGGTCCAACTCCTAGACTCACTCTTCTTCCTAATCCTACAGACAATCTTCCTAATCCTATGGACTATCCCTTTTGGACTGGATGATCTCTTCTAAATTCAGTCATCTGAGGTACAGCAACCTATGCCATTGTAAATGAATTTATCTGAGACCTCGGTGCAGAACATAATTCAAGCTTAGTATGCCAATCAATCGCCAAATGCCCTTCTGGGCTTCAAATCTTACCTAGATTTCTTTTTTCGTACTTATATTTCACGTCTATATTCTTATAAGTATCAGAGGTTCCCAAACCATTATTCATCCAGCAGAATGATTCCTAACCAAAATCGAACATGCTATTAACCCTAACCATACAATGTTCCATCAATCTAACTTTACAGAAGAGGAGGGACCGAGTTGGTCTTACAATACAGGAAGGTAGGGGATCTTCCACCTGCTGAGAACCTCAAAAGTCCATGCAGAAATGATCGATGGAGAAGATTTAGGCAGCTATTTAGGACCTGAGAGAGGAAAAGTCATCTTCCATGGCAAACAACCTAGTCAGGATGAAGGGATGTTTCTGAATCAGCCTCTCTCTTCTTAATGTAGAGAAGTTGGATCAAACCAGGCCTTTGTGGAGAGCTGTTCCCAGGTGCCTATGGTTTCTATACCATTCTAATTTGTGAATGTGTCACAAGAAGTAGGGGAAGCCTCCATCTTATGAGAACCTAGGAAGCAACTGTTAGGACATATTGGTGGCCAAGTCAGTGACCTCATTCAGTTCCTGAAGGAAGTGACCTCACCTACTTCCTTGGTGATGGAATTCTCTGAATTTGGGATCCAGGAAGCCAGGCACCCAAAGCCATTACCCGTCCAAGTCCCAGTGTTCTCACTTGTTTGGATTTACCAAGGATAGAATCAGTCTTTCTAGGTACCTCTTCATGTGAAGGTGGCCAAATTCCAAGAAAGCTCTGAAGAGGGGCCTTTCCTGACAAGACTGGAATTGGCTCACCACTGCCTCCTGACAACTTCACAGAGTTGGTGAATGACACCAGATCTGAGACAGGAAAGGCCATTTCAGAGGAACATCATATGGCCTACCAGTCAGAGGACACTCAGAAGAGTCACAGACCTACTTGGGGGAAGGAGGTGCCTGGGTGTGTGGATGTCAGTTTGTGGTTTTGTCTCATGTTCTGAGAATAGGTAGAAAAAACGTGATTTATTTCTTTTGGAATGGACTGTTTCTAATAAGTCATTTGACATGGTGAGTGTTTCTATTTCTGTGTATGCCACTGTGTCCGTGGTTGTAGACATTAGAAAGAGAATGCATCAATGAATATGTCCTGTGTAGTAGAATGCCTCCCAGCAATCAACCTGTCCAATTTATGAAAGGACTGCGGCTTGCCTTACCAATGGGAAACACCTACAACCTTCCTAAGTTCCTGTTTTCTTCCAGAATTATGGCCACTAGCCAGAATAGGCTCATCGGTTTTTATCCATGATATGTACCACCTCCAATCACTCTGACATGACCATGTACTGAATAGCTGAAGGAATTGGCATGGCGAGCATCTCAAAAAACTCAGATATCAGTGTGGCCAGGAAACTCTCAGTGGAGATACCCTGCTTTGGGCCTTTTGCTTACATTTTGTTCTGTTGCCCTGAATGTCAGGAAGGTATTTGCCTCTGGCCACCCCTTTGTGAAGACTGAAAAAAACAGTTATCAAATGGAAATGAATGAGGATCACCTGTGGCTCTTGGCATAATTGCTTTGGAAAGGGAGGTGTCTGAATCAGCCACTTGGCCCTGTGTGAGGCTCCAGCTTAGATTCTCAGCACCTGATGGATCTAAAGAAAGATCCCATGTGTGCATCCAAAACCAAAATGGCAAAAAGATCAGTCATTGTGGATGAAGTCTCTAGCCTTCTTCTGTGATGTTCCTGACTCCATCAAGTGAGAATAGGGATCCTTTGGGTCAAATGAGTTCTTCAAAGCCATGCAGAAGTGCTTGGGTTTTCTCATGACTCCAAACCACATAAAGAATCTATACCTGACATTCAGTAGGCCTCAAAATGGAGAAGCAGAGCAGTATTAACGGCAGGTCTATTTAATCACTCCTGGTTCACAGGAATGGTGTCCAGGCCACCCTGACTTTAGGCAAATGAGGGCCAAAGGTGCTCATTTTGGTCACTGTCTTGGGCTGCGCCCCTCATGGAAAAATTCAGCCAGAGGTTATGATGAGTGTCTATATGGAGAATATGAGGGCCTTGTGGGAGTGTTTAGGTTTTAATTTTGGTCATTTGTGTGGCGGTTGGAAGAAATGACTGGGTCCAACTGGTCTTGAACTCTGGTGTGAGTTCAAGGGGACTTAGAGACTGAGTTCTGGAACTGAAATCAGAGAAGTATTGCCATGAATTGTGTTGGGATTTTCGCAGGCCACACATGAGAGTCGCCCTTATAAACTGAGATCTACGTCCAGGGTGGCTTTCCACAGAGCACTGAGAATCACAGCCTGGATATCACATGATTTTTTCTAAAACACATGGCAGGCATACTTGAGCGTCAAAACACACATGGACCTCACATTGTAGACCTCAATAGTCCTGGATTTCGGTGACCTTTTGGCCACTCCTTGGGAAGACTTGCCTGTGAGAGTTTTCCAGAGGTTTCATTGAAATGAGCTTCCTCACCATTTAATGTTTCCTGAAAAAATTGAAACCCACAGTGCCTCCAACCTCATGCTTGAATAATGGCTAGATAAATACCATGAAATTCTTAAAATTCCCTTGACCAGGTTGCACAGGAGAACCTTTGGATATACTGTTGCTGACGATGAGTGTATCAGACAGTTCCTTGATTGACTGGGTTTCATGAAAATGGTGTAGAACAGAGATGCCAGTAAGTTCAAGCCTGCTGATTAGTGGACCTACAGCAGAGATGTGCAGTTTTGTGATAAAACTTCTGTCGTGGGGCCTTGTGGATCTGCCTTTGACTTCCAAATGGCTTGTGGCTGACATGGTGCATCCAGCAGACCCTTATATGTAAAGGCATCTTTTTATAAGTAGAGGTTTAAGGGAAATCTTAACAATCAGGTTATTATGGTCAAGGGGGCAAACTGTGTGGGATAGAAACCTGGTTGGTGCATTCTCCTGCTGACCCTGACCCACCACACATGACAGAACTCCCTCCAGCACTGTGTTCCAGTTGAGCTCCTTGTATTCCATGAAGCAAATATTAAATTCCCAGTGCAGCACCAAGAATCACGACGAAATGTGGAGGATGACCAAATGGATACACAGCCAACATGTGGATACACTTAGCCCCCCGTGGCCACAGTTTACCTACAAAGAGAGAATTCAGCACTGCTGCCTCATGTTCATTGGAAAATAAGAAACAATATCCACAAGGTCACAGAGATGAAGACCCAGCTTTGATGGTCTCCCTAGAAAGGAAGCTAAAGCTCCTGACAACAACAAATGTTTTAAGTGCCCAACCTCAGAGACAGTTTCTCAAGAAGTCTTTAGGCAGGCAGAGGTCCATGTTTGTGGAGTGTTTACCCTGCCCCTTACTTTTGGAAACTCCTCTACCACTTCCAAGGTTGTGAACTCCTGATCGTATTCCATTCCAGATATGTAGTCATGGATTTTCTAACTCTTCTCCTCTAATTGTGTCTTACTTGGGGCGTAGGTGATATCTAGGTGTTGTTCATGATGAGAGTGGGAAGATTTTTGTGTACCACATATTTGCATACACATTGGATTCATTTTTCTATTTTCCATTCAATATACTGATTCCCTGACACTAACTCACACCCTACTAGACTCTGATTACTAATCCTAATATAATGGAGGAAAGTAACCGAAACATTATAGAAACACAAGCAGTTCAGAGGAGGCATGGTGTATAGTTGGACTTGTTATTTGCATGATAAATGGTAGGTGTTAAAAATATAGTCAATTGTTAATTGAAATAGTTCTCCATTCTTTTTAATGTTAACTTATTTCTGAATTTCTGTCTCCATTTCTCTGGAGCCTATTCAGCACATGTATTTTTATATGCACATATAGAATCCTACCTGGTATCACACGTACATTTTTGTGAGGTGGCTAACTTTGCAGATACAAATTGTGAGAAGAGATCACTCCTCCTAAACGCTTTTGGATCTTAAAATTCCACCTATGGGTGAGGTTCCTAGTTGAACAACATTATACATAAATCCATGTTCACTAAAATGAATACTTTTTAATCTGTGGATGATATATATTTCAAGATAAATTTTGATACCCATATATATTTATATATTGCTACTTTTTAATGTATCTGTGATATATATATATATATATATTTTTTACACCCTCCTGATTTTTCAAAATATGAAATATATGTGTCTTATATACACTCCCTAAATTCATTCATGTCATGAATGTGGATTTATAATAAAATGTTCACAAGATTATGCTCAGATATATTCATCCACCTGAAATATATATTTGATTCCTAGTACTGAAAACTAACTTTAGTAAATGGTCCTTTCAAATCCTAATGTTTCTACAGTAACTGACCCAGTTTAACATCAATGCAAGTAGATTCCTATGGGACATGATATGTATTTTGACATTCATTTTCATTCAACACTGGTACATTACTATTTTTTTCAGTTTTTGCACATCATAGGATATATATTTCATCCACAAGTTAGGAAATTTATACGATTTTTTTTATACTTACAATCACTTCCTGCTTCAGAACACATGTATTCCTCTATGTTTCTTGATTCGTCTTTTCATGAGACTTCTTTCCAAACACATAATTTTCCATTTCCATATTCACTTTTGAAGCTAAACTCACACACCTTTCATGATAAAACATAACCCTAATATTACCATTAGATGCATAACTCGTTGGAATGAATGATTGTATATCAATATAAGATTTCTTATATATTTTCAGATATCAATTCAATCCATGATTTAAAGTGGAAACAGTTATATTATTTATTCACAGTATTGTCAATTCATGCATTACTTCTATATTCATAGACACAGGGTACAACTCTGTGTACCCCCAACACTAATTTATACGTCTTCAAAATATTGCTCCCAGAAATGTTAGAAAAAATACTCATGTCACCTGATCTACATATACATTTTATCACTGTAATATTCTGATCACAAAATGCAAAGGTCAAACTTATGATTGTAGCAAATCCTAAATGGAAAGTGATCCTGGATTACTAAAAACATCCATGTCCAGGTTGCCTAATGCTCTCAAATGTCAATCATATTGCTGACTACATATTTGTTTCTTCCTAAGATTATACATTGAAACTCAACCTTGTTGTTAATGTCTAATCCTATCATTCACTTTATATTTTGCCTGATTTCATAATGTGTGTATTGATATCTGATTTCCTACATATTTTCTCCAGTTCATCATTGTGACTGACTCTTCACATGTGCTGACATTTACATTCACTCTCTAACCGAAACCCTATTGCTAAGGAACTTTTGTTCCAAATCCTATACACAGTCTTCTTCCTAAACCTACCAACTATATTCCTAATCCTACCGACTATCCCTTTTTGAATGGATGTTCTCTTCTACATTTAATTATCCAAGTAAAGGTCGGATGAGGTCGAAAGAAGAGACCACCATGAGACTATCTCATGCAACAGCGCAGTGTTTATTGGGGGTCCAGCATGCTGATGCTCAGAGCTCACTTGAATAGAGTAGAGAGCCCTTAGAACAGCTTAAGCAGAGCTTATACACTTTCCTTGGTGACGGCAGGGAGGGAACTTTATTGATAGGTCAGGGCGAGTGGTCAGTTTGCATGCAACCCAGTGAGGGAGCACATTCTGCAGTTAGTCAGTTGGGGACAGCACATTCTGGGAACAAGATTAGCAAACATTTCTCAAGATTTCAACAGTGTTTTGTTAAGCATACAGGAAAAAAGGAAGTGAAAAGTGCCTATTTAATTAACCTTTCATTCCCCACTTCTTCTTCTGGCTACTTTTAATCATAAAAGTGATCATTGCGGGGTGTCACATTCTATGTTTGCTAGTGGGGTATTACCATAAGTTTAACTCATCCAATTTGAGCTTGGAAAAAAGAAATTACACGGTTGAGCAAACAGGGTTTTATAGTTAGCAATAATATGAGGATAATTATTGAACTGTCCAGGGTTGATAAATGCGTAGTTAACCAGGGGGACTGTGTGAACCAAGACTCAAACCACACTTTTTGGGCCTCTCTCTCTCATTGACACTATTCAAGGCATCTTTTTAATTTACTCCTAGATTTTTTTACAACTCCAGTATGGTGGGCAAAAACACAACATTCTCCATCAATGCAGAACAAAGGCCCCCTTCTTTCATGAAGAGGAGGTTCAACCCTCGCCTTTTCTGTAAAATAACTTCAGAGAGAGAGGTTAAAGATTCCTGCAAATCCAAGATGGAGGATTCTAATATCTTTAAGTTTTGGTCTATTGCTGCTTCTAATTGTGTCATTTGTTGTATCCCATGGACCAAGGCAGTGGTTCTTGTGCTCACGCCTGCAGCAACTCCTATTCCTAATAGGATGGCTAAAGTGATGGATATATGTTCTCAGTGGAACCGGGTTTTATGCCCCCCTATTTGAACTTCAAATGAACCTGCATTATGATAAAGCACTCTGGGAAACATCTGCACCTTTACACATTTAATCACATCGTCTTGACAATTTCATGAAAACATAAACAATGTTTAAGTCTATAGAATTATACTGTTGTAGAGACGGACAAGGCACGGCACCTAAGATACTACCAAAAACAGGGAAACTTTCCATTTTATTAGCAACCGGATTCAGAGGGCATTACTTCTGTTATAATCAATTAATTCCCTGAAACTCACGTTTAGGTAGTTTCAGAATTTTGTACCCAACATATAAGGGAAGGGGCGCAGAAGTTCACAGCCTGCAGAAGTTCACAAAAAGCAGATTTTTTTCTGTTTTATTCCTCTGTTCTGGGCAAGTTAACTTTTCAAGGACACCTGGGTGAAGGAGAGCTTTTTTTTCCCTTTATTTTTCCCCCTTCCAGCTGTTACCATGGAGCCCAGTTGGTAACTTCTTTATCTTTGAAATGTAGCCATCTCTGTGAAGCCCCAGATCAATGCCAAAGGCCTTGTTCACATATTTTGTGAAAAACTAGTAAGGGGGTGTCTAACTTAGGAGTGCTGATATTTTTAGCCAGTGACCAAGTACAACAGGGCAACATGAAAAGAGGAAGTTTATCTACTTTGAAGTCTTTCATGGGGACTCTTTTCCTGAAAGTCCTAAAGTCAGTCATGCTGAAGACTTCCGTATAAGGTCAATTAATGTTTTTCTGTGGGCCTGGAACAGAGGGGGGAGATGGGGAAGGCGTGGCTGTGAGCAGCTCCGTGGATCTGAGAATGAGGTAGCAGAGATGTGAAAGAATACTGGCAAAGGTGTTTGTGATTTTCCTAGCAACAAAAAGGTGAGCAGTAGAACAGGTAGAACAGAGGAGAAGATAGGAGTTAGTATTCCTAAAAGCCTGTGAGGGACTTTAAATTCTTAGTAACCTGTTTTCACTAATGACAAAGGAACTTTAAAGGCCATTTTCACTACATCTTGGATAGGGGTCTGAGGGTTCTCCTCAGCTGGTTTGAGCTTTGGGTTAGCTGGTAAGAGGAACTGGTGGGACCCGGTGTGGGCACTGACTGGAGAAGAGAGGAGTGATTCGGTGGAGGGTTACCTCAGTACCTGCTACCTCAGAAAGGGGGAAATGGTCTGAGATCCGGTGGAGGTTTGGGTTTTTGATCTAGTAATTGGAGGGGAGAAATCATGTTGCTGAGGTGAGAGTGACAGCAGAGAGTCTGGAGCAGAAGGCTGAGTGTGAGGACCTATTGGAGAAGCATAGTTCAGGATGTGAGCGATGGAGGGAAAAGGCCTCCACATAGGGAAATCTCCTTTCACCCTTTTGAGGACATTCAGAAGTTAAAAAGGTCATGCAGAATTTGAGGATCTAGAGACCCCTCTAGGGGCCAACAGTTTGGGTGATCTAATTGGTAATAGGGCCAATGCTGTGTACAGAATTTGATGAGGAGTTTGGGTTCCATCATGCACTGCCTGTATGATCACATCCCCAGAGTTACAGAAGAAGTCGGCATTCCCCCCACACAACCGTGACTGTTTGTGGCTTTGGTAGTCCACCGGGCAAACATAGTAATCTAGGCTAGCCAACCTGCATCTGGCTCACGTGTCCCTACATCCATAATGATTGTTTCCATTATCAATGGTGCAGAATGGATTTAATGGAAATTTAGTGGGATCCTCTTCATCAGGTATATCCCAATAGGAAAGACCTATAGCCAGCTGACAAATGTCTGGGTGGATAGATGTCCACCAAGTCCCTAAGTGGGCTGCATGCGAGATAGATCATACTTCTTTACCAGTAGGATTTGTGATCAGCCATCGCTGCTGAACGGGTTTAATAGGTTTAGGACTACTGGTGGTCAAGGGAAGAGTCTATAGCCTTAGACACAGGGTAAATACACAATTTGAAAGTTTTACCAATCTTTTCCAGTTTCCAGCCAGAGTCTGGACAGGGCGCAGGCTTGAGATGAGAGGTATGGATCCAGGAAGTGATTCTGTCTTCCTTTACCGCTGTAGGTGTTATAAGTAGCACCTTGTATCGTCATTTCCAGTGGGGTTTCAGGGATGACACCTGATGTCGACTTATGTAGATGAAGTCTCTTACTTGATATTGATGTAGAGTCCATTCGTCCCCAGGTTGATAGGCATTGGCCATCTGTTTTCACAGGTATCCCTGAGTTCTTTCAAGAGCTTTAATTCAGTCAAGCAATGGGGTGTGGAAGGAATCGTTAGGTCTTAGAGTTGGGGTTAGGTCCCTTACTGAAGGAGGGGAACCATGGACAATTTCATAGGGGGTGAGGTTACACAAAGAAACAGAGGGAGTGTTTCTTCCATGAAATGGTGCATAAGGCAGGAGCATAGTACAATCTATTATGCAGGTTTCTAAGCTTAATTTCTTTATGGTCTCTTTAATGGTTCTATTCATTCTTTCTACCTGTCCTGAACTCGGTGGTCTATAAGCACAATGTAACTTTTAATTAATCCCCAGGGTCTTGCCTAACCCCTGACTTACTTGGGCTACAAACGCCAGTCCATTATCAGAACTTATTACTTTAGGCAGGCCGTATCTTGTAAAAATATCTTTCAGGATCTTCTTGACAACCATTTGCGCTGTTTCGTTTTTTTTCTTTTTTCCTGGAAAAGGCTTCAATCCATCCTCAAAATATATCTACAAAGACTAGGCGATATTTAATTTCAAACCTTGCTGGCTTAATTTTAGTAAAGTCCACTTCCCAGAATTGTCCTGGTCTGGTTCCTCATAGGTGCTTTTTTGCAGGAAGCTTGGAAGGGTAAGCATTAACCATGACAGACCTGACAGGCTTTTGTTACCCATTCAGTTATTTCCTTTTGCTTTGAGTCGGTTAGTAAAAAACTCTGTTCTTCATCCTTCAGGAATGAATGCAATTTCTTTGAACCAAGGTGAGTGAGTTGATATACATTTTCTACTGACATATTTAGAGCTGTGACTATAGGAGTTTTTATTGAAGGATTTAGAAATTCCACCTGTGGGCCTTCAGGGTTAAAAGTTATTTTGGCCCGGAGCTTGGTGAGCAGATCTCTGCCCATCAATGGGGCCGGGCATTCTGGGATTACTAAGAACGAGTGATGGATTTTTCCTTTCCCCTGGTCCATGGTCCTCTTAGTTGTCCAAACCCGATATTTTCTGCCATTAGCCCCTTGAATTAGAGACCTTTTTATTTGATAGAGAGACCAATGGGGCCATAAGGGCAGAGTATATTGCCCCTGTATCCACTTCAAAGTTTGCTAGGGTCCCCTCCACTTCAAAATTTACCCTGAGCTCTCGGAGGGGATCTGAGACCCAACATTCTTAGTCATCCTCCAGAGTCAGAATGGCTGGCTAGAGTGGCTGTCTCTTTCAATGGCACTCTTTGAAGCAGTGTCCTCTTTCTTTACAGTAGGCACATTAAATTGAGGCCAGGGGTGGCCTCTAGTCTGGGCCCCGGTATCCCTTCCTGTCTCCATGTTTCTTATTTCTGGCCTATTTGTTGTTGTGACCAGGACCTTAGTCAATGCCTTAGTCTGTCTTTTGTTTCTTTAATCCTTCCTTTGCTCCCTACTCTTCCTCACTTTCTCTCTTATAGTATACCTTCTCGGCTACTCTGACTAAATCTCTCAAAGTCATATCTTGTAATCCATCTAAGCATTGTAACTTTCTTTTAATATCCATGGCAGCTTGCCCATAAAGGCCATCTTGACAGATGACTTTTGATCCTCTGCCTGAGGATCGAAAGAGTATATCTCCTATATGCCTCCATAATTCTCTCTAAAAACATAGAGGGAGATTCATCAGGCCCTTGAATAATCTCTCTTAACTTGGCAAAATTTGTAAGTCGCCTAGCGGCCACTAAGATACCCACAATTAGAGCCCAGTGATAAGTGGACAGATGCTCCCTACCTTCAAAGGTGTTGGGGTCCCAGTTTCGTCGATTCAAGGGAAAGCCGGGTTAAATATGTTGGGAAGTTTTGTCGGTCACACATCTGGTCAGAGGATATTTTTCTCTAGCATCCAGGAGGATTCTCTTTTGTTTCTCTGTCATGAAGAGACAACCCTAGGTGTTGTTGGCAGTCATCCCAAGTAGGCTGGTGTGAAAACATCAATGACTCAACCACACCTAGGAGCCGGTTGGGGTCCTCGGTAAAAGGGGGATTTTTATTTTTCCAGTTATATTGGTCTGAAGAGGAGAAAGGTAAATACTGGTAGGCTTGCATTTTTCCCCCAAGGCCGTTGTCAATTATTGGCCCCTAGGGATGGAGGGGGAGCATCATTCGAGTTCCAGGTTTTTCAATCATTCACCGCTGGTGAGTACCTTTAGCCGGGCTAGCTTCCTCCAGAAGAGGAGGGGCTGTGTGTGCCGCGGGGAAATTATCTGGAGGGCGCTGGGCTGGCTTAGCTTTCTCCAATGGTGGAGAGGTTGAGTCAGCAGCAGGGGAATCACTTAGAGGGTGTTGGTTTTTGGGGGACGTGGGCAGGAGATAAGGAGGGGGACGAGAGTCCAGTAGAGTCAAATCTTGTGTCTCAGGGAGAACAGAGGTTGGAGGAGGAGGAGGAGCAGAGGGTTTGAGAGATCATGGGGGAAGGAGTAGGAGTGGGGGTAGGGGCAAGGAAATGCTTCACCCATGAAGGAGATTTGCAGAGGTCCTGCCAAGTTAAGATATATGGCTGTTGATCCAGATGGCTATGTGGCCCTGGCTGAAAGACAATATCGTCTGACTTTTTAAATTAGTGGGAAGTAGAAAGATCCTTCTAGGGGCCATCCGAATCCAAAGGTGGGCCATTCTGAGGCACAGAGAGTCTGCCAGGTCCAGAATTTTACTGAAAAAGAAAGATTCTGAGCCCTTAAGGGTACTTTGGTCCAGTGATCAAGGGTCAGGGACAGAGGCATTGAAGTGCTCTGTCCCATAATGAAAGATACACAAACAGTAAAAGCAACGACACACGACACAGACAAGACAAGGAAATAAAGACAGACAATGGAACTTCCAACACTGAGACCAGGACTAAGTATCTGGCCCAACCCGATGGGCTAGCGATACTGAATCTGAAACAAAATATCACTGAATTGAGGAGACTATTGCTCCTCGATTTCCCGAATACTCTGGAGCATCCCCCAGGGATGTGGCCTGTGGCTCTGTGACACATATGTCAGCCACCTTCGGAGAGAGCTCACACTCTTCATTGACAGCCATTTTGCGAAGCCCTAACCTGAAACCTGAAACCAGAAAGAGGCACCATACATACCCCAAGAGGAGCCTGTTGGGGTCTCTCGTTCGCCGCTGCCAGATCTCAGTGGAACCTCCATATGTAAAGGTCAGGCGAGCATTGGGTGAAGAGCCCACCAAGAGACTGTCTCAAGCAAAAGCAAAGGGTTTATTGGGGATTCAGCATGCTGGGGCTCAGAGCTCACTTGAATAGAGCAGAGAGCCCTGAGAACAGCTTAAGCAGAGCTTATATACTTTCCTTGGAGAGGGCAGAGAGGGAACTTTATTGTTTGGTCTGGGCGAGTGAGCAGTTTGCGTGCAACCGGGTGAATGAGTACATTCTGCAGGTTGGCAGTTGGGGACAGCACATTCTGGGAACAAGATTAGCAAACAGTTCTCAAGATTTCAATAGTGTTTTGTTAAGCATACAGAAAAACAGCAAGCGACATTTACCTATTTTACTAAATTTTCATTACCGAATATACTTTGCCAGATTTCCTAATGTCTCTATTGAAATCTGCTTTCCTACATATTTTCCCCAGTACATCATTGTGACTGATTCTTCACAAGTGCTGACATTTACATTCACTCTATACCCGAAACCCCATAGCTAAAGAACTTTTGGTGCAAATCCTATACTTACTCTCCGTTCTAAACTTACCAACTATCGTCCTAATCCTACCGACTATCCTTTTTTTAAATTTTTTTCTTAAAGAAAGAGTTAGAGAGAGAGGGAGAGAGAGAGAGAATTTTTTAACATTTAGTTTTTTTAGTACTTGGCAGACACAACATCTTTGTTTGTACATGGTGCTGAGGATCGAACTCGGGCCGCACGCATGCCAGGCGAGCGTGCTACCACTTGAGCCACATCCCCAACCCCCCGACTATCCATTTTTGACTGGAAGTTCTTTTTGACAATCAATCATTCAAAGTACAAGGTCCTATGCCTTTGTATATTGATTTATCTGAGACATCTGTGCAGAAAATAAATCAAAGCTAAATATTGCAATCAAAGAACCAATGCCCTTCTGGGCTTCAAATATTACCTTTATTTCTGTTTTCATACTTATATTTCACCTATGTATTCTTGAAAATATCGAAGGTTCGCCATACCATTATTCATTCAGCAGAATGATTCCTAACCCCAATCGAAACTGTTATTAACACTAACCCTACACTCTTCCCTCAATCTAACTTTACAGAAGAGCAGGGACAGAGTTGATCTTACAATACAGGAATGTACGGTTTCTTCCAACTGCTGAGAAACTCAAAGGTCCACGCAAAAATGATCTCTGGAGAAGTTGTAGGCACATATGTAGGAACTGAGAGAGCAAAAGTCATCTTCCATTGAAAACAACCTGGTCAGGATGAAGGGATGTGTCTGAATCAGCCTCTCTCTTCTTAATATGGAGAAGAAGGACCAAACCAGGCCAGTGTGGAGAGCACTTCCCGGGTGCCTATGGTTGATATACCATTCGAACTTTTGAAAGTGTCACAGGATGTAGGGGCAGCCTCCATTTCATGGGACACTTTGAAGCAACTGTTAGAACAAAGTGGTTGCCAAGGCAGTGACCTCATTCAGATCTTGAAGGAAGTGGCCTCACCTAACATCCTTTGTGATGGAACACTCTGAACTTGGGATCCAGGAAGCCAGGCACCCAAATCCTGTCTCAGTCCCAGTCCCAGTCCCAGTGGTCTCAATTGTTCGGATTTACCAAGGACAGAGTCAGTCTTTCTTGGTACCTACGGAGGTGAGGATGCCCAAATGCCAGGAAAGCTCTGAAGAGTGGCCTTTCCTGAGAAAGCAGTTAGTGGATCACCGCTGGCTCCTGAGAACTTCACAGTGTTGACCAAGGAGACCAGATCTGAGACAGGACAGGACATTTTGGGGTAACATAGTATGGCCCACCAATCAGAGGACACTATGGATAGTCACAGACTGACTTGGGGGAAGAAGTTGTCTTTGTGGATGTGGCTGTTGGTTTGTGGTTTGGTCTCATGTTCTGAGAATAGGTAATAAAGGCGGTTTTTTGGTTTGAAGTGAATTGTTTCTAATAAGTCTTATGAAAAGGCGAGTGTTTCTAAGTCTGTGTATCCCACTGTGTCCCTGGTTCTAGACATCAGAAAAGAGAATGCATCAATGGATGACTCCTGTCTAGTAGAAATCTTCCCAACATTCATCCTGCCAATTTATGAATGGACTGCGGCTTGCCTTATGAATGGGCAACACCTACTATCTTCCTAAGTTTCTATTTTGTTCCTGAATGCACTCCACTCTCCAAAATAGGCTCATGGTTTTGTGTCCAATATATATACCACCTCCAAGCTCTGTGACATGGCCATGTACTGGATAGCTAAAGGGAATGGCGAGCATCTCAGAAAAATCAGATATCAGTGTGACCAGGAAAGTCTCAGTGGAGAAATCCTGCTTTGGGCCATTTGCTTACCTATTGTTCTGTTGCCCTGAATTTCAGAAAGCTTTTTGCCTCAGACTACTCCTTTGTGAAGGCTGAAGAAAAGAGTCTTCAAATGCAAATGAATGGGCATCACCTGTGGCTCTTTGCTTGATTGCTTTGGAAAGGGATGTGTCTGAATCAGCCTCATGACCCTGTGTGAGGCTGTGGCTTAGATTCTTAGCACCTGATGGATCTAAAGAAAGATACCATGTGTGCATCCAAAACCAAAATGGCCAAATGAGGAGTCATTGTGGATTAAGTCTTTTGCTTTCCTCTCTTAGGTTCCTGAAATCCATCAAGTGAGAATAGGGATCTTTTGGGTCAAATGAGTTCTTCAAACCCTGCAGAGACTAGCCCAGAGGTGCTTGGCTTTTCTCATGACTCCAAATCACATAAAGAATCTATACCTGAAAGTAAGTAGGCCCCAAATTGGAGATGCAGAGCAGTATTAAGTGCAGACCTATTTAATCACTCTTGGTTCTCAGAAAGGGTGTCCAGGCCACCCTGACTTTAGGCAAATGAGGGGCAAGGGAACTTATTTGGATACTGTCTTTGTCTGTGCCCCTCATGGAAATTTCCAGCCAGAGGTTATGATAAGTGTCTATATGGAGAATGTTGAGGGCCATGTGGGAGTGTTTTGGTTTTAATTCTGGTCATTTGTGTGGTGGTTGGAAGAGATGACTTAGTTCACCTGGGCTTGAACTCTGGTGTTATTAGAGACTGAATTCTGGAACTGTCCTCAGAGAAGTATTGCCATGAATTGTGTTGGAATTTTAGGAGGCAACACATGAGAGTCATCCTGAAAACTGAGATCCTGGCCAAGGTGGCTTCCACAGAGCACTGGGAATCTCAGCCAGGATTTCACGTGATTTTATTCTGAAAGTCTTGGCAGCCATAATTGAGAGTCAAAACACACATAGACCTCACATTTTAGACCTCAATGGGCCTGGATTCATGTGAAATATTGGCCACTCTTTGGGAAGCCTTGCCTGTGAGAGTTCTCCAGAGATTTCTTTGAAATGAGCTTCCTCACCATTTAATGTTTCCTAAATAATTTGAAACCCACAGTGCCTCCAACTTCATCTTTGAAAAATAGCTAAATACATACCATGAATTTTTTGAAATTTCAATGACCAGGTGGCAATGGAGAAACTTTGGATGACTTGTTGCTGGTCATGAGTGTACCAGACTGTGCTTGGATTTACTTGGTTTCATGAAAACAGTGTAGAAAAGAGATCCATGTAAGTTGGAGACTGCTGAGTAGTGGGCCTAGAGCAGTGGTGTGCAGGTATGTGATAAAACATCTGTGGTGGTACCATGTGGATCTGCCCTTGGATTCCAAATGGCTTGAGACTGACATGGTGAAGTCAGCAGACCCTATTATATAAAAGCATCTTGTTATATGGAGAGGTTTCCGGGCAATGTTCAGAATCAGATTGCTATGGACAAGCGGGCAAGCTATGTGGGGTAGAAGAGTGGTTGGTGCATTTTCCTGCAGACCTTGACCCACCACATGTGACAGAACTCCCTCCATCACTGGTACCTGTTGAACTCCTTGTATTTCCTGAAGCAAATACCAAATTCGCAGTGCAGCAGCAAGAAACACCTCGAAAAGTGAAAGATGATCAAATGGCTTCACAGTCCACATGGGAAGACACTTAGACCCCAGTGGCCACAGTTTACCTACAAAGAGAGAATTCAGCACTGCTTCCTCATGTTCATTGGAAAATAAAAAAAACATATCTTCCAGGTCACAGAGATCAGACCCAGCTTTGTTGGTCTCACTAGAAAGGATGCTAAAATTCCTGACAACAACATATATTTCAAGTGCCCAACCTCAGAGGCAGTTTCTCAAGAGTCTTTAGGCCCAATGAGCTCCATGTTTGTGGAGTGTTTACCCTGTCCCTCGCTTTTGGAAACTCCTCTAGCACATCCAAGATTGTGAACTCCTGAATATTTTCCATTTCCGATATGTATTCACAGATTTCCTAACTCTTCTTCTCTAATTGTGTTTATTTGGGGCAAAGGTAATGTAAAGGCAATGTTCTGGATGAGAGTGGGAATATTTTTGTGTAGCACATATTTGCATACACATTGGATTCATTTTCCTATTTTCCATTCGAATTACTGAATTCCTGACACTAACCCATACCCTAATAGACTCTGACTACTAATCCTAAAATGATGGACAAAAATAACCAAACAGAATGGAAATGAAAGCAGTTCAGAGAAGGCATGGTGTATAGTTGGACTTTCCTTTTGAATGATAAAGGGTAGGTGTTATAAATCTAGTCAATTTTTAATTGAAATTGATCTCCATGTGTTTTTAAAGTTAACAAATATGTGAATTCCTGTCTCCCTTTCTCTGCAGCCTGTTCAGCACATGTATTTTTATATGCAAATATAGAAACATAACTGGTATCACACGTATATCCTTGTGAGTTTGGCTGTCTTGGGAGATACAAATTGTGGGAAGAGATCACTCCTCCTAAACGCTGTTGGAACTGAAACTTCAAACTATGGGTGAACTTCCTAGTTGAACAATATTATACATAAATCCATGTTCAGTAAAATGATTATTTTTGGATCTGTGGATGATATATGATTCATAGTGAATTTCGATTGGCATGCATATTGATACATTTTAGTGTCTGTGTGTGTGTGTGTGTGTGTGTGTGTGTGTGTATATATATATATATATATAAATACATAAATGCACACACACATATCTATATCTATATCTATCTATATATATCTATCTATCTATATATATATATATATATAAACTCTCAAGATTTTTCAAAATATGAAATATATGTTTCTTATTATACACTCCCTAAATTCATTCGTGTTCATATATGTAAATTTATAGTCAACATTTCACAAGATTATTCTCATAAAAATTCATCCACTTGAAATATGTATTCGTTTCCTAGTACTGAAAACTAACTTCAGTGAATAGTGCATACAAATCATAATATTTCTACAGTAACTGACCCAGTTTAGCATCAATGCAAGTAGATTCCTATGGGATATGATGTGTATTTTGACGTTCATTTTCATTCAAAACTGGTGCATTACTATTTTTTCAGTTTTTGCACATCATTGGATATATATTTCATCCACAAGTTAGGAAATTTATAGGCTTTTTTTATACTTACAATCAAATCCTGCTTCAGAACATATTAATTCCTCTATATTTCTTGACTCATCTTTTCATGAGATTTCTTTCCAAACACATTATTTTCCATTTCCATAATCACTTTTGAAGCTAAACTCACACACCCTTCATGATAAAACATAACCCTAATATTACCATTAAATGTATAACTCGTTGGAATGAATGATTGTATATCAATATAAGATTTTTATATATTTTCAGATATCAATTCAATCCATGATTTAAAGTGGAAACAGTATATTATTTATTCACAGTATTGTCAATTCATTCATTTCTTCTACATTCATAGACACAGGGTACAACTCTGTGTACCCCCAATACTAATTTATACCTCTTCAAAATATTGCTCCCAGAAATGTTAGAAGAAATACTCATGTCACCTGATCTACATATACATTTTATCACAGTAATATTCTGATCACAAAATGCAAAGGTCACACTTCTGATTGTAGCAAATCCTAGATGGAAAGTGATCCTGGATTACTAAAAACATCCATGTCCAGGTTTCCTAATGCTCTCAAATGTCAATCATATTGGTGACTACATATTTGTTTCTTCCTAAGATTATATATTGAAACTCAACCTTGTTGATAATGTCTAATCCTATCATTCACTTTATACTTTGCCTGATTTCATAATGTGTGTATTGATATCTGATTTCCTACATAATTTTCCCAGTTCATCATTGTGACTGACTCTCCACATGTGCTGAAATTTACATTCACTCTCTAACCGAAAACCTAGGGCTATTGAACTTTTGGTCCAAATGTTATACTCACTCTTCTTCCGAAACAGACCGACTATCTTCCTAATCCTAACAACTATCCCTTTTTGACTGGATAAACTCTTCTACATTCAATCATCCAGGGTACAAGATGATATGCCATTGTATATTGATTTATCAGAGACATCTGTGCGAACGAAATTCAATGCTAAGTATTCCAATCAAGGGCCCAATGCCTTTCTGTGCTTAAAATCTTACCTAGATTTCTGTTTTCATACTTATATTTCAAATCTATATTCTTATAAATATCCCAGGTTCCCAATACCATTATTCATCCAGCAGAATGATTCCTAACTCAAATAGAACATGTTATTAACCCTAACCATACATTGTTCCCTCAATCTAACTTTATAGAAGAACAGGGACAGAGTTGGTCTTAATATAGAGGAATATAGGGGATCTTCCACCCGCTGAGAACCTCAAAGGTCCATGCAGAAATTATCCCTGGGGAAGATGAAGGCAGCTATAAAGGACCTGAGAGGGCAAAAGTCATCATGTAAGGCAAACAACCTGGTTAGGATGAAGGGATGTTTATGAATCAGCCTCTCTCTTCTTAATGTAGAGAAGATGGACCAAACCAGGTCTGTGTGAGAGCTGTTCCCGGGTGCCTATGGTTGATATATCGTTCTAAGTTGTGAAAGTGTCACAGAAAGTAGGGGCAGCCTCCATCTCATGGGACCCTTTGAAGGAACTGTTAGGACAAAGTGGTTGCCAAACCAGTGACCTCATTCAGTTCCGAACGGAAGTGACCTATCTCACTTCCTTGGTCTTGGAACACTCTGAACTTGGAATCCCAGAAGCCAGGCACACAGAACCAGTCCCAGACCCAGTCCCACTGGGCTCACTTGTTTGGTTTTACCAAGGACAGAATCAGTCTTTCTTGGTACCTACTGATTTGAGAATGGCCAAATGCCAGGAGAGCTTTGGAGAGTGGCCTTTCCTGAGAAAGAAGGTAGTGGCTCAAAGCTGGCTCCTGACAACTTCAAAGAGTTTGCCAAGGAGTACAGATCTGAGACAGTACAGGGCATTTTGGGGGAACATAGTATGGTACAACAATCAGAGGAAATTCCGGAGAGTCAAAGACCTACTTGGGGGAAGAAAGTCCTATGTTGTTGTGGGTGTGAGTTTGTTGTTTTTCTCATGTTCTGAGAATTGGTAGGAAAGGCAGTTTGTTTGATTTGAAGTGGACTGTTTCTAGTAAGTCGTTTGACAAGGCAAGTGTTTCTATGTCTATGTATCCACTGTGTTTGTAGTTGTAGACATTAGAAAACATAATGCATCAATGAATGTGTCCTGTCTAGTATAATGCTTCCCAGAATTCATACTGCCCAATTTATGATTGGACTGCAGCTTTCCTTATGGATGGGTAGCAATTACTATCTTCCTAATTTCCTGTTTTATTCCTGAATTCTGGCCACTCTCCGGAATAGGCTCATGGTTTTCTGTTCAAGATACTGTGACATGGCCATGTACTGGAGAGCTGAAGGAAATGGGAGCATCTCAGGAAACTCAGATATCAGTGTGACCAGTAAAGTCTATGTGGAGAAACCCTGCTTTGGGAATTTTGCTTACCTATGGTTCTGGTGCTGTGAATATCTAGAAGGTCTTTGCCTTAGGCCACCCCTTTGTGAATCCTGAAGAAAAGAGTTTTCAAATGGAAATGAATAGGCATCACCTGTGGCTCTTTGTTTTATTGCTTTGTAAAGAGATGTGTCTGAATCAGCCCCTTGGCCCAGTGTGATTATTTGGAGAAGTAGATCAGTATTAATGGCAGGCCTATTTGATCATTGCTGGTTAACAGGAAGGGTTTCCAGGCCACCCTGACTTTAGGCAAATTAGAGGCAAGGGAGATTATTTTGGACACTGTCTTGGTATGCACCCCTCATGGAAACCTCAACCCAGAGGTTATGATGAGTGTCTATATAAAAGAAGATGAGGGCCATGTGGGAGTGTTTTGGTATTAATTGTGGTCAGTTGTGTGGCAGTAGGAAGAGATTCCTGGATCAACCTGGGCTTGAACTATGGTGTGATTCCCCTTAGAGACTGAGTTTTGGAACTGAACTCAGAGAAGTATTACCATGAATTCTGTTGGGATTTTAGAAGGCCACGCAGGAGAGTTGCCCTTGGAGACTGAGATTTAGGCCCAGGATGGCTTTCCACAGAGCACTGGGAATCTCAGCTAGGATATCACATGATTTCATTCTGAAAGACTTGGCAGCCATACTTGAGAGTCAAATAACACATGGAACTCACATTGTAGACCTCAATGGGCCAGGCTTCATTTGACCTTTTGGCCACTCTTTGGGAAGACTTGCCTGTGAGAGTTCTCCTGAGCTTTCATTGAAATGAGCTTCCTCACCATTTAATGGTTCCTGAATGAATTGAAATCCACAGTGACACCAACTTCATCCTTGAAAAATGGCTAGATAAATACCATGGAATAATTCCCAAGAGCAGGTGGCACTGGAGAATCATTGGATGTTCTGTTGCTGATCATGAGTGTACCAGACAGTGCCTTGATTTACTGGGTTTCATGAAAATGGTGTAGAACAAAGATGCCAGTACGTTGGAACCTGCTTAGTAGTGGGCCTAGAGCAGTGGTTTGCAGGTGTATGATAAAACATCTGTGATGGGGCCACATGGATCTGCCATTGGCTTCCAAATGCCTTTTGACTGACATGGTGCAGCCAGCAGACCCTTATATGTAAAGGCATCTTGTTACATTGAGAGGTTTTAGGGCAATGTTCAGAATTGGGTTGCTACAGACAAGGGGGCAAGCTTTGTTGAATAGAAGCCTGGTTGGGGCGTTCTCCTGCACACCCTGACCCACCACCCTCCAGAACTGTGTCCCCGTTGAACTCATGGTATTTACTGAAGCCAATACCAAACTCC
This sequence comes from Callospermophilus lateralis, assembly GCF_048772815.1. Taxonomy (NCBI): domain Eukaryota; kingdom Metazoa; phylum Chordata; class Mammalia; order Rodentia; family Sciuridae; genus Callospermophilus; species Callospermophilus lateralis. The sequence goes on along the minus strand of NW_027513208.1, from coordinate 1,676,346 downwards.
CAGTGCAGCAGTAAGAATCACCAGGAAAAGTGGAGAATGACCAAATGGCTTCTCAGTCCACACGAGGAGACACTTAGCTCCCAGTGGCCACAGTTTACCTACAATGAGGGAATTTAGAACTGCTGCCTCATGTTCACTAGAAAAGAAGAAACCATGTCCTTCAGGTCACATATATGCAGATCCAGCTTTGATTGTCTCACTACAAAGGAAGCTGAAGCTCTTGACAACAACATATATTACAAGGGCCCAACCTCAAAGGCAGTTTCTCAAAGAGTCATTAGGCCAGCAGAACTCCATATTTGTGGAGTATTTACCCTATCCCATACTTTTGGAAATTCCTCTACCGCCTCCAAGGCTGTGAACTCCTGAGCATTTTCATTTCCACATATGTATTCACAGATTTTCTAACTCTTCTCCACTAATTGTGTCTTAATTGGGGCGAAGGTTATGTCAAGGCATTGTTCTGGATGAGAGTGGGATGATTTTTGTGTAGCACATATTTGCATACACATTAGATTCATTTTCATATTTTCCATTTGAAATACTGAATCCCTGACATTAACCCATAACCTACTAGACTCTGACTACTAATCCTAATATGATGGAGAACAAGAAACCTAACAGAATAGAAATACAGGCCATTCATAGGAGGCATGGTGTATACTTGGACTTCCCTTCTGCTTTATCAAGGGTATGTGTTATAAATCGAGTCAACTTTTCATTGTAATAGTTCTCCGTGAGTTTTTAAAGTTAACACATATGTAAATTTCTGTCTCCCATTCTCCGTAGCCTATTCATCACATGTATTTTTTATGCATATTTAGAATCCTACCTGGTATCACAAGTACATTTTTGTGCTCACTGATTTTGAAAGATACATATTTTGATAAGATATCAATCCCCCTAAATCATGATGGAACTGAAAATTAAACCTATTGGTGAATTTCCTAGATGAACAACATTATATATAAATCGATGTTCAGTAAAATGAATATTTTTGGATGTGTGGATGATATGTATTACACGGTGAATTTCAATTAGCATATAGATTGCTACATTGTAATGTCAGTGTGTGTCTGTCTATCTATCTATATATATATATATATATATATATATATATATATATATATATATATATATATATACTGTCCAGATTTTTCAAAATGTGAAATATATGTTTCTTATTATACACTCCCTAAATTCACTCATGTTTCTATATGTGGTTTATAATCAACTTTTCACAAGATAATTCTCAGAAATATTCATCTGCCTGAAATACATAATTATTTCCTAGTACTGAAAACTAACTTCAGTGAATGGAGCTTACAAATCCTAATATTTTTACAGTAACTGAATCAGTTAAACATCAATGCAAGTATAATCCTACGGGACATGATGTGTATTTTGAAGTTCATTTTTATTCAATATTGGTACATTATTATTTTTTCAGTTTATTTACATCATAGGATATATGATTTCATCCACAAGTTCAAAAATTTATAGGCATTTGTTTCACTTTTAATCACGTCCTGCTTCAGAACACATGTATTCCTCTAAGTTTCTTGACTGGTCTTTTCATGAGATTTCATACCAAACACATTAATTTTGATATCCATAATCACTTTGGAAGCAAAACTCACATACCATTCATATTAATTATCACTCTGATATTACCATTAGATGTATAACTGGTTTGAATGAATGATTGTATGTCAATATAAGATTTCTTATATCTTTTCAGATATCAATTCTATCCATTATTTAAAGTGGAACCAGTTATATTATTTATTCACACTATGGTCTATTCATGCATTATCTCTATATTCATAGACACAGTGTACACCTCTTTGTACCCCCAATACTAATTTATATGTCTTCAAAATATTGCTCCCTGAAATGGTGGAAGTGGACTCATGTCACCTGATCTTCATATACATTTAATCACAGAAATATTCTGGACACAAAATGCAAAGGTCACACTTATGATTGTATAAAAGCCCAAATGGAAAGAAAACATGGATTACTAAAAACATCCATGTCCAGGTTCCCTAATGCTCTCAAATGTCAATCCTATTGGTGACTACACATGTGTTTCTTCTTAAAATTATATATTCAAACTCAACCCAATGGAAAATGTCTAATCCTATCCCTCACTTTATAATTTGCCTGATTTCATAATGTCTCTATTGCTATCTGCTTTCCTACATATATTCCCCAGTTCATCATTGTGACTGACATTTACTTTCACACTCTAATAAATAACCTATTGCTAAAGAACTTTTGTTCCAAATCCTATACTCACTCTTCTTTCTAAACATACTAACTATCTTCTTAATCCTACCGAGTATCCCTTTTTGACTGGAAGTTCTCTTCTACATTCAATCATTCAAGTAACAAGGTCTTATGCTATTGTGTATTGATTTATCTGAGACATCGGTGCAGAATGTAATTCAATGCTAAGTATCACAATCAAGGGCCCAATGCCCTTCTGGGCTTCAAATCTTACTTAGATTTCTTTTTTCATACATATATTTCATCTCTATATTCTTAAAATAATCACAAGTTTCCATTTCCATTATTCATGCAGCAGAATAATTCCTAACCCAAATGGAACATGTTATTAACACTAACCATACACTGTTTGTGTTAATAACATGTTTACAGAAGAGCAGGGACAGTGTTGATCTTACAATACAGGAATGTAGTGGATCTTCCATCTGCTGAGAACCTCAAAGCGCCATGCAGAAATGATCCCTGGAGAAGATGTAGGCAGGTATCAAAGACCTGAGAGAGCAAAAGTCATCTTCCATCGCAAACAACCTGGTCAGGATGAAGAGATGATTCTGAATCAGCCTCTCTCATCTTAATGTAGAGAATATGGACCAAACCAAGACTGTGTGGAGAGCTGTTCCTGGTTCCCTATGGTTGATATACCATTCTAATTTGTGAAAGTGTCACAGGAAGTAGGGGCAGCCTCCATCTCATGGGACCGTTGAAAGAAACTCTTAGGACAAAGTGGTTGCCGAGGCAGTGATCTCATTCAGTTCCTGAAAAAAGTGACCTCAACTCACTTCCTTATTGATGGAACTCTCTGAACATGGGATCCAGGACGCCAGGCACCCAGATCCAGTCCCAGTCCCAGTCCCAGTGGTCTCACTTGTTTGGATTTACCAAGGACAGAATCAGTCTTTCTTGGTTCCTCCTAAGGTGAGGAGGCCAAATGCCTGGAAAGCTCGGAAGATGGGCTTTTCCTGGAAAAGCAGGTAGCGGCTCACTCCTGGTTCCTGACAACTTCACAGAGTTGGCCAAGGAGACCAGATCTGAGACAGAACAGGACATTTTGGGGGAACATAGTATGGCCCACCAGTCGGAGGATACTCCGGATAGTCTCATACCTATTTGGGGGAAGAAGGTGTCATTGTCAGTGTGGCTGTGGGTTTGTGGTTTTGTCTCATGTTCTGAGAATAGGAAGGAAAGTCAGTTTGTTTGGTTTGGAGTGAACTGTTTTTAGTAAGTCGTTTGACAAGGCAAGTGTTTCTGGGTCTGTGTATCACACTGTGTCCGTGGTTGTAGACATTAGAAAAGAGAATGCATCAATGGATATGTCCTGTCTAGTAGAAAGCTTCCCAGCATTCATCCTGCCCATTTTATGAATGGACTGTGGATTGCCTTATTAATGGGCAATACCTGCTACCTTCCTAATTTGCTGTTTTCTTCCAGAATTCTGGACACTCTCCAGAATAGGCTCATGGATTTGTGTCTAAGTTATGTACAACCTCCAAGCTCTGTGACAAGGCAATGTTCTGGATAGCTGAAGGAAATGACCAGCATCTGAGAAAACTCAGATATCAGTTGACCAGGAAAGTCTCAGTGGAGAAACCCTGCTATGGGCCATTTGCTTACCTATTGTTCTGTTGCCCTGAGAGTGAGGAAGTCTTTGTCTCACGCCACCCCTTTGTGAATCCTGAACAAAATAGTTTTCAAATGGAAATAAATAGGCTTCACCTTTGGCTCTTTCGTTAATTGATTTGGAAAGAGTTGTGTCTGAATCAGCCTCTTGGCCCAGTGTGATTCTTTGACTTAGATTCTCAGCACCTGATGGATCTAAAGAAAGATCCCATGTGTGCATCCAAATCAAAAATGGCAAAAAGAGCTGTCATTGTGGATGAAGTCTCTTGCCTTCCTCTGTAAGGTTCCTGAATTCCATCAAGTGAGAATAGGGATCATTTGGGTCAGGTGAGTTCATCAAAGCCCTTCAGAGGCTATCCCGTAGGTGCTTAGGTTTTCTCATCACTCCAATTCACATAAAGTATCTTTAACCGACACTCAATAGGCCTCAAATGGGAAAAGTGGTGCAGTATTACGGGCAGGCCTTTTTGATCACTCCTGGTACAAAGGAAGGGTGTCCAGGCCACCCCGAATTTAGGCAAATGAGGAGCAATGGAGCTTATTTTGGACACTGTCTTGGGCTGCGTCCCTCATGGACACCTCCAGGCAGAGGTTATGATGAGTGTCAATATGGAAGAAGATGAGGGCCATGTGGGAGAATATCGGTTTTATTGTGGTCATTTGTGTGGCAGTTGGAAGAGATGACTGGGTCCACCTGGGCATGAACTCTGGTGTGATTCCCCTTAGAGACTGAGTTCTGGAACTCACCTCAGAGAAGTATTGCCATGAATTGTGTTGGGATTTGAGGAAGCCACGCATGAGAGTCATCTTTGGAAACTGAGATCAAGGCCCAGGGTAGCTTTTCAGAGGGCACTCTGATCTCAACCAGGATATCACATGATTTTATTCTGAAAGACTTGGAAGCCATTGTTGAGAGTCAAAACAGACAATGACATCACATTTTAGACCTCAATGGCCCTGGCTTCATGTGACCTTTTGGCCACTCTTTGGGAAGCCTTGCCTGTGAGAATTCTCCAGAACTTTCATTGAAATGAGTTTCCTCAACATTTAATGGTTCCTGAATGAATTGAAACCCACAGTGCATCCAACTTCATCCTTGAAAAATGGCTAGATAAATACCATGAAAATTTTCAATTTCCCATGACCAGGTGGCACTGGAGAACCATTGGATATTCTGTTGCTGATCATGAGTGTACCAGACAGTGCCTTGATTGATTGGGTTTCATGAAAATAAGTTGGAGCCTGCTGAGTAGTTGTCCTAGAGTAGTGGTTGGCAGGTGTGTGAAAAACATCTGTGGTGGGGCCATGTGGATCTGCCATTGGCTTCCAAATGGCTTGTGACTGACATGGTGCAGTCAGCAGACCCTCCTATGCAAAGTCATCTTGTTATATGGTGAGGTTTCAGGGCAATGTTTACAATCAGGTTGCTATGTTTAAGGGGGCAAGCTATGTGGGATAGAAGCCTGGTTGGTGCATTCTCCTGCATACCCTGACCCACCACGCCTGACAGAACTCGCTCCAGCACTGTGTCCCAGTTGAACTCCTTGGATTCCATGAAGCAATTACTAAACTCCCAATGCAACAGCAATAAACACATATAGATTCCTACCTGGTACCACACCTACATTCTTGTGAGGTGAACGACTTGGCAGATACAAATTGTGAGAGAAGATCACTCCTCCTAAACACCGTTGGAACTGAAAATATAACCAATGGATGAGCTTCCTAGTTTTACAACATTATACATAAATCCATGTTCAGTAAAATGAATATTTTAGATCTGTGAATGATATATATTTCATGATGAATTTCGAATAGCATATATATTGCGAGTTTTTAATGTGTTTGTGTGTATGTATATATATGTGTATATATATATACATACACACATTCTCCAGATTTTTCAAAATATGAAATATTTGTATCTTAATATACACTCCCTTAATTCATTCATATTCATGTATGTGGATTTATGATGATCTTTTCTAAATATTATTCTCAGAAATATTCATCCACCTGAAATACTTTTTTGTTTTTTGTACTGAAAACTAACTTCAGTGAATGTTGCATACAAATCCTAATATATCTAGAGTAACTGACCCAGTTTAACCTCAATGCAAGAAGATTCATATGGAACATGATGTGTATTTTGATGTTCATTTTAATTCAACACTGGTACATTACTATTTCTTCAGTTTATGCACATCATAGGATATATATTTCATCAAAAAGATGACAAAATTATAGGCATTTTTTCACTTTCAATCACTTCCTACTTTAGAACACATGTATTCTTCCATATTTCTTAACTGGTCTTCTCAAGATTCTTTTTTCCAAACACATTATTTTCGATTTTCATAATCACATTGAAGCAAAACTCACACACCCTTCATGATAAACCATAACCCTAATATTAACATTGATGTATAACTTGTTGGAATGAATGATTGTATATCAATATAAGATTTTTCATATTTTCAGATATCAATTCAATCCACCATTTAAAGTGGAACCAGTTATATTACTTATTCACAGTTGTTCTATTCATGCATTATCTCTATATTCATAGACATAGGGTACACCTGTTTGTACCCCAAATACTAATTTATAAGTCTTCAAAATATTGCTCCCAAAAATGGTGGAAGAAATTCTTATGTCACCCGATCTATATATACATTTTATCACAGTAATATTCTGGACACAAAATTCAAAGGTCAAACTTATATTTGTACCAAAGCCTAAATGGAAAGTGAACATGGATTACTAAAATCATCAATTTCCAATTTGCCTAATGCTTTCAAATATCAATCCTATTGATGACTACATATTCGTTTCTTCCTAAGATTATATATTCAAACTCAACCCTGTTGAAAATGTCTAATCCTATCACTGACTTTATACTTTGCCTGATTTTGTAATGTCTGTATTGATATCTGCTTTCCAACATATTTTCTCCAATTCATCATTGTGACTGACTCTTCACTTGTGTTGACATTTACATTCACTCTGTAACCGAAACCCTATTGCTAAAGAACTTTTGTTCCAAATTTTATACTAACTCTTCTTCCTAAACCTACTGACTATCTTCCTAATTTTACCGACTATCACTTTTGAATGGATGTTCTCATCTACATTCAATCATCCAAGTAAATGTAGGGCGAGTGTCAGAGGATGAGACCACCAAGAGACTATCTCATGCAACAGAAAGGGTTTATTTGGGGTCCAGCATGCTGGGGCTCAGAGCTCACTTGAATAGAGCAGAGAGCCCTATGAACATCTTAAGCAGAGCTTATATAATTTTCTTGGAGAAGGCAGGGAGGGAAGTTTATTGATGGGTCAGGGCGAGTAAGCGGTTTGTGTGTAAACGCGTGAGGGAGTACATTCTGCAGTTTGGCAGTTGGGGACAGCACATTCTGGGAACAAGATTAGGAAACATTTCTCAACATTTCAACAGTGTTTTGTTAAGCGTACAGAAAAACAGGAAGTGACAAGTACATATTTTATTAACATTTCATTCCCCACTTCTTCTTCTGGCTACTTTTAATCATAAAAGTGATTGTTGGGGGGTGTCACATTTTATGTATGCTAGTGGGGTATTAACATAAGTTTAACTTGTCCAATTTGAGCTTGGAGAAAAGAAATTACATGGTTGAGAAACAGGGTTTTATAGTAAGCAATAAAATGAGGATTATTATTGGACCGGCCAGGGTTGATTAAAATGTAGTTAACCAGGGGGACAGTGTAAACCAAGACTCAAACCACCAATTTTGGGTCTCTATCTCTCTTTGATGCTCTTCAAGGCATCTTTTTAATTTACTCATAGAGTTTGTTACAACTCCAGTATGGTCGACATAAAAAAAAAAAAAAAAAAAAAAAAACATTCTTTCCTCAATGCAGCACAAAGGCTCCCTTCTCTCATGAAATGGAGGTCCAACCCTCGACTTTTCTGTAAAACAACTTCTGCCGCAGTCTTTGGCTGGGCACAAATCACGAGTCTCCACACAGCTTGTAGATTCAAACAGCAATTCTTTATTCCCGAACTCACACTGGCCGTCTACAAACACGCTCTGGGGGAATCCACGTTCTCTGCCCAAATCCACTCTCTCCCAAATCCACTCCGCATGGGCTTCTGTCTCCCAAAATATACTGTCTGACCCTAAGCACTCAAGAGGAACTCAGCAGCAGGATATGCCCTATTCTAAAGGGGGAACACCCTAATCTCCTATTATGCTAAACTGCCCTATTCTAAAGGGGGAACACCCTAATCTCCTATTATGCTAAACCTCCCTATTCTAAAGGGGGAACACCCTAAACACGGATCCTGCCCTGGTCCTTGAGCAAGGTCACCTTTCAGAAGTCCTTCCACTAGACAGCATGGGAGTAAGCTGGCAAGGAATTTGTCATACCTACTTGGCTGATGGCTCCCAGCAAACTTCAAAGAGAGAGGTAAAAGATTCCTGCAAAGCTGTGATGGAATTTTCTAATATCTTTAAGTTTTGATCTATTGCTGCTTCTAATTGGGTCATTTGTTGTGTCCCATGGACCAGGGCAGTGGTTCCTGTGCGAACCCGGGCGGAAACTCCTATTCATAATAGAATGGCTAAGGTGAGAGATATATGTTCCCACCTGAACCTGGTTGTATGCCCCTCTATTTGATCTTCAAATGAACCTGCGTCATAATAGAGCACTCTGGGAAACATCTGCACCATTACACAATTAATCACTTCTGTTGACCATTTCATAAAAACATAAACAACGTTTAAGTATATAGAATTATATTGTTGTAGGGACGGAAAAGGCAAGGCACCTAAGATAGCACCAAAGACAAGGAAACAGTCATATTTGGTTGCAACCAGATTCAGAGGGCATTGCTTCTGTTGTAATCAATTAATCCCCTGAAACCCAAGTTTAGGTAGTTTCAGAATTTTGTACCCAACATGTAAGGGAAGGGGCTCTGAAGTTCACAGTCTGCAGAAGTTCACAAAGAGCAGTTTTTGTTTCTGATTTTTCCTCAGTTCTGGGCAAGTTAAATTTTCAAGGACACCTGGGTGGGGGAGAGCTTTTTTTTCCCCTTTTTTCCCTCTGCCAGCTGTTTCCACGGAGCCCAGTTTGCAACTTATCCATCTTACAAATGTAGCCATCTCTATGAAGCCCCAGCTCAAGGCCAGAGGCCTTGATCACATATGTTGTGAAAAACTAGTAAGGGTGTGTCTAGCTCAGGAGTGCTGATTTTTTTTCAGCCAGTTGCCAGGTAGACCAGGGCAACACAAAAAGAGGAAGTTTATCTACACTGAACTCTTTTATAGGGACTCTTTTGCTGAAAGTCCTAAAGTTAGCCATGGTGAAAACTTCTGGATAAGGTCAGTTAAGACTTTCCTGTGGGCCTGGTACAGAGGGGGAAGACGGGGAATGCAGGGCTGAGCGCAGCTCTTTGGATCTGAGAATGAGGAAGGAGAGATGTAAAAGAATAATGGAAAAGGGTTTTGAGATCTTCCTAGCACCAAAAACATGAGTAGTAGAACCGGTAGAACAGAGGGGGAGATGGGAGTGAGTATCCCAAAAAGCCTGTAAGGGACTTTAAATTCTTAGTAACCTGTTTTCAGTGATGACAAAGCAACTTTAAAGGCCATTTTCATTACATCTTGGATAGGGGTCTGAGGGCTCTTCTCAGCTGGTTTGAGCTTTGGGTTAGCTGGTAAGAGGACCTGGTGGGACCTAGTGTGGGCACTGACAGGAGAAGAGAGGAGTGAGTGAGTGGAGGGTTACCTCAGTACCTGCTACCTCAGCAAGGGGGCAATGGTCTGAGAAACGGTGGAGGTTCGGGTTTTTAATATAGTAATTGGAGGGGAGAAATCAAGTTGATGATGTGGGAGTGACAACAGAGAGTCTAGAGCAGAAGGCTGAGGGTGAGCATGTATTGGAGAAGCATAGTTCACGATGTGAGCAAAGGAGAGAAAAGGCCTCCACATAGAGGAATCTCCTTTCACCCTTTTGAGCACTTGCAGAAGTTAAAAAGGTCACACAGAATTTGAAGATCTAGAGACCCCTCAGGGGGCCATCAGTTTTGGTTGTCTAATTGGTAATATGGCCAATGCTGTGTACAGAATTTGATGAGGAGTTTGGGTTCCATGTGGCAGTCCCTGTATGCTCACATCCCCATGACTTACAGAAGATGTCAGCGTTTCCAGCACACAGCCTTGACTGTTTGTGGCTTTGATAGTACACTGGGCAAACATAGTAATCTAGGCTAGCCAACCAGCTTCTGGCTCGCGTGTCCCTACATCAATAATGTTTGTTTCCATTATCTATGGTATGAAAGGAATTTAATGGAATTTTAGTGGGATCCTCTTCATTAGGGATATCCCAATAGGGAAGACCTATACACAGCTGACAAATGTCTTGCTGGAGAGATGGCCACCAGGTCCCTAAGCGGGCTGTATGCAAGATAGACCATACTTCCTTTCCAGTAGGATTTGTGATCAGACATCGCTGCTGAACAGGCTTACGAGGGTTAGGACTACTGGTGGTCAAGGGGAGAGTCTATAGCCTTATCCACACAGCGAATCCACAATTTGAAAGGGTTTCCAGTCTTTTTCAGTTTCCAGCCAGAGTCTGGACAGGGCACAGGCTTGAGATGAGATAGGGATCCAGGAAGTGATTTTGACTACCTTTACCCTGTAGGTGTTATAAGTAGCAGCTGGTATGGTCCTTTTCAGTGGAGTTCCAGGGATGACACCAGATGTCGTCTTACATAGATGAAGTCTCTATTTGATATCGCTGTAGAGTCCCCTCATCCCCAGGTTGGTAGGCAGTGGCCATCTGTTTTCACAGGTATCTCTGAGTTCTTTCAAGAGCTTTAAGTCTGTTAAGCAAGGGGGTGTGGAAGGAATCGTTAGGTCTTAGAGTTGGGGTAGGACCCTTACTGGAGGAGGGACACCATAGAGAATTTCACAGGGTGTGAGGTTACACAAAGAAATAGATTGAGTATTTCTTGCATGAAACAGTACATAAAGCAGGAGCATAGTCCAATCTTTTATGCCGGTCTCTAAGCTTAATTTCGTTATGGTTTCTTTAATGGTTCTATTCATTCTTTCTACCTGTCCTGAACTCGGGGGTCTGTAAACACAATGTAATTTCCAATTAATCCCCAGGGTCCTTGCTAACCTCTGAGTTACCTGGGCCACGAACGACGGTCCATTATCAGACCCTATTACTTTAGGCAGGCCATACCTTGGAAAAATATCTTCCAGGATCTTCTTGACCACCATTTGCGCTGTTTCATTTTTTTTTTCTTTTCTTTTTTTTTTGGGGGGGGAAAGCTTCAATCCATCCTGAAAATGTATCTACAAAGACTAGGAGATATTTAAGTCCATTCCTTGCTGGCTTAATTTCAGTAAAGTCCACTTCCCAGAATTGTCCTGGTCTGGTTCCTCGTAGGTGCTTTCCTGCAGGAAGCTTGGAAGGGTAAGAATTAACCAATTGATGGACCCAACAGGCTTTTGTTATCCATTCAGTTGTTTCCTTTCACTGTGAGTCGGTTAGTGGAAAACTCTGTTTTTGATCCTTCAAAAATGAATGCAGTTTCTTTGAACCAAGGTGAGTGATTTGATGTACATTTTCTACTGACATAGTTAGAGCCGTGATTATAGGAGTTTTTACTGAAGGATTTAGAAATTCCACTTGGGGGCCTTCAGGGTTAAAAGTTATTTTGGCCCAGAGCTTTGTGAGCAGATCTCTGCCAATCAATGGGGCCGTGCATTCTGGGATTACTAGGAAGGAGTGATGGATTTTTCCTTTCCCCTGGTCCATGGTCCTCTTAGTTGTCCAAGCCTGATATTTACTGGCATTAGCCCCTTGAATTAGAGACCTTTTATTTGATAGAGGTTCCAATGGGGCCTTAAAGGCAGAATATATTGCCCCTGTATCCACTTCAATGTATACTGGGGTCCCCTCCTCTTCAAAAGTTAACCTGAGCTCGAGGAGAGGATCTGAGCCCCGACTTTCTTAGTAATCCTACAGAGTCAGAATGTCCAGCTGGCCTGGCTGTCTCTTTCTAGGGCACTCTTTAGCCCAGTGTCCTTTTTTTTTAGAGTAGGCACATTGAATTGAGGCCAGGGGTGGCCTCTAGTGTGGTCCCCGGTGTCCCTTCCTGTCTCCATGTTTCTTAATTTCTGGTCTATTTGTTGTTGTGACCAGGACCTTAGTCAATGCCTTAGTCTGTCTTTTGTTTCTTTTATCCTCCCTTTGCTCCATACTCTTCCTCAGTTTCTCTCTTAGTATACCTTCTTGGCTTCTCTGACTAAACCTCTCAAAGTCATATCTTGTAATCCATCTAAGCATTGTAACTGTCTTTTAATATCCAGAACAGCTTGCCCAATAAAGGCCACCATGACAGATGCCTTTTGATTCTCTGCCTGAGGATCGAAAGGAGTAAATCTCTTATATGCCTCCATAATTCCCTGTAGGAACATGGAGGGACATTCATCAGTCCTTTGAATAATCTCTCTTACCTTGGCCAAAATAGTTGATCGCCCAGCAGCCACTAAGATACCCACTATCAGAGCCCGGCAATAAGAGGAAGGATGCTCATTACCTTCACAGGTTTTGGGGTCCCAGTTGGGTCTGTGCAAGGGAAAGGCGGCTTTGCATATGTTGGGAAGTTTTGTCGGTCACCCATCTGGTCCGAGAATATTTTTTTTCTAGAATCCAGGAAGATTCTCTTTTGTTCCTCTGTCATGAAGAGAGTCCCTAGGAGTTGTTGGCAGTCATCCCAAGTAGGCTGGTGTGAAAACATCAATGATTCAACCACACCTGAGACCCAGGTGGGGTCCTCGGTAAAAGGGGGATTGTTATTTTTCCAGTTATTTAGGTCTGCAGAGGAGAAAGGTAAAAACTGGTAGGCTTGCATTTTTCCCCCATGGTTGTCATCAATCATTGTTCCTTAGAAATGGAGAGGGAGCATCACGGGAGTTCCAGGGATTTCAATCATTCAACGCCGGCAAATTCCTTTAGCAGGGCCAGCATCCTCCAGGGGAGGAGGGGGTGTGTTTGCTGCAGGGGAGTTATTTGGAGTGCGCTGGGCTCGCTTAGCTTCCTCCAATGGCGGACAGGCTGAGTCAGCAGCAGGGGAATTACTTAGAGGGTGTTGGGGGTTGGGGGACCAGGGCAGGGAATAAGTAGTAGGACGAGAGTCCAGTAGAGTCAAATCTTGTGACTCAGGGAGAACAGAGGTTGAAGGAGGAGGAGGAGCAGAAGGTTTGAGAGAGCATGAGGGAAGGAGTAGGAGTGGGGGCAGGGGCAAGGAAAAGCTTCACACATGGAGGAGGAGAATTGCAGATGTCCTGAAAAGTTAAGATATATGTCTCTTGATCCTGATGTCTATGTGGCGCTGGCTGAAAGTCAATATCTCTGACTTTTTAAATTAGTGGGAAGTAGAAAGATCCTTCTAGGGGCTATCTGAATCCAAAGGTGGGCCATTCTGAGGCACAGAGAGTCTGCCAGGTCCAGCGTTTTACTGAAAAAGAAAGATTCTGAGCCCTTAAGCGGACTTTGGTGCAATGATCAAGGGTCAGCAAAAGAGGCATTGAAGTGCTCTATCCCATTATGAAAGACAAACAATCAGTAAAAGCAACGACACACGACACAGACAAGACAATACAATAAAGACAGGCAATGGACGTCCAACACTGAGACCAGGACTGAGTAGCCGGCAAAACCTGATGGGCTGGATATGCCGAATCTGAAACAAAATATCACTGAGTCGAGGAGACTATTGTTCCTCGATTTCCCGAGTTCTCTGGGGAGTCCCCCAGTGACGTGGCCTGTGGCTCTATGACATGTCTGTCAGCCATCATCGGAGAGAGCTCACACTCTTCATCAACAGCCATTTTGCCAAGCCCTAACCTGAAACCTGAAACCAGAAAGAGGCGCCTTACATACCCCGAGAGAAGCCCGTTGGGGTCTCTCATCTGCCGCTGCTGGATCTCGGTGGAACCTCCATATGTAAAGGTCAGGCGAGCGTCCGGGAAAGAAACCACCAAGAGACTGTCTCATGCAAAAGCAAAGGGTTTATTATGGGTCCAGCATGCTGGGGCTCAGAGTTCACTTGAATAGAGCAGAGAGCCCTGAGAACAGCTTAAGCAGAGCTTATATACTTTCCTTTGAGAGGGCAGGGCAGGATGTTTATTGATGGGTCCGGGCGAGTGAGCTGTTTGTGGGCAACTGGGTTAGGAAGTACTTTCTGCAGTTTGGCAGTTGAGGACAGAACATTCTGGGAACAAGATTAGCAACAGTTCTCAAGATTTCAACAGTGTTTTATTAAGCATACAGAAAACAGGAAGTGATAAGTACCTATTATATTAACCTTTCACTACCGACTACACTTTGCCAGATTTCCTAATGTCTCTATTGATATCTGCTTTCCTACATATTTTCCCCAGTTCATCATTGTGACTGACTCTTCACATGTGGTGACATTTACATTCACTCTATACCCAAAACCCTATAGCTAAAGAACTTTTGGTCCAAATCCTATGCTCACTCTCCTTTCTAAACCTACCGACTATCTTCCTAATCCTACTGATTATCCCTTTTTGACTGGAAGTTCTCTTTGACAATCAATCATCCAAAATACACGGAACTTTGCCATTGTATATTGATGTATCTGAGACATCTGTGCAGAAAATAAATCAAAGCTCAGTATCACAATCAAGGTCCCAATGCTCTTCTGGGCTTCAAATCTTAAATAGATTTCTGTTTTCATACTTATGTTTCACCTATATATTCTTGTAAATTTCGCAGGTTTCCAATACCATTATTCATCCAGCAGAATGATTCCTAATGCAAATTGAACCTGTTATTAACCCTAACCATACACTGTTCCCTCAATATAACTTTACAGAAGAGCAGGGACAGAGTAGGTCTTACAATACAGGAATGTAGGGGAACTTCATATTGCTAAGAAACTCAAAGGTGCATGCAAAAATGATCCCTGGAGAAGTTGTAGGCAGCTATGAAGGAACTGAGTGAGCAAAACTCATCTTCTCTTGCAAACAACCTGTTCAGGATGAAGGGATATGTCTGAATCAGCCTCTCTCTTCTTAATGTAGAGAAGAAGAACCAAACCAGGCTGTGTGGAGAGCTGTTCCCGGTTGCCTATGGTTAATATACCATTCAAACTTGTGAAACTGTAACAGGAAGTAGGGGCAGCCTTCATTTCAGGGGACCCTTGGAAGCAACTGTTAGGACAAAGTGGTTGCAAATGGTGTGAGCTCATTCAGTTCCTGAAGGAAGTGACCTCAGACCTCACCTCACATCCTTGGTGATAGAACTCTCTGAATTTGGGATCAAGGAATCCAGGCACCCAAATCCCATTCCAGTCCCAGTAGCAGTGGTCTCACTTCTTTGGATTTACCAAGGACAGAATCAGTCTTTGTTGGTACCTACTGATATGAGGATTGCCAAAAGCCAGGAAAGCTCTGAAGAGTGGCCTTTCCTGAGAAAGCAGGTAGTGGATCACCGCTGCCTCCTGACAACTTTACAGAGTTGGCCAAGAAAACCAGATCTGAAACAGGACAGGCAATTTCGGGGGAACATAGTTTGGCCCAATAGTCAGAGGACACTCCGGAGAGTCAGAGACCTACTTGGGGGAAGAAGGTGCTTTGTGGGTGTGGGTGTGTGTTTGTGCTTTTGTCTCATGTTCTCAGAATAGGTAGGAATGGCGGTTTGTTTGGTTTGGAGTGAACTGTTTCTAATAAGTGATTTGATAAAGCAAGTGTTTCTATGTCTGTGTATCCCATTGTGTCCGTGGTTGTAGACATTAGAAAAGAGAATGCATGAATGGATGTGTCCTGTCTGGTAGAAAGCTTCCCAGCATTCATTCAGCCGAATATATGAGTGCACTGCGGCTTCCCTTATCGATGGGCAACACCTGCTATTTTCCTAAGTTCTGGTTTTATTTTTGAATTCTGGCCACTCTCCAGAATAGGCTCATGGTTTTGTGTCCAAGAGAAGTACCACCTTCAAGCTCTGTGACATGGCCATGTACTGGATAGCTGAAGGGAATGGCGAGCAACTAAGTAAACTCAGATATCAGTGTGACCAGTAAAGTCTCAGTGGAAAAACCGTGCTTTGGGCCTTTTGCTTACCTTTTGTTCTATTCCCCTGTATGTCAGGAATTTCTTTGCCTCAGGCCACACCTTCGTGAAGCCGGAACAAAACACTTTTCAAATGGAAATGAATGGGCCTCACCTGTGGCTCTTTGCCTAATTGCTTTAGAAAGGGGTGTGTCTGAATCAGCCTCTTGGCCCTGTGTGAGGCTGTGGCTTAGATTCTTAGCACCTGATTGATATAAAGAAAGATCCCATGTGTGAATCCAAAACCAAAATGCCCAAAAGAGGAGTCATTGAGGATAAAGTCTCTTGCCTTCCACTGTAAGGTTCCTGAACTCCATCAAGTGAGAATAGGGATCCTTTGGGTCAAATGATTTCTTCAAAGCCCTGCACATGCTAGCCCAGTGGTGTTTGTGTATTCTTATGACTCCAATTCACATAAAGATTCTAAACCCCACTGTCAGTAGGCCTCAAATTGGAGAAGCAGAGCAGTATTACAGCAGGCCTATTTGATCACTCCTGGGTTACAGGAAGGGTGTCCAGGCCACCCTGACATTAGGAAAATAAGGGCCAAGGAAGCCTATTTTGGACACTGTCTTGGGCTGTGTCCTTCATGGAAACTTCCAGGCAGAGGTTAAGATGAGTGTCTATATGCAATAAGATGAGGGTCATGTGGGAATGTTTTGGTTTAATTTTGGTCATTTGTGTTGGGGTTGGAAGAGATGAGTAGGTCAACCAGGACTTGAAATCTGGTGTGATTCCCTTTAGAGACTGAGTTATGGAACTGAACTCAGAGAAGTATTGGCATGAATTGTGTTGAGTTTTTAGGAGGCCACATATGAGACTCGCTCTTGGAAACTGAGACCTAGGCCCAGGCTGGCTTTCCACAGAGCACTGGGAATCTCACCCAGGATATCACAAGATTTTATTCTGAAAGACTTGGCAGCCATAGTCAAAACACACATAGACCTCACACTGTAGACCTCAATGGGCCTGGCTTCATGTGACCTTTTGGCGACTCTTTGGGAAGACTTGCCTTTGAGTGTCCTCCAGAGATTTCATTGAAATGAGCTTCCTCACAATTTAATGGTTCCTAAATGAATTGAAACCCACAGTGCCTCCAACTCCCACCTTAAAAAATGGCTAGATAAATACCATAAAATTTTTGAAATTCCTATGACCAGGTGGCACTGGAGAACCTTTGTATGCCCTATTGCTGATCATGAGTGCCTCTATTGACTGAGTTTCATTAAAATGGTGTAGAACAGAGATGCCAGTAAGTTGGATACTCCTCAATTGTAGGCGCAAGCTTTGGTGTGCAGGTTTGTGATAAAACATCTGTGGTGGGGCCATGTGGATCTGCCATTGCTTCCAAATGGCATGTGACTGACCTGGTGCAGCCAGGAAACCCTTATATGTAAAGGCATATTGGTATATGGAGAATTTTTAGGGCAATGTTCATAATCAAGTTGCTATGGACAAGGGGACAATCTATGTGGGCTAGAAGCCTGGTTGGTGCATTCTACTGCAGACCATGACCCACTACACATGACAGAACTCAATTCAGCACTGTGTCCCAGTTCAACTCCTTGTATTTCGTGTAGAAAATACCAACCTCCCAGTGTAGCAGCAAGAAACACCACGAAAAGTGGAGAATGACCAAATGCCTTCACAGTCCACACGGGGAGACTCTTAGACCCCAGTGGTCACAGTTTACTTACAAAGAGAGAATTCAGTACTGTAGCCTAGTGTTCATTGGAAAATAAGAAACCACGTCCTCCAGGTCACATAGATGTAGACCCAGCTCTGATGGTCTCACTAGAAAGAAAGCTAAAGCTCCTGACAACAATATATATTTTGAGTTCCCAACCTCAGAGGCAGTTTCTCAAGAAGTCTTTAGGCCAGAAGAGCTACAAGTATGTGGAGTGTTTACCTTGTCCCTTACATTTGGAAACTCCTCTACCACATCCAAGGTTGTGAACTCCTTTGAATTTTCCATTCCAGATATATATTCACAGAATTTCCAACTCTTCTCCTCTAATTGCGTCTTATTTGGGGCGAAGGTAATGTGAAGCAGTTGTTCTGGATGAGAGTGGGTAATTTATTGTGTAGCCCATATTTGCATGCACATTGGATTCATTTTCCTTTTTTCCATTCAAAATACTGAATCCCTGACACTAACCCATACCCTACTAGACTCTGACTACTAATCCTACTATGATGGAGAATAATAACACAAACAGAATAGAAATACAAGCCGTTCAGAGGAAGCATGGTGTATAGTTGGAATTGCCTTTTGCATGATAAAGGGTAGGTGTTATATATCTAGTCCATTTTTCATTGAAATAGTTCTCTATGTGTTTTTTTCCTTTAATTTTTATTGTTGGTTGTTCAAAACTTTACCTTTTGCTTGACATATCATATTTCATACTTTGATTCAAGTGGGTTATGAACTCCCATTTTTACCCCGTATACAGGTTTCAGCATCACATCTGTTACACATCCACTGTTGTACGTATTGCAATAGTAGTGTCTGTTGTAGTCTGCTGTCTTTCCTATCCTCTACTATCCCCCATCCCCTCCCCTCCCATCTTCTCTCTCTAGTCCATCTACTGTAATTCATTTCTCCCCCTTGGTTTTTTCCCCCCTTTCCCCTCACTTCCTCTTGTATGTAATTTTGTATAACCATGAGGGTCTCCTTCCATTTCCATGCAATTTTCCTTCTCTTTCCTTTTCTCTTCCACCTCTCACCCCCGTTTAATGTTAATTTTCTTCTCATGCTCTTCCTCCCAACTCTGTTCTTAGTTACTCTCCTTATATCAAATAAAACTATTGGCATTTGTTTTTTTTAGGGATTGGCTAGCTTCACTTAGCATAATCTGTTCTAATGCCATCTATTTCCCGGCAAATTCTATGATTTTGACATTTTTTAATGCAGAGTATTACTCCATTGTGTATAAATGCCACATTTTTTTTCCTTCGTCTATTGAAGGGCATCTAGGTTGGTTCCACACTCTTGCTATTTTGAATTGTGCTGCTATGAAAATCAATGTAGCAGTGTCAATGCAGCATGCACTTTTTAGGTCTTAGGGAATACACTGAGAAGGGGAATAGCTGGGTCAAATGGTGGTTCCATTCCTAGCTTCCAAGAAATCTCCATACTTCTTTCAAATTGGCTGCGCCAATTTGCAGTCCCACCAGCAATGTACAGGTGTACCCTTTTCCCCACATCGTCGCCAGCACTTGTTGTTTGACTTCATAATGGCTGCCAATCATACTGGAGTGAGATGGTATCTTAGGGTGGGTTTGTTTTCCATTTTTCTGACTGCAAGAGATGGTGAGCATTTTTTCATGTACTTATTGATTGATTGTATGTCCTCATCTGAGAAGTGTCTGTTCAGGTCCTTGGACCATTTGTTGATTGGGTTATTCGTTTTCTTATTGTTTAATTTTTTGAGTTCTTTGTATACTCTGGATATTAGGGCTCTATCTAAAGTGTGAGGAGTAAAGATTTGTTCCCAGAATTTAGGCTCCCTATTTACCTCTCTTATTGTTTCTTTTGCTGAGAAAAAACTTTTTGCTTTGAGTAAGGCCCATGTGTTGATTCTAGTTATTAACTCTTGTTATTAACTCTTGTGCTATGGATGTCCTATTGAGGAATTAGGAGCCCAACCCCACAGTATGTAGATCATAGCCAACTTTTTCTTGTATCAGATGCAGTGTCTCTGATTTGATATCAAGCTCCTTGATCCATTTTGAGTTAACTTTTGTGCATGACGAGAGAAATGGATTCAGTTTCATTTTGTTGCATATGAATTTCCAGTTTTCCCAGAACCATTTGTTGAAGATGCTATCCTTCCTCCATTGCATGCTTTTAGACCCGATTGACATTGCATTTAACATATAGAGAATTTTGGTTATATTGCCATTTTGATGATGTTAGTTCTGCCTATCCATGAACATAGTATATTTTTCCATCTTCTAAGATCTTCTATTTCTCTCTTTAGGGTTCTGTAGTTTTCATTTTATAAGTCTTTCACCTCTTTTGTTACGTTGATTCCCAAGTATTTTTTTTTGTGTGTGTGTGTGTGGATATTTTGAATGGAATGGTTGTCCTCATTTCTATTTCAGAGGATTTGTTGCTGATATACAGGAATGCCTTTGATTTATGCGTATTGATTTTATATCCTGCCACTTTGGTGAATTCATTTATTAGCTCTAATAGTTTCTTTGTATACCTTTTTGGGTCTGCTAAGTATAGAATCATGTCATCTTCAAATAGTGATAATTTACGTTCTTCTTTTCCTATTTTTATGCCTTTGATTTCTTTAATCTCTCTAATTGCTCTGGCCAGTGTTTCGAGAACTAGGTTGAACAGAAGTAGTGAGAGAGGGCATCCCTATCTTCTTCCAGATTTTAGAGGGAATGCCTTCAATTTTTCTCCATTCAGAATGATGCTAGCCTGAGGCTTAGCATAGATTGCTTTTACATTATTGAGGTATGTTCCTGTTATCCCTAGTTTTTCCAGAGTTTTGAACATAAAGGGATGCTGTACATTGTCGAATGCTTTTTCTGCATCTATCGAGATGATCAAATGGTTCTTATTTTTAAGTCTATTGATGTGATGAATAACATTTATTGATTTCTGTATATTGAACCAGCCTTGCATCCCAGGGATGAATTCTACTTGATCATGGTGCACAATTTTTTTAATATGTTTTTGTATCCGATTCGCCACAATTTTATTGAGGATTTTTGCATTTTTCCTGAAATAGCTTGAAAAGTATTGGTATTAGTTCCTCTTTAAAGGTTTTGTAAAACTCTGCTGTATACCCATCCGGTCCTGGGCTTTTCTTAGTTGGTAGTCTTTTGATGGTTTATTCTATTTCCTCAATTGTTATGGGTCTGTTTAGGTTGCCTATATCCTCCTGACTCAATCTGGGCAGATTATATGACTTGAGAAATTTATCGATGCCTTCACTATCTTCTATTTTATTGAAGAATAAGAATTCAAAATAATTTCGGATTATCTTCTGTATTTCTGAACTATCTGTTGTGATACTGAATTCTCCCTCTTCTTTTCTTTGTTAGCTTGGCTAAGGGTCGGTCGATTTTATTTATTTTATTCAAAGAACCATCTTTTAGTTTTGTCAATTTTTTCAATTGTTTCTTTGTTTCGATTTCATTAATTTCAGCTCTGATTTTAATTATTTCTTGGCTTCTACTTCTTTTGCTGTTGTTTTGCTCTTCTTTTTCTTGGATTCTGAGATGAAGTATGAGATCATTTATTTGTCTTTTTTTTTTCCTTTTTTTAAGGAATGAAATCCAAGCAATGAATTTTGTTCTTAGAACTGCTTTCAATGTGTCCCATAGATTCTGATATGTAATGTTTGTGTTTTCATTTATCTCTAAGAATTTTTTAATTTCCTCCTTGGTGTCTTCTATAACCCATTGATCATTCACTAACCTATTTTTCATTCTCCATGTGATACATGATTTTTCCTTCTTTCTTTCATTGTTGATTTTCAGTTTCATTTCCTTATGATCAGATAAGATGCCTGGTATTATATCTACTCCTTTATATTGTCTAAGAGTAGCTCTGTGACATAATATATCATTTATTTTTTGAGAAGTATCCATGTGCTGCTGAGAAAAAAGTGTAACTGCTTGATGTTGGGTGGTATATTCTATATATATATATCATAAGTCTGGGTTATTAATTGTGTTATTGAGTTCTATAGTTTCATTATTCAACTTTTGTTTGGAAGATCAGTCCATTAGTGAGAGAGGTGTGTTTGAGTCTCCCATGAGTATTGCATATTGGTTTATTAGAATCTTGAACTTGAGAAGAATTTGTTTGATGAACATAGCTGCACCAATGTTTGGGGCATATATATTTATGATTGTTATGTCTTGTTGGTGTATGGTTTCCTTGAGCAGTATGTAGTGTCCCTCTTTATCCCTTTTGATTAACTTTGGCTTGAAATCTATTTTATTTGATATGAGTATGGACACTTCTGCTTGTTTCCGAAGTCCATATGAGTGATATGATTTTTCCCAACTTTTCACCTTCAGTCTATGTATATCTTTTCCTAACAAATGCGTCTCCAGTAGGCAGCATATTGTTGGGTCTTGTTTTATGATCCATTCTACTAGCCTGTGTCTCTAAATTGGTGAGTTTAAGCCATTAATATTTAGGGTTATTATTGAGATATGGGTTGTTCTTCCAGCCATATTTGTATATTTATGTTATTAAACATGGTTTGTTTTCCTCCTTTATTATTTTCCCCCCTTTACTCCTCTACCTCCCACTGTTGGTTTTCATTGTTATTTTCCATTTCCCCTTCCTGTGATGTTTTGCCAAGGATGTTTTTAAGAAATCGTTTTCTAGCTGCAAATTCTTTTAACTTTTGTTTATCGTGGAAAGTTTTAATTTCATCTTCTATCCTGAAGCATAATTTCGCTGGATACACAATTCTTGGATGGAACCCATTTTCTTTCAGTGTTTGAAAAATGTTATTGCAGGATCTTCTAGCTTTCAGAATCTGTGTTGAAAGATCAGCTGTTATCCTGAATGGTTTACCACTAAATGTAATCTGCTTCCTTTATCTTGTAGCTTTTAAAATTCTCTCCTTTTTCTGTATGTTGGACATCTTCATTATAATATGTCTAGGTGTGGATCTCTTATGATTTTGCACATTTGGCATCCTGTAAGCTTCTAGGATTTGCGATTCTGTCTCATTCTACAAGTCTGGGAAGTTTTCTCCTATATTTCATTGAATATATTGCTCATTCCTTTTGTTTGGACCTCTATACCTTCCTGTATCCCAATGACTCTTAAGTTTGGTCTTTTTATGTTATCCCATATTTCTTGGATGTTCTGCTCATGGTTTCTTAAAAGTCTTGCTGAGCTGTCTGTGTTCTTTTCAAGTTGAAATAATTTGTCTTCATTGTCTGATGTTCTATCTTCTAAGTGTTCTACTCTGCTGGTAGTATTCTCAATTGAGTTTTTAAGTTGGTTTATTGATTCCTGCATTCCTAGGATTTCTGTTTGTTTGATTTTATAATCTTTATCTCCCTGTATAGTTGATCTTATGCTTCTTGGATTTTTTTATGTAATTCATTATCAAGGTGATCTTTCATTGTCTGATTTTGCTCTCTAATGTCTTCCTTGAGACTCCAGATCATCTGAAGCATGTATATCCTGAGTTCTTTATCTGACATTCCATCTGCTGCAGATATTACCTCTTCTAACGTTGACTTTACCTGCATTGCTTATGGTCCTTTCTTTCCTTGTCTTTTCATACTGTTCATATTTCTTTCTGCTTGGTGAAACTGTTGTGTTATTGAATTTTTCCCCTATATATTTATATTGCTCTTGTATAGTTTCAAAGTCTCCCTCGCAGGCACGGGTGGTGGCTCTGCCCCTCCTACAATTGGGACAATGTGCCTACCACACCAGCAGGCTGCTGGGCCTGTTCTGTAAGTCGGTAGCTGGTCCGCCTACCTTGAAGGTGCGAGCAGCAGCTCTGCCCCTCTGCAGGCACTGGGCCTGTTCTGCCAGTGGGTCGCAAGTCGGGCTACTTTGCAGGCGTGGGCGGCAGCTTTGACCATCCGCGGGCCACTGGGTCTGTTTTGTCTGTCCCTTGCAGGTCTGTCTACCTTGCAGGCCCCTGTGGCTGCTCCGCCCCTTCCCCAACCGGGACGATGTGTATACCATGCTGGCGGGCCATAGGCCTGGTCTGTCGGTGGTTGCAGGTCCACCTACCTTGCAGGCGCAGAGGGCGTCTCTGCCCCTCCGCAGATTGCTGGGCCTGTCCTGCTGTGGGTCACAGGTCTGCCTACCTTGCAGGCCCGGCGGCATTGCCCCTCCCCCAACCAGGGCTATGTGTTTTCTACGTTGGCGGTCCACTGGTCCTGTTCAGCTGGTGGGTCGCAGGTCCGCCTACCTTGAAGGAGCGATTGGCAGATCTGCCCCTCCCTCTCTCAATGTGTTTTTAAAGTTGACAAATATGTGAATTCCTGTCTCCCTTTCTCTGTAGCATATTCAGCACATGTATTTTTATATGCACATATAGAATCCTACCTGGTATCACACGTACATTTTTGTGAGGTTGGTGACTTGGCAGATACAAATTATGAGAAGAGATCACTCCTCCTAAACGATGTTGTAACTGAAAATTTAAGCTATAGGTGAGCTTCCTAGTTAAACAATATTACACATAAATCCACGCTCAGTAAAATGAAGATTTTTGGATCTGTGGATGATATATATTTCATGAAGAATTTCAATTGGCATATATATTGCTACTTTTTAATGTCTGTTTTGTGTGTGTGTGTGTGTGTGTGTGTGTGTGTATACACACTCTTGTATATATATATATATATATATATATATATATATATATATATATATGCACACTCTCCATATATTTCAAAATATGAAATAGATGTGTCTTATGTACAGTCCCAAAATTCATTCATGTTCATGTATGTGGAATTATAATCAAATTTTCACAAGATTATTCTCAGAAATATTCATCCACCTGAAATACATATTTGTTTCTTAGGACTGAAAACTAAATTCAGTGAATGGTGCATTCAAATCCTAATATTTCTACATTAACTGACTCAGTTTAACATCAATGCAAGAAGATTCCTATGGGACATGATGTTTATTTTGACGTTCATTTTTACTCAACACTGGTACATTACTATTCCTTCAGTTAATGCACATCAGAGGATATGTATTTCATCTACAATTTCACAAATTTATACACATTTGTTTCACTTTCAGTCACTTCCTGGTTCAGAACACATGTATTTCTCCAGGTTTCTTGACTGGTCTTTTTATGAGACTTTTTTCCAAAAAAAATATTTTCAATTTCCATAATCAATTTTAAGCAAAACTCACACACTCTTCATGATAAACCATAATCCTCATATTACCATTAGATGTAAAACGGGTTGGAATGAATGGTTGTATATCAATATAAGATTTCCTGTATATTTTCACATTTCAATTCAATCCATTATTTGAAGTTGGAACCAGTTATATTATTTATTCACAGTATGGTCTATACATGCATATTCTCCATATTCAAAGACAAAGAGTACACCTGTTTGTACCCCGAATACTAATTTATACATCTTCAAAATATTGCTCCCAGAAATGGTGGAAGAAATACTCAGGTCACCTTATCTACATATACATTGTATCACAGTAATATTCTGGACACAAAAAGCAAAAGTCACACTTATGATTGTACCAAAGCCTAAATGGAAACTGAACATGGATTCCTAAAAACATCCAGGTCCACTTTGCCTAATAGTCTCAAATATCAATCCTATTGGTGACTACGTATTTGTTTCTTCCTAAAATTATATATTCAACCTAAATGCAGTTAATAATGTCTAATCCTATCACTCACTCTATACTTTGCCTGATTTCCTAATGTCTCTATTGATGTCTGTTTTCCTAAATATTTTCCCCAGTTCACCATGTGAGTGACTCTTCACATGTGATGATATTTACTTTCACTCTCTAAGCGAAACCCTATTGATAAAGAATTTTTGGTCCAAATCCTGTACTCACTCTTCTTTTGAAAGCTACTGACTATCTTCCTAATCTTACTGAGTTTCCCTGTTTGAGTGGAAGTTCTCTTTTCCATTCAATCATCCAAGGTACAAGGTCCTATGCCATTGATTATCGATTTATCTGAGACATACATGCGGAACATAATTCAAAGCTAAGTATCACAATCAACAGCTCAATGCCCTTCTGAGCTTCACATCTTACCTAGATTTCTGTTTTCATACTTATATTTTATGTCTATGTTTTAATAAATATCACAGGTTCCCAATACCATTATTCATCCAGCAGAATGATTCCTAACCCAAATCAAACATGTTATTAAACCCTAAACATACACTCTTCCCACAATCTCACTTAACAAAAGACCAGGGACACTGTTGGTCTTACAATACAGGAATGTAGGGGATATTCCATATGCTGAAAAACTCAAAGGTCCATGCAGATGTGATCCCTGGAGAAGATATAGGCAGCTATGAAGGACCTTAAAGAGCAAAACTCATCTTCCATTGCAAACAACCTGGTCAGGATGAAGGGTTGTATCTTAATGAGCCTCTCTGTTCTCAATGTAGAGAAAATGGACCAAACCAGGCCTGTGTGGAGAGCTGTTCCTGGGTGCCTATGGTTGATTCACCATTCTAACTTGTGAAAGTGTCACAGGAAGTAGGGGCAGCCTCTATCTCATGGGACCCTTTTAAGCAACTGTTAGGACAAAGTGATTGCCAAGGCAGTGTCCTCATTCACTACCTGAAGTAAGTGATCTCACCTCTCTTCCTTGGTGATGGAACTCTCTGAACTTGTGTGCAGAAGCCAGGCAACCAGAGCCAGTCCCAGTCCCAGTCCCATTGGGTCACTTGTTTGGATTTACCAAGGACAGAATCAGTGTTTCCTGGAACCTACTGATGTGAGGATGGCCAAATGCCAGGAGAGCTTTGTAGAGGGGCCTTTCCTGAGAAAAAGGTACTTTCCCATTTCTGGCTCCTGACAACGTCACAGATTTGGCCAAGGAGACCATATCTGAGACAGGACAGGCCATTTGGGGGTACATAGTATGGCCTACCAGTCAGACGACACTCAGGATAGTCACAGAATTACTTGGGGGAAGGAGGTGTCTTTGTGGGTGTGGGAGTGAGTTTGTGGTTTTTTCTCATGTTCTGAGAATAAGTAGGAAAGGCAGTTTGTTGGGTTTGGAGTGGACTGTGTCTAGTAATTCCTTTGACAATGGGAGTGTTTCTATGTCTGTGTAACTCTCTGTGTCCGTGGTTGTATTCATTAGAAAAGAGAATTCATCTATGGATGTGTCCAGTCTAGTAGAAAGAATTCCAGCATTTATCCTGCCTAACTTATGAATGGACTGTGACTTGCCTTATCAATGGGCAACACGTACTATCTTTCTAAGTTCCTGTTTTCTTTCTGAATCTGGCCACTCTCCAGTGTAGGCTCATGGTTTTTTGTCCAAGTTATGTACCACCTCCAACCTCTGTGACATGGCCATGTATTCTATAGCTGAAAGGAAAGGGAGCATCTCAGAAAACTCAGATATCAGTGTGACAAGGAAAGTCTCAGTGGAGAAAACCGGCTTTGGGCCTTTTGCTTCCCTATTCCTCTGTTGCCCTGAATGTCAGGAAGGTCTTTGCCTCAGGCCACCCCTTTGTGAATCCTGAAGAAAACAGTTTTTAAATGGAAATGAATGGGCATCACCTGTGGCTGTTTGCTAAAATGCTTTGAGAGATATGTGTGTGAATCAGCCTCTTGGCCGTGTGTGAGGCTGTGTCTTAGATATTCAGCGCCTAATGGATCTTAAGAAAGATCCCATGTGTTCATCCAAAACCAAAATGTCTAAAAAATCAGTCATTGTAGATGAAGTTTATTGCCTTTCTCTGTTAGGTTCCTGACCTCCAACAAGTGAATTTTTGGATCCTTTGAATTAATCGAGTTCTTCAAAGCCCTGCAGAGGCTAGCCCATATGTGCTTGGGTTTTCTAATGAATCCAAATCACATAAAGAATCTATACATGACAGTCAGTAGGCCTCAAATTGGAGAAGCAGAGCAGTATTAGTGGCAGGCCTATTAAATCACTCCTTGTTTACAGGAAGGGTGTCCAGGTCACACTGACTTTAGGCAAATGAGGGCAAGGGAGATTATTTCAGACTCTGTCTTGTGCTTTACCCCTCATGGAAACCTCCAGCCAGAGGTAATGATGATTGTCTATATGGAAGAAGATGAGGGCAATGTGGGAGTGTTTTGGATTTAATTGTGGTCATTTATTTGGCTGTTGGAAGATAAGACTGGGTCCACCTGGGCTTTAACTCGGGTTTGATTCACCTTAGAGACTGAGTTCTGGAACTGACCTCAGAGAAGTATTCACATGAATTGTGTTGGGATTTTAGGAGGCCACGCATTAGACTTGCCCTTGAAAACTGAGATCTAAGCCCAGGGTGGCTTTCCACAAAGCACTGAGAATGTCAGCCAGGATATACCCGGATTTTATTCTGAAAGACTTGGCAGGCATATTTGAGAGTCAAAACACCCATGGACCTCACATTGTAGACCTCAATGGGCCTGGCCTCATGTGACCTTTAGGCCACTCTTTGGGAAGCATTGCCTGTGAGAGTTCTCCAGATCTTTCATTGAAATGAGCTTCCACAACATTTAATGGTTCATGAATGAATTGAAACCCACTGTGGCTCCAAATTCCTCTTTGAAAAATGGCTAGATAAATACCATAAAATTTTTTAAATTCCCATGACCAGGTGGCACTGGAGAACAGTTAGATCTCCTGATGCTCATCATGAGTGTACCAGACTGGGCCTTGATTTACTGGGTTTCATGAAAATGGCATAGAACAGAGATGCCAGTAAGTTGGAACCTTCTGAGTAGTGCGCCTTGAGCAGTTGTGGGCAGGTGTGTGACAAAACATCTGTGGTGGGGCCATGTGGATCTGCCATTGGCTTCCAAATAGCATGTGATTGACATGCAGCAGCCAGCAGACCCATTTATGTAAAGGCACCTTGTTATATAGAGAGGTTTCAGGGCAATGTTCAGAATTGGGTTGCAATGGAAAAGGGGGCAATGTAGCAAGCAATGAGTGATAGAAGCCTGGATGGTGCATTCTCCTGCAGACTCTAACCCACCACAAGTGACAGAACTCCCTGCAGCACTGTGTCCCAGTTGAACTCCTTGTATTTTGTAAAGCAAATATCAAACTCACTGTGCAGCAGCAAGTAACACCACGAAAAGTGGAGGATGACCAAATGTCTTCACAGCGACACGGGGAGACACTAAGCCCCCAGTGGCCACAGTTTACCTACAAAGAGAGAATTCAGCACTGCTGCCCCATGTTCATTGGAAAATAAGAAAACATGTCGTCCAGGTCACATAGATGCAGACCCATCTTTGATGGTCTCACTAGAAAGAAAGCTAAAACTTCTGACAACACCTTATATTTCAAGTGCCCAATCTCACATGCAGTTTCTCAAACAGTCTTTAGGCCAGAAGAGCTCCATGTTGGTGTTGTGTTTACCATGTCCCTTGCTTTTGGAAACTCCTCTACCATCTCGAAGTTTGTGAACTCCTGAGCATTTTCCATTCCAGACATGTATTCACAAATTTTCTAACTCTTCTCCTCTAATTGTGTCTTCCTTGGACCGAAGGTAATGTCAAGGCATTGTTCTGGATCAGAGTGGGAAGTTTTGGGTTGCACATATTTGCACACACATTTGATACAATTTCCAATTTTCCATTCAAAGTACAGAATCCCTGACACTATCCCATACCCTACTTGACTCTGTCTACTAATCCTAATATGATAGAGAAAAATAACACAAACAGAATATAAATACAAGCAGTTCAAAGGAGGCATGATGTATATTTGGACTTGCCTTTTACATGATAAAGTTTATGTGTTATAAATCTAGTCAATTTTTAATTGAATAGTTCTCCATGTGTTTTTAATGTTCAAAATATGTGTATTACTGACTCCCTTTCTCTGTAGCCTATTCAACATATGTATTTTTATATGCACATACCGAAAGCTACCTGGTATCACACCTACATTTTTGTGAGGTGGCTTCCTCAGCAAATACAAATTGTGAGAAGAGATCACTCCTCCTAAACGCTTTGGAACTGAATATTCAACCTATGGGTGAGCTTCCTAGTTGAACAAAATTATACATAAATCCATATTCTGTAAAATATATATTTTTGCATTTGTGGATGATATATATTTCATGATGAATTTCGATTGGCATATATTACTACATTTTAAAGTCTGTGTGTGTGTTTTGTGTGTGTGTGTGTGTGTGTGTGTGTGTATATATATATATATATATATATATATATATATATATTCTCCATATTTTTCAAAAGATGAAATATTTGTGTCTTATTTAGAGTCCCAAAATTCATTCATGTTCATGTATGTGGATTTATAATAAAATTTTCACAAGATTATTCTCAGAAATATTCATCCACCTGAAGTACATATTTGTTTCCTAGTACTGAAAACTAACTACAGTGATTGGTGCCTTCAAATCCTAATATTTCTACAGTAACTGAACCAGTTTAACATCAATGCATGTAGAATTCTATTGGACGTGTTGTGTATTTTGACGTTCGTTTTTATTCCACACTGGTACATTACTCTTTCTTAAGTTTATGGACATCATAGGACATATATTTCATCAACAATTTCGCAAATTTATAGGCATTTGTTTCACTTTCAATCGCTTCCTGCTTCAGAACACATGTATTCCTCCAGGTTTCTTGACTGGTCTTTTCATGAGACTTCTTTCCAAACAAATTATTTTCGATTTTCATAATCAATTTGAAGCAAAGTCACACACTTTTCATGATAAACCAAAATCCTCATATTTCCATTAGATGTATAATGGGTTGGAATGAATGATTGTATATTAATATAAGATTTCTTATTTGTTTTCAAATTTATTTCAATCTATTATTTCAAGTTGAAACCAGTTTTATTATTTATTCACAGTATGGTCTATTCATGCATTTCCTCTGTATTCATAGACACAGGGTGCACCTTTTTGTAGCCCCAATACAAATTTATACATCTTCAAAATATTGCTTCCAGAAATGGTGGAAGAAATACTCATGTCACCTGATCTACATATACATTTCATCACAGTAATATTCTAGACACAAAATTCAAAGGTCACACTTATGATTCTACCAAATCCTAAATAGAAAGTGAACATGGATTACTAAAAACATCCATGTCCAGGGTGCCTTATGCTCTCAAATGTCAATCCGATTGGTGACTACATATTTGTTTCTTCCTAAGATTATATGTTCAACCTCAACCCTGTTGAAAATATCTAATCCTATCACTCACTTTATACTTTGCCTGATTTCCTAATGTCTCTATTGATATCTGCATTCCTACATATTTTCCCCACTTCATCATTGTTAGAGACCCTTCACATGTGCTGTTATTGAAATTCACTCTCTAACCGAAACCCTATTGCTAAATAACTTTTGGTCCAAATCCTATACTCATTGTTCTTCTGATACTTACCGACTATCTTCCTGATCCTACTGACTATCTCTGTTTGAGGGGATGTTCTCTTCTACATTCAATCATCCAAGGTACAAGTTCCTATGCCATTGTATATAAATTTATCTGAGATACCTGTGCAGAACGTAATTCAAGCTAAGTAATCCAATCAAGGACCCAATGACTTTCTGGACTTCAAATCTTACCTGGATTTCTGTTTTCATACTTATATTTCACCTATGTATTCTTGTAAGTATTGCAGTTACCCAATACCATTATACATCCCGTAGAATGATTCCTAACCCAAATCGAACTGGTTATTAAGCATAACCATACACTGTTCCCTCAATATAACATTACAGAAGAGCTGGAACAGAGTTGGTCTTGCAATGCAGGGATGGAGGGGATCTTCCACCTACTTAGAACCTCAATGGTCCATGCAGAAATTATCCCTGGAAAACATGTAGGCAGGTATGAAGGACCTGAGAGAGCAAAGGTCATCTTCCATGGCAAACAGCCTGGTCAGGATGAAGGGTTGTGTCTGAATCAGCCTCTCTCTTCTTAATGTAGAGAAGATGGACCAAACCAAGCCTGTGTGGAGAGCTGTTCCTGGGTGACTATGGTTGATATACCATTCTAACTTGTAAAAATGTCACAGGAATTGGGGCAGCATCCATCTCATGGGACCCTTGGAAGCAACTGTTAGGGCAAAGTAGTTGCCAAGGCAGTGACCTCATTCAGTTCCTGAAAAAAGTGACCTCACCTCACTTCCTTTGTAGTGGAACTCTCTTAACTTGGGAACCAGGAAGCTAGGCCCCCAGAGCCAGTGCCAGTCCCAGTTGGCACACTTGATTGGATTTACCAAGGACAGAGTCAGTCTTTATTGGTACCAACTGATGTGAGGATGGCCAAATGCCAGGAAAGCTATGAAGACAGGTGTTTCCTGAGAAAGCAGGTAGTTGTTCTGGCAAAGACACCAAATCTGAGAAAGTACAGGCCATTTCGGGGGAACATGGTATGGCCCACCAGTCAGAGGAAACTCCGGATAATCAAAGACCTACTTCTGGGAAGGAGGTGCTTTGTGGGTGTGGGTGTGAGTTTGTGGTTTTGTCTCATGTTCTGAGAATAGGTAAGGATGGTGGATTGTTTGTTTTTGAGTGGATTGTTTCTAGAAAGTCGTTTGACATGGGGAGGGTTTCTAAAAGTGTATCCCACTGTGTCCGTGGTTGTTGACATTTGAAAAGAGAATGCATCAATGGAAGTGCCCTGTCTAGTAGAAAGCTACCCAGCATTCATCCTGCGCAATTGATGAATGGACTGCAGCTTGCCTTATGAATGGACAACACCTACTATCTTCCTAAGCTCCAGTTTTCTTCCTGAATTCTGGCCACTCTCCGGAATAGTCTCATGGTTTGGTGTCCAAGATATGTACCGCCTCCAAGCTTTGTTACATGGCCATGTACTGGATAGCTGAAGGCAATGGGAGCATCTCAGAAAACTCAGATATCAGTGTGACCAGTAAAGTCTCAGTTGAGAAACCCTGCTTTGGGCCTTTTGCTAACCTATTGTTCTGTTGCCCTGAATGTCAGGAATTTCTTTGCCTCAGGCAACCCCTTTGTAAAGCCTGAAGAAAACAGTTTTCAAATGAAAATGAATGGGCATCACCTGTGGCTGTTTGCTTAATTGCTTTAAAAGGGATGTGTCTGAATCAGCCCCTTGGCCCTATGTGAGGCTGGGGCTTAGATTCTCGGCACCTGACGGATCTACAGAAAGATCCCATCTCTGAATCCAAAACCAAAATGGCCATAAGAGCAGTCAATGTGGATGAAATCTCTTGCCTTCCTCTGTAAGTCCTGACCTCTATCAAGTGAGAATAGATATCATTTGGGTCAAATGAGTTTTTCAAAGCCCTGAAGAGGCTAATGCATAGGTGCTTGGATTTTCTCATGACTCCAATTCACACAATGAATTTATACTCAACAATCAGTAACAGTCAAAATGGAGAAGCAGAGCAGTATTAAGGGCAGGCCTATTTGATCACTCCTGGTTCAAAGGAAGGGTGTCCAGGCCACCCTGACTTTAGGCAATTGAGGGGTAAGTGAGCTTATTTTGGACACTGTCTTGGGCTGCATCCCTCATGAAAACCTGCAGCAAGAGGTTATGATGAGTGTCTCTATGGCAGAATATGAGGGTCATGTGGGAGTGTTTTGGTTTCAATTGCGGTCATTTGTGTGGCAGTGGAATAGGCCACTAATGAGATTCGCCCTTCTAAACTGAGATCTAGCTCACTCCTTGGGAAAAATTGCCTGTGAGAGTTCTCCAGATCTTTTATTGAAATGAGCTTCCTCACCATTTAATGGTTCCTGAATTAATTGAAACCCACAGTGCTTCCAACTTCATCCTTGAAAAGTGGCTACATAAATACCATGAAATTTTTGCCATTCCAATGTCCAGGTGGCACTGGAGAACCTTTGATGTCCTTTTGCTCATCATGAGTGTACCAGATAGTTCCTTGATTGTCTGGGTTTCATGAAAATGGTGTAGAACAGAAATGACAGTAACTTGTAGCCTACTGAATAGTGGTGTGTGTGCAGGTGGTGTGCAGGTGTGTGATAAAACATCTCTTGTGGGGCCATGTGGATCTGCCATTACTTCCAAAGGGCTTGAGACTGACATGGTGCATCCAGCAGAACCTTATATGTCTGAAACATCTCCATGTAAAGGCATCTTTTTATATGGAGATTTTCAGGGCAATGTTCAGAATCAGGTTGCTATGATCAAGGGGGCAATCTATGTGGGATAGAATCCTGGTTGGTGAATTCTCCTGCAGACCCTGACCCACCATACATGACAGAACTCCCTCCAGCACTGGGTCTCAGTTGAACTCATTTTATTTAGTGAAACAAATACCAAACTCCCAGTGCAGCGGCAAGAAACACCATGAAAAGTGGAGGATGACCAAATGGCTTCACAGTCCACACGGGGAGACACTTAGCCTTCAGTGGCCACAGTTTACCTACAAAGAGTGAATTCAGCACTGCCGCCTCATGTCTTTTGGAAAATAAGAAACCATGTTCTCCAGGTTACATAGATGCAGACACAGCTTTGATGCTTTCACTATAAATGAAGCTAAAGCTCCTGACAAAAACATATATTTCAAGGATCTTCTAGCTTTCAGAGTCTGTGTTGAAATATCAGCTGTTATCCTGATTGCTTTACCCCTAAATGTAATCTGCTTCCTTTCAATTGTAGCTTTTAAAATTCTCTCTTTATTCTGTACGTTGGGTATCTTCATTATAATGCGTCTAGGTGTGGATCTCTTATGATTTTGCACATTCGGCGTCCTGTTGGCTTCTAGGACTTGGGAGTCTGTCTCATTCTTCAAGTCTGGGAAGTTTTCTCGTATTATTTCATTAAATACATTGCTCATTCTTTTGGTTTGGACCTCTATACCTTCCTGTATCCCAATGACTCTTAAGTTTGGTCTCTTTATGTTATCCCATATTTCTCGGATGTTCTGTTCATGGTTTCTTAACAGTCTTGCTGAGCTGTCTATGTTCTTTTCAAGTTGAAATACTTTGTCTTCATTGTCTGATGTTCTATCTTCTAAGTGTTCTACTCTGATGGTAGTATTCTCAATTGAGTTTTTAAGTTGGTTTATTGCTTCCTGCATTTCTAGGATTTCTGTTTGTTATTTTTTACAACTTCTATCTCCCTGTATAATTGATCTTTTGCTTCTTGGATTTGTTTGTGTAATTCATTGTCGAAGTGATCTTTCATTGTCTGATTTTGCTGTCTAATGTCTTCCTGGAGACTCCAGATCATCTGAAGCATGTATATCCTGAGTTCTTTATCTGACATTCCATCTGCTGCAGCTATTAACTCTTCTAAATTTGTGTTGACCTGCATTGCTTTTGGTCCTTTTTTCTTTGTCTTTTCATACGGCTCTCGTTTCTTTCTGCTTGGTGAAACTGTTGTGATTTTGAAATTTTCCCCCTATATATTTATATTGCTCTTGTATATTTGAAAAGTCTTCCTTGCAGGGGCGGGGGGTGGCTGTTGTGCTCTTCCAATTGGGGTGATCTATCTACCATGCTGATGGGCCACTGGGCCTGTTCTCCTGATCGGTCGCAGGTCTGCCTACCCTGCACGCGCGGGAAGTGGCTCTGCTAAGCCCCTCCTCTAATTGGTGTGACGTGTGTACCACACCCATGGACCCCTGGGGTGTTCTGCCAGTCGGTCTCAGGTCTGCCTATCTTAGAGGCGCGGGCGGCTGCTCTGCTCTGCCCCTACTCCAATTGGGGTGACGTGACTACCATGCCGGCGGCTGGGTGGGCCTGTTCTGCCGTCGGTAACAGGTCTGCCTACCTTACGGGCATGGGCGATGGATCTGCTCTGCCCCTACTCCAAATGGGGTGAAGTGTCTGCCGCGCTGGCAGGCCGCTGGGCCTCTTCTGCTGGTCGGGTGCAGATTTGTCTACCTTGAGGGCGCGGGTGGTGGCTCTGCTCTGCCGCTACTCCAATTGGGGTGTCATGACTACGAAGCCGGCAGGTTGCTGGGCCTGTTCCGGGCACCAAGGGCAAAGACTCTGCTCTGCCCCTACTCCTATTGGGGTTATGTGACTACCATGCCGGTGGGCCACTTGGATTGTACTAGGTGCTGGAGAAGGCTCTGCTCTGCAATTACTCCAATTGAGGTGACGTGACTACCATGCCTGCTGGTCGCTAGGCCTGTTCTGGGCACCTGTGGCGGCTCTGCTCTGCCTCTATTCCAATTGGGGTGAAGTGAGTATCATGCAGGTGTGTCGCTGGGCCTGTTCCAGGCATGGGCAGCGGCTCTGCTCTGCCCCTCTGGCTTGATGACAAAGTGAGAGAGACTCGGGTGTTTCTGACTCACTTTCTTTACCAGGAGACCAACTGTTTCTGTCACCGCTGGTATTAATGAAGTTATCTCCTCCGCTGCTTTCTGATGACATCAGATCTCTGCCATGTTGGTATCCCATGAAAAAGGCAGCATTTTGTTCCCTTTGCTGGGTGACCAAAGCAATGGGTGAGTCCTGACTTGCCCTCACAAGCCTCGTCTCAATCCTGTTGCCACTGCCTATGAAGGCTCGGTTGATATTTACCTCCACATTATTCAGCAAGACCCGGACCGGGAAGCAGTTTCCACGGGTTCTTGAGCCCTGGGCCAGATCAGTTCAGGGAGGCCAAATTTGGCTGCTCTGGGCTCAGTGTATGTTCTAATAGGAGCAGGCTCCAAGACGCAGTTTCTGCGGGTTCTTTAGCACTGAGCCTGAGTAATTTGTCTGCGAAGCAAAGGTGAATGGAATCCTGAAATTACCTGTTCTATAGCTGAATGAGCTGCGATCAGTCGAAAACAGGGATGGTGATGTCAGCTCTTCAAGATGGTGGACACTGGCTTCCTCTGTGGTCTGACCGGTATGGAGAACGGAATTGGACCACATCCATCCCCGTCTCAATCCCAGAATTCAGCACTGAGCACAGTAATTGCATAGCGGGCAGG
Organism: Callospermophilus lateralis; assembly: GCF_048772815.1. Classification (NCBI taxonomy): domain Eukaryota; kingdom Metazoa; phylum Chordata; class Mammalia; order Rodentia; family Sciuridae; genus Callospermophilus; species Callospermophilus lateralis. The sequence goes on along the minus strand of NW_027513208.1, from coordinate 1,639,693 downwards.
AGCCCATAGAATCCGCACCACTGTATATTTGCGATGCTATCTCGTCTTTTCCCAGTGCGCGCCACACACTCTAGCTGCAGGGCAATTTGCTGAATAAGCAGCATGACCCTCCGTGCGGAAAAATCACTCGCGTTTGAGCCCCCGTAGCTGATCCTCGTGAGATGGATATATGTCCACTAGGTTTTGGAGCACCCCAAATTTGCTGGAAATTCCTAACAAGATAGGTTTTAGCCGTTCTAACTCGTCATTTTCCCGCACAGTGACGCGGTACATGGGGGTAATGCACTCCATTCGCCGCCATCATGTGATCCCCCAATGTTAGTTTTCAGTACAAGGAAAAAAATATGTACTTCAGGTGGAGTAATATTTCTGAGAATAATCTTGTGAAAAGTTGATTATAAATCCACATACATGAATATGAATGAATTTAGGGAGGGTATAAAAAGAAAAATATACTAAATATTTTGAAAAATCTGGAGAGTGAATATATATATATATATATATATATATATATATATATATATACACACAGACACACACACACACACAGACATTAAAAAGTATCATTATGTATGTGAATTGAAATTCACCATGAAATATATATCATCCACAGATCCAAAAATATTCATTTTAATGTACATGGATTCATGTTGTTTAACTAAAAAGCTCACCCATATGTTGAATTTTCAGTTCCAACAGCGTTAAGTAGGAGTGATCTCTTCTCACAATTTGTATCTGCCAAGCCAGCCACCTCACCAAATGTACGACTGATACCAGGTAGAA